>NC_088218.1:14781034-15141034 GCF_036934945.1 Oncorhynchus masou masou
GGTGCCCTGTGTGTGTGGACAAGAGGAACAATGATACACAATGCTCTGGGTGCTTCTTCCCTACAATAACATTTCCTGTTTAACATTCACTCGATGTCAACAGAAGTGACAACATTAGATCACTAATGCAATGTGTCAGATGTTTCCCGTGTGGTTCTGTGTTATGCAGGGAGGGAGCAGAGGCACACCTTTGCTGATTAGAAACTGTACAGTACTCTGGCTGCCTTCATCACCTCCCTCCGATTCATGTTCCTGAAAGACGAACAGGAAGACAGACTGAAAGACAGGAGTGAGTAAAGTGGACACATGGAAACACACAAGCAGCAATGTATCCCGAGATAAATGGCATAGGCAGCATGTGCATGACTGATTACGTTAAAGGTGTTATACATATAATTTCTCAGAATTTCTCCCCTACAGTTTGTGGAAGCTAGTTGAATTGCAACAGCACTAGGTTGCAATCTAAACAAATCTCCCCCTCCCCCGTAACATGGCAGAAACTTTCGGTTTTGGTCCACCAGCTTCAAACAGCTATAAAACACATATTGTTATTGAACATATATTTCACAGATGGTACAATGATTCCCTGCACTATTCCGTGCTTGTTTTCTAACATAAACAGAAATTGAGTGAACAGTGTGGAATTTTACCAACCAGGCAATGACAGTGATTTATTTCTACATTGGCCGTTTGCCCTTATTGGCCACTTGTCCCACATTGGCCACTTGCCCCAGTTTCCACTAGATAAAACATCCACAAAACCAAAACAGCTTACTTTGCCGGCCGGTGGGAGAAATCAATAGGCCAATATCACAGCCAATCACAACACTGAAGTGATACTGTGAAACACTATGATTCCAGTATTACTGCAGATATATTATGGACATTTTCTGAAATTACAATGCTAAAATAAAATGCATTTTCTGCTCACAAGCTATGTCAGGTCACCTGAGGTCAGACTAGGGTAGCTAGGTAGCTACAGCAGCTATGGATAAGGGAAATGTTCAACACAGCAAATAATGACTATGATTAAATTAATGGAGCTTACCGTCTAATTAGCAAGCTATGTTCACTATATATATATATATATATATATATATATATATATACAAAAGTATTTGGACACCCCTTCAGATGAGTGGATTCGGCTATTTCAGCCACACCCGTTGCTGACAAGCACACAGCCATGCAATCTCCATAGACAAACACTGGCAGTAAAATGGCCTTAATGAAGAGCTCAGTGACCTGCAACATGGCACCGTCATAGAGGAGGCCACCTTTCTAACAAGTCAGTTAGTCAAATTATTGCCCTGCTAAAACTACCCCGTTCATCTGTAATGTTATTGTGAGGTGGAAACAGCTCAACCACAAAGTGGTAGGCCCCACAAGCTCACAGAATTGGACCGCGAGTGCTGAAGCACGTAGCCAGTAAAATTTGTCTGTCCTTGGTTGCAACACTCATTTTGGAGTTCCAAACTGCCTCTGGAAGCAATGTCAGCACAAGAATTGTTCGTCAGGAACTTGCCTTTCTTTGATTGCCGAAAGCCATACTTTTTCAATAAACATTAATCAAATACAACCACAGAATGTTTGCTCATTGCTGTTGCTCTAAGAAGGCAATTGTTCCAATTTGTATTTGATTAACGTTTATTGGAAAAGTATGGATTTCATAAAACAAAGAAAGGCACACCACTGCAGAGGACACTTTTGTAAACGTTAAACGAGTATATTTATATAATGAATATGAGTTTGGAGGGATAAAACTATTCAATATCAAAGCATTACACCTCTCTCGTAAAGCTTCTATTATTCTGAAACTGTATCTAAATGCAAACTGGTTTTCCAGTAGGCTATGAAGAGAGGCACATCCGATGTTAAAAGAGAGGCTCTTTGCTCTTATATAGATCAAATCTATCAATTTCCGGTGGATTGACAATGGAACCCTCTTTAAATAATCCTCATGGAGGAAGCCATGTTGGCTACAATTCCAATTTTATCCTCCAAAAGAGGCAGAATATATATTACAGCAAATATATATATTTTTTAACCTTTATTTAAATAGGCAAGTCAGTTAAGAACAAATTCTTATTTACAATTACGGCCTAGGAACAGTGTGTTAACTGCCTTGTTCAGGGGCGGAACGACAGATTTTTACCGCGTCAACTCGGGGATTCGATCTAGCTACCTTTCGGTTACTGGCCCACTAGGCTACCTGCCGCACCTAATAGTAATATAATAATATGGCTAAACTCCTGATGTACTGATGGAGGATAAACCAGAGAGAATGTATATGAGTATGTATTTGAGTATCATGTTTATGAAAGACATTGTTTACAATGATGGTAAAATGATGTCATACAAGCAATTAATCAAGGTGTATGGAGATGTATGCTCAATACAAAATGATAACCAACAGCTGAGCTCTGCCACAAAATTGGAAGATGCAATTACTTAAAAGAGAAAGTAATGAATTAGTTTGTTTGCCTCCAATTAAAGATGTCTTAAAATGACCAACATAAATCATAAAATGTATCAGTTTCACTTACAGTCAAGAAGTTTGACAACCATGTAGCATAAAATTAAAGATAGTTGGGAACAGATTTTCCTAGTCTCAATACTATGGCATCGGGTTTATGAACTGATATACAAAACAACAATTGATACATCAATCCATTATTTTCAATTTAAGCTATTATACAAAAATTCATGCCTCAAAAACAATGCTCAGTTTATGGGGCATTTAACAGTCAGACCGGTGCAGACTGCCTCATGGAAACAGAATCAATAGAGCATCTCTTCTGGTACTGTCCATCGCTGGCTTGTTTTTGGAGTCCGGTTGAACCTGCAAACTGTGTTGTTGGGGGTCAATAGGAAATATCATTGTGCTCTTGGGTAAAACAAAATGTTTTGGAGATGGGGAGGTTCAAGTCACTAGTGAGACACCATGGTAGAATGGAGGGATGTATTGCAAGAGGAAATGGTAGAATGATGATTTACTGGTAAAGATGGGTTGATCTGAAGGTTGGAATCAATGACGGTTGTAAATACATACACACATGCACAGCATCAAGTTTAGGTTGGAGGTCCTCCAATCAGGAGTGAGGGTGGGGATGTTTTGTGTTTAGTTATGTATGTTTGGTGTTTTGGTTTCACACTGTGAGCGATGTGTGTGTGAACAGTGGGTGTGCTGGTCCTGTTGGTTATGCGTGCGCTCACCCGGTCATCGGGCGTGGCTTGGTCCATCCCGCCCTTGGAAAATCCCTTTTGGGCCGGGGGCGGGGGCTTCGGCCTGACGGCGTTTTGGGGAGAGTGGGGGCGAGAGCACCTTTTGACCAGAGCACCCTCTGACGGTAGCGGCTATTCATACTGTTTTTGTATTGTATTGTTGTTTTAATAAAAACATTTTTTTTAATGACGCAGTGATATATTTCTTCACAATCGGTCAAACGTTACACTTTGAATATCTCTATTTTACTAACCATGCACAATAACAAATGTGTTTTAAATCGTGTGTGAACCTAATTGAAAGATGTACCAGACATTTTTGCTACAGTTGTTTCTGAATTTAAAAGTAATCCAAGAAGTAATCGTCTAGTTTTTCATAAGCAGGTGTGTGTGTGTGAGGTTTCAGTGTTACTCAGGACTCAGTGATGATTAAAGAGAAAGACTTCTGCTGTCAGACTCCCCATGACATCCCCAGAGTGTTCCCCTGCTGTTCCATACACTCAGCAGGCCACTAAGTGCGTGTGTGTGTGACTGTGTATGTGACTGTGTGTGTGTGTGTTTGTTTGTGTGCCCTCTCTGGATTTGGACAGAGGCTCTTTGTTTGTGGTGCCAAGTCTCAGCTCAGGCGAGGAGGCTGGCACTGGCAGAGCCCTGTTGCACTCTCTCCTTTATTTAATTCTTTTGTTTTTCTACTTTCTGTACTAAACTTTTGGTCCTTCTCTCTTGCTCTTTCCTGTTTACTTCCCTTCTTTATTTTTTTCCACTTTTCGCTTCTTCCGTTCTCTTCTTTCTCACATTCTCTATTTCTTTCTCGCATTCTCGCTCTTTCTTTAACTCTCTCTTTTTTTCATTCTCCCTCTTTCTCTCATTTTCTCCACTGTTATTTCTGTCTACATCTCTTTATTCAGTCTCACTCTCTTTCTCTCACCTCTCTTCCCTAACGAATGTCTCTCTACTCTACCCACATCCTTTAATTCCCCCTCCTCTCCCTCACTTGCTTCTAATCAAGACAGTAAACTGTATCTGGATTGAACAGATGTGTATCCCTGTAGGATTAGGAATGGAAAGATTGTGAATGGCCGATGGGATGATTGCTCAGACCTCTAGGCCAGGATATGAATGCCCCTGGATAAGGTATTTCACACTGGTACGAATGCATGGTGGTTAAATCTTGTGTAATCCACAATAATTCCACATAATCAAAGAGGCTGTTTAGGGACACATACATGTGTGTGTGTACGTGTGCATGCGTTTGCGTGTGTAAGCCTCAGAGCAATATGGTTTTATTGCACTGTGATGAGCTCTTAACCCCTCTTCCTCTTTCCTTCCTTCTACAATTCTATTTCTCCTATTCCTCTCTCCCCTGCTCTCTCTGTCCTGAATCCTTCCATCCACAACTACCCCCCCATCTCCCCAACTAGTCTGGGTAGAGGACAATGTAATGTCAAAGTAGGATGGAGAAGAGCAGGACCATCCGGGGACCACTGTTCTCATCCACAGTGATGTGTGTGTGTGTAGTTATCTGCAGTTGTGTGTGTTTCCTTTCTCTCTCTCCCTCTCTCTCTTGTCAGTGAGTGTTGAAATTCCACAGGTGTTGAGGGATTATTCCAGTTTCCTTGTTGACATTCAATTGGCACAGTGGCCAATTTAGGGCAACAGCAATGAGTTCCCTCTCAAAACAAAACCTATTCACCATTGGAATATTAAACATATGAAAACAGGCCCCTGTGCTAATGCCCCAGAATCCTACACTTCCGCTTTGATTGTCAGTTTTCCAAGAACTTACCTCTTTTGCAGTTATCTGGGTAGCAACAAATGAGACGGTGAGAACGGATGGGGCTCAAGCATTTCAAATACAGGTGCCAGTTCCATTTGGTGTTTGTTTGTCCACAATCGTTATTTTAATGCAGGGAGTGGTCACCTCTAAAAAGTGTAAACACTGGTCATGTTTGCTCTAAATAAGGAGCAGTTCTCTATTTGACACACAGACACACACCGCACTCATAGACACACACAGTTTATCTCCTTATTTATCTCCTCCCTTGCCAGTTGCACCTATGGGCTGGTATGAGATGAGGTGAGCGATGCCATCAATACCTTTGTTTTGGGATCTTTGTTTCAACCCCGGAGGACAAGGGACGGTGCACTTCACTGTTCATCCATGCTGGCTGTGTTTGTCAAAGTTAGTCGAACTTTGGGTAAGCTAACTTTTGTTTGTTGGTCTGTGAATGTTTTACCGTTTGTTAAAGTATACGACAGCCATGTAAAACAATGATTTGTGTTTCAGTGACGTGTTCGGCGCAGGTTTGAAACGCGATCAACGCTGTCTGCGAGACACAGCATTGATACCATTTTGTTGGCTGTGTAGGCCTGGAGAGTTAGTGATAAGTGAATTCGTCCATAGTTGCCAATATATCTTGGCTAGTAGAAAGGGTTGGAAGCAATTTTTCAACTAACCAGGGCCTCGTTTCCCAGAGCCTTTGTAGCGTTAATATCATCGTTAGAACCTTCTTACGATGTAGCTTTAGTAGCCCAGGTGTTTCCCATAGCCTTCGTTAGTAAAGCAGCTCTGAAAAACCTTTGCACATCTCTGAGTGATCCAGACCACTCGTAGAGAAGCCAAGGTGCACCGTTAGATGCTTTTTTTTGCCATTCCGCGTCACTGTATTCATAGAGGATCTCCGCTAAACATAGAATCAACATGTTGATTCTATCTGTCTGACTGCCGATACAAAGTATCCAAAGTATTTGCAATTGTTACAAACAAGTGAAGAATAAATGAATGCTTCAAATGAAAACCGAGATGACTGCATTAAAAGATATATAGGCTGCATGGGCCCATATAGGCTATTTCAGTTATACTGAAATCTATTTCATGTTCAATCAATTAAGTTATATTTTGTGACTAGGCTACTGTCTGTAAAAAAAATGTTTTTGCCTCAATGTGTTTCATGATATGTGACAACATGTGTGCAATGACGTGCCCAATCTGTGATTTTGCGCATTATTATTAGGGAAGCATAATGAACCACCTCAATAGCCTTTTTGCAGACATAAGTGGTAATCTCTCTCTAGGAGCTGATCCGTCGTCACTATTGTGGAATAATTCTAATGTTAAGGTAAGATTTGAATGGACAAAGCTGACCCGAGAGCAGCGCTGGCTTTCTTTTGATTCTATCAGTAATGACACATGGTCTAACGATGCACTTAGTGAACGTTCGCTACGTGCTTGTTTGGGGAAACACTTCAAAAGCTCATAAATAACGATCTGGTACGATCATCGTAAAGTTACATCGCATCTGGGAAACGAGGACCTACTTTTTTCGTTCGGGAGAAAGGTGTATCTTATCAATGTCCATGTTCAGTTGCAGGTGGTTCTCCAAAAACCAGAGAAGATTCAGAAAGATAGTACAAATCTAAGTTTTGTATCGAGAAAGAAATGCCTCATGCATGTGTTTGGATCTTTGTTTTGGTCGCACTGTGTGATGCGCTGTCATCTTTTTGTACACGTGGCCATGGACGCGTCGCATAGAAATGACTAGTTCCTGTAAAGATGTTGGGAAATGCTAGATGTCTGGCAGCTATTATGGCGAGGGAACTCCTCACTTGGTGCAAAACGTGGATTCTACAAACTTTTAAAAATATTCTCTGGTTTTGGGAGAACCACGTGCAACTAAGCACAGACATTTATAAGATAGACTTTACTTCCAAATCAAGAATGAAGTATTAGCAAAACGTTACTTATTGTTAGTTTGTGTCCCTTATATTAGGTAGGTAGGATAAAAAAAAATGTTGAGTCTGGCCTAAGCAAATGAGTTGGTATTCAGGCAAAAGATTTGGTGTTGCTTTGGCAGTCGAACTAGTTGAATTTTCTTTGTTATATGTTTTGTTTGTACATTTGTCTTATTTCGTTACCACTTCCCCAGAGCCTTCCAGGGCTTGTTGTCTTTGGGGGGGGGTATTTTGGTTAGAGAGCAGTGGCAAGTCTTAAGAATTAATGTGTGTGCTTTAGCATGCTAATTATTACAAGTGTGTTATCTTTCAAATAATGTTTCATATTGAGTATGCTATCTAACAAAGAATGTTTCATATTGAGTATGCTATCTAACAAAGAATGTTTCATATTGAGTATGCTATCTAACAAAGAATGTATCATATTGAGTATGATATCTAACAAAGAATGTTTCATATTGAGTATGCTATCTAACAAAGAATGTTTCATATTGAGTATGCTATCTAACAAAGAATGTTCCATATTGAGTATGCTATCTAACAAAGAATGTTTCATATTGAGTATGCTATCTAACAAATAATGTTCCATATTGAGTATGCTATCTAACAAAGAATGTTTCATATTGAGTATGCTATCTAACAAAGAATGTTTCATCAGGTCTTACAAATATATTTAATCACAAGTGTAATATCTTACAATGATTGCGAATATACTTTATCTAAGTTTGCATGATATTCTCCTTGAAGTGTTTTACAGACTTTGTAGTATTTCTTGCCCTGCTGCTAATCCATTGTTTGTGCCCTCTATGTTAATAAACCTTGGCACTTTGGTTAACTATTGTTCATCTCAATCATTTGACAGACCTGTGCTTAACTTGTCCCGAGGACCTCCCATCGTGTATACATAAAGGTGGCGCAGTACCGTTTGCATATCTCTAAAAACACACACTCTCTTTCAGAAACTCCCTCATCTTTTCTATCTACCCATCTCTCTTTTCTATCTACCCATCTCTCTTTTCTATCTACCCATCTCTCTTTTCTATCTACCCATCTCTCTTTTCTATCTACCCATCTCTTTTCTGTCTACCCATCTCTCTTTTCTGTCTACCCATCTCTCTTTTCTATCTACCCATCTCTCTTTTCTATCTACCCATCTCTCTTTTCTATCTACCCATCTCTCTTTTCTGTCTACCCATCTCTCTTTTCTGTCTACCCATCTCTCTTTTCTATCTACCCATCTCTTTTCTGTCTACCCACCCATCTCTTTTCTGTCTACCCATCTCTCTTTTCTGTCTACCCATCTCTTTTCTATCTACCCATCTCTCTTTTCTATCTACCCATCTCTCTTTTCTGTCTACCCATCTCTCTTTTCTATCTAGCCATCTCTCTTTTCTGTCTACCCATCTCTCTTTTCTGTCTAACCATCTCTCTTTTCTGTCTAACCATCTATCATGTCATTATTTCCCCCCTCTACACTCCACAAAGCATAAAAGCTACTATGAAAGAATTCACATATCGCCGATTTAAGGGAGTATGGCTTACCAACTTTAAAGGTTTGCACTTTTTTGTAAAATTAATAAAGTCTATTTGATTATGTTGGGTTCTTAAGAAAGTATAAAAGTTTTGATGTTGCTATTATTTAAATAAACTGGTGTTACACATCTACACCCCCCCCCTCTATCTCTCTTACCGCCCGCCTCTCCCCACAGACTGATAACCACAAACAGCCAGACGTTTACTAAACAGACACCCACGGCACTCCACCTTACCTCCCGAAGTACAACCTCTCCCTGAGTGTGTCAAGGTTACGCACTCTTCCCCACGGCCTCCATCTTAACCTGTGGATTTACATGTGACAGCAAAGGTCAAGGAATGAATGTGCTGGGACGTTGTCCAGTTGGAAGGCAGATAAGATGGCCTCTGGGTCAAAGTCAGTATTGTTTGTTATAATTGCAACAACCAACACGCCACCGAACAAAGGCCAATGGCCTTGGTTTCTATACTGGCAACTTATGTTTCAAATGTGAGAATGAATGCACAAACACAGTTGTTTATGCTCGCTTCAACAGCTTTTCGTGATATTATTTAGCTTCAAAGGTGCAGGATTTCCTTCAAATCAACCAACAAGTGAGAAAGTAAGTGCAGCAGAGAGAAAGAAAATGATCTTTATTCATTCATTGTCCTCGTTCTTTTCCATTCCACTCCACACTGTTATTACTGTCAACTTCTTTTCCATTCCACTACACACTGTTATTACCGTCAACGTCAGACGGATTTTTCTTTCAGGGGCCTTGTCGTCAAAATCACCAAGCTGTATAGGTGAAGGTTGAATAAATAAATAAATGACATTTCACAGATCCCCCTCCTTCTCCCCGACCCCTCCCATCCTCAGCCCCCTCTCCACTCACCTGCCTCATTCCTCCTGTGTACCTCCCCTTGGGCAGGTAAACCAGTCGGGTATATAAATATATTCAAACCTCAGTTAGCTATCCAGGGAGCTCTGGGGTGACTCCAGACGTCGAGAAGTGAGAGAGAAGTGTAAACGTGTAACAGGTGGAGTTTCTCAGGATAAGGAGCAAGTATATTCTCTTTACAAACCACTGGGATTGAGAGTCCTAGAACAGCAGTGCAAGGATGGGGCTTGGAGTAAGTCTGGATTTCACTTTTAAATATCAGGATTTGGATTTACTTATATTCTGTTCTTTCAACTTAAAAAAAATCTGTCTTTGTTTTGCAGTTCATATTAAAAGTTTAGCCCTTGGTTCATGGCTGCTTCTTAGTTTATAAAATAAAGTTCTATATTTGATAAAGTTCTGAATGCACTCCTTATCTAAGCCCTCATTAGGAAAGAGGCACATCGATAGTTCACACTTTCTCACCATTAACGTACCTTCTGATATACAGAAGGGGAAAGATGATTATAAGCTGGCGGCGACCTCCGAGGACAATGGAAAAAAGAGTAAAAAGGAGGTGAAGAAAGCAAAGGAGAAGAAGGACATGGACGATCTGAAAAAGGAAGTTGACCTGGTGAGGAAAACTGATTATTTATTAGATCACTAATTATATTAATCTCATTTTGTTGACATGAACAATGCACATTTATCCATATACAATTAACACATCAAAGCACTGGAGTTGCCTGCAAAAATGTTAATCCGTAGTCCCAGAGATGATTTAAATAGTGTGATTATAGCATCAAAACTATCAGCATTTTCAGCAAGAAAAGACTAAGGTAAACAGTAAGCCTATTAATCTCTATGGATCAGAAAAGGTACAACACACAACCTTTCAAATGTGCATCAAGCTCTGTAGTTTCTAGACTTGCATTTGGGTACTCATACGCATTTTAATTGACTTACTATTACTCTGCAGTGAGTCTTGGGTTTCAAAACCCCAATTGCCTGCATTTAAACTTCAGAGGACCAGTAGCATATCTTTGGAAACGGCTTTTTTAAATACATGGAGCAGAATAAAAACGTGTGTGCACTGTGCAAAACTTTTTCAGGGCAGAAATGTGAACCAGACAATTCCATCCATCATAAAGAAACACATGACTTATCTTTGGTTGATATTGAAATCGATGCAGCATAACCTCATCATACCTAGGATCATTTCAAATTGTTTGAGGAATGTGTTTCATTAACTATGCATGTTCTGCATATACTTTCGCCATGGGGAAAAGTTGAGAGAACTCCCTAGTTCAACTAGCAACTGTTTCTTTCTTTCTCAATCTCTCTCTCCCTCTCTCTGATTTAGGATGACCACAAGTTGACCTTGGATGAACTTCATAAGAAATACGGCACAGACCTAGCCAGGGTGAGTGAATATGTGTGTGCCCCGGTTTTTTAAAACTGACAACCAGTTGTATCAGCTGCTCCTACGGATGATTTCTGACTGTAATTTGAAGCGCATTGAGGTCGTGGAGGTTACGGCACGAGGTCATATCGTAGGTAGAACTTCATCTGCCTTCTGAGTCACGATCACATCACTATCTACCACTGAATCTTTGAACATGAAACACATCTATGTCTTCCTAAAGTTTACAGAGAGTTTGGAGTCAAACATATATTTTCTGATTGTGTGACTCCCATTACATTATTTTCATTTTATTTTTTGAATCCTTTATTTAACCAGAGTGGTCACATTGAGATGTACATCTCTTTTACAAGTGAGCCGTGGCCAGAAAAGTGGCATACATAGTAAACACAGCATAAAAACACAACATTAGACATGACAGTGAGTGGAAGTTAAAACGCTGCATAGAACACATGGATGAGACTTTCTCCATTTGTGTGACAGCAAGTCAGATACACATGAACAATTTTTAACAAGCCATAGGTTGGTCTAATGCAGGGGACACAATATCTGCAATATCAGCTTTGTGTGGAGTACAATTAGGACAGGCCTAAACATTGTTTTGTGTGGAAAGGATAACAGTTAAACACTGTTTTGGTGATGGCGCACAGATAATGATCTGTTGATATTTGATCCAGGGATTAAGCAGAATTTCCACTACAAGGGCCACATTCACACGGGAACATTGAAAGCACTATGCAGTGATGAGGGTTGAGGTATGGGTGGGGTATCGGCGGGGAAAGATTTTCTTGCTGAGAAAAGGGGAGGGGAAAGTTTTGAGTTCCATAGGTAATCACTCTACTGCCTCTTACTCTGCCTCTTCCTGCTTTCCTCCCTCCTCCTTTCTCTTCACTCTCCCTTTCCCTCTCTCCTTCTCTCTCATCCCTCCCCCATCCAGGGTCTATCCTCAGCTCGGGCTAAGGAGATCCTCCTTCGTGATGGCCCCAACACCCTGACCCCTCCTCCCACTACCCCTGAGTGGGTGAAGTTCTGCAGGCAGCTCTTTGGTGGGTTCTCTATGCTCCTATGGATTGGTGCTATGCTCTGCTTCCTGGCCTACGGAATCCAGGCCGCCTCCGAGGATGAGCCGGCCAATGATAATGTGAGAATTATAGAATTCTGAGATCATTTGTGACTTAACAAAAACTACAATGCCTCTAGTGCCTGGAAGGGTTTTCTCACTTAACCGTAAAGTAATAGTCACATAGTCTTTCTCCCTCTTCGTTTCTGTCCCTCACAGTTGTACCTGGGTGTTGTGCTCTCTGTTGTCGTCATTGTCACTGGCTGTTTCTCCTACTACCAAGAGGCCAAGAGCTCAAAGATCATGGACTCCTTCAAGAACCTGGTCCCACAGGTTAGACTTCTGCTTGTTCAAACACCTCTGAGAAGAGCTTGATTGTATTGTCATGTCTACGGATTGTGATCCTGTCACTTGCCTTGTAGCAAGCCCTGGTTGTCCGTGACGGTGAGAAGAAGAACATCAACGCTGAAGAAGTGGTGGTTGGAGATCTGGTGGAGGTGAAAGGAGGAGATAGGATCCCAGCTGATTTGCGTATTGTCTCTGCCAGCGGCTGCAAGGTGAGTACTTTACAATCCAAGATCATGGGTCACATATGTAACCTAAGGCTTCCGCATACTTTGGTTTGGCTGGCATACCCTCTTAAAAGACCTTTGCTTGAAAAATCGACAATAGTACTGTTTGTCCATTTAGAGACGCCGTAGCCAGTATACACTTTCTCAAAATAGTCTGAATGAATCTAAGATAATTCAAGAAATATGTCATAAATGTTGATATTTTTGCTAAGGAGATCTTAGTTGCGCAATCTAAATAAGATTTTTTGGTGCAGTATTTCTCAAGTGAAAAAATGTGAATGAAAACAAATCGTCTATCGTTGAGTGACAACAAACACTTCATTGATCACTACTGTTGACCAATGACCGACGAAGGGGCATAGACGTTGGCTCCTGAACTTCGGCTGGCTTCGAGAATTTTTTTGTGTGTGTACCAACAGCCCCCCAAAAACTTGCTGGAGACCAAAACGAATAAAAGCAGCGCAAAATGTTGTCATATTATATGACAAACTGTTCTGAACTGTTTCGGATGGGAAGCATGCGGACACCTTTAGTGTCATTCAATGTTGTATTAATGCAATTCTCTTTTCCCACTCAGGTGGACAACTCCTCCCTCACTGGTGAATCTGAGCCCCAGACACGTACTCCGGATTTCTCCAATGACAACCCCCTGGAGACAAGGAACATTGCCTTCTTCTCTACCAACTGTGTTGAAGGTAAATACCTTCAGTAACTAGCCGTAGTGATTTAATAGTTCAAATAACTTGAAATGTATCACTTAGCCATTTTGTGATTCTAAACCATATTCTCCATGTTTTGTCAGGAACTGCCAGAGGTATCGTCATCAACACTGGTGACCACACTGTCATGGGTCGTATCGCTACCTTGGCCACGAGTCTGGAGGGTGGGAAGACGCCTATAGCCAAAGAGATTGAGCACTTTATCCATATCATCACCGGTGTGGCCGTCTTCCTGGGCGTGTCTTTCTTCATCCTCTCCCTCATTCTGGGATATGGCTGGCTGGAAGCTGTCATCTTCCTCATTGGAATCATCGTTGCTAATGTGCCTGAGGGTCTCCTGGCTACTGTAACTGTGAGTACTGATGAAAAGTCATGTTTAACAAAAACTTCAGTCCTAACAACAAAACTTGTTGATTATTTAACTGTCTAATATGGCTTTCTATCGTAGGTGTGCTTAACTCTGACTGCCAAGCGTATGGCCAAGAAGAACTGCCTGGTGAAGAATCTTGAAGCTGTTGAGACCCTTGGCTCCACCTCCACCATTTGCTCTGACAAGACCGGAACCCTGACTCAGAACAGAATGACCGTGGCTCACATGTGGTTCGACAACCAGATCCATGAGGCTGACACCACAGAGAATCAGAGTGGTACCTGCTTCGACAAAAGCTCTGCCACCTGGGCTTCCCTGGCTAGAGTTGCTGGCCTGTGCAACCGCGCCGTCTTCCTGGCAGAACAAAACAACGTACCTATCCTCAAGAGAGATGTGGCTGGTGATGCTTCAGAGTCTGCCCTGCTGAAGTGTATCGAGCTGTGCTGCGGGTCTGTCAAAGACATGAGAGAAAAGTACAGCAAGATCGCTGAGATTCCCTTCAACTCCACCAACAAATATCAGGTAACCACATGCACTCTTTGTGGTATCTGTGGGTTAACAACGGGTTAAACTGAGTTGTAGAAGGTGGTGTGATAGACTCAAAATCAGGATGGATGGATGGCTTTTCTCAATCAGCTTGGGAATGCCACTTTGTATCGACATCCAATAAGTTGCCAGAACTTTAGTTTTCCAGGCACTGTAGGCTACTTATTGGTCATTGCCTGCTAATTTAAATTTAAACTCTCTTCATGGTGTCATCTGATCAAAAACCAATTCATTTCGCCCCTAGCTCTCCATTCATAAGAACATCGTGGCCGGAGAGTCCAATCACCTACTGGTGATGAAGGGAGCCCCTGAGAGGATTCTGGACCGCTGCTCCACCATTTTGATCCAGGGCAAAGAACAGCCTCTGGACGACGAGTTGAAGGAAGCCTTCCAGAACGCTTACGAAGAGCTGGGAGGGCTGGGAGAGAGAGTGCTGGGTAAGAGGGCACCAATATGGGAAAATATGCATTCAAAGGTTTTGGGACTGAATGAAAAGTCTAGAACAGTGGTATTCAAACATTTTCATTGGGAACCCCATTTTTTCAACCAGAATTTCTTGTGACCCCACCCCAAATCTAATGACATAACATAGAGGCAATCTGGAGTTACTACATCTTTTATCCTCCATTTTTTGACGTATTGATAAGTACCTATTGATTCTTGAAGATTATAACTGAATAAATGCCTAATTAGTTCAACTGTCGTAAACCATCATAAGCCAAAATATAAGCTTTGTTTTACTCTAATGTTTGTAAACAAAGTAAATGTAAAACAAAACTGAATAGCCTCAAAACATGGTTAAACTATCATTTTGATATCATGGATGGCCAATCCTTGCATCCATAGCTCTGTCTATGAGGGGTATCATTTCTCCAGCCCCATCCCTCAGCTTTTTACCGAACCAGCTGTGGGGAGCCCATTTTGTTATTGTTTCAACTGCTGATTGCCGCTTTTAATTTTAACATCAACAAATAACCTTCAATTCATTACATTTTCAAAATGAAAAGAAACCAATAACAAAATTATCTTACTCAAAACCTTTTGTATATTGTCCCAACATAAACTGTACTCTTCATTTATTTCTTTGTGACTACAGTCCAGTTCGACCCTGACTGGTCTAGAACATGAAGAATTTGTTGTGGTGTGTCTGACTCTGTGTCTTTTTCAGGTTTCTGTCATTTCCAGCTCCCTGATGACCAGTTTGCTGAGGGCTTCCAGTTTGATTGTGAAGAGGTGAACTTCCCAACTGAGAATCTGTGCTTTGTTGGCCTAATGTCCATGATTGACCCTCCCCGTGCTGCTGTGCCTGACGCTGTAGGAAAGTGCAGGAGTGCTGGAATCAAGGTATGGCAATGTAATACTTGACACGACTCTTCAGTCGATCCACATAGCAGCCACTGTGATCAGACCACTCCTCTTCCCTTCCTTCCCTTAGGTTATCATGGTCACTGGTGATCATCCCATCACTGCTAAAGCCATTGCCAAGGGTGTGGGCATAATTTCTGAAGGAAACGAGACTGTTGAGGACATCGCTGCTCGTCTGAAAATCCCAGTTTCTGAGGTCAATCCAAGGTATTTGCAATTTGTTTGGGATCATTTCAGTTATGTCATCATACTGTCTACACTTAAAGAGGAGTGACAGAAACATTAATTTAGCCTTTTTGGGGCATCATCAGAACAGACCAATACAAACCCCTATATTTAGCTTATATTTGTACCCTCCAGAGATGCCAAGGCCTGTGTTGTCCACGGTGGAGAGCTGAAGGACCTGTCAGCTGAACAGTTGGATGACATTTTGGCCCATCACACTGAGATTGTGTTTGCCAGAACTTCTCCTCAGCAGAAGCTGATCATTGTGGAGGGCTGCCAGCGTCAGGTACTATTTATTGAAATAATTAATGCTCATGAGTCAGTCAGGATGATTGCATCTCACTTTTGGAGTTTCTAACATCTGTAAACACCTCTCTTACTTATCCACAGGGTGCTATTGTAGCTGTGACAGGTGATGGTGTGAATGATTCTCCTGCTCTGAAGAAGGCTGACATAGGTGTTGCTATGGGGATCTCTGGATCTGACGTCTCCAAGCAGGCTGCAGACATGATCCTCCTGGATGACAACTTTGCCTCCATCGTGACTGGTGTTGAAGAGGGTAAGAGAAGCTCTGGCAATGACCATCAATCTGCTGGGTTTTTCCATCCTTCTCTCATCACCCTGACTATTCCTTCCCCCCATCCTCTACTTCCCCTCAGGCCGTCTGATCTTTGACAACTTGAAGAAGTCCATTGCCTACACCCTGACCAGTAATATTCCAGAAATCTCACCCTTCCTCCTCTTCATCATCGCCAACATTCCACTGCCCCTAGGAACCGTCACCATCCTCTGTATCGACCTGGGAACTGATATGGTGGGTCTGTCAGATGTGGATACTCCTCCTTTGTGATCAATCTGATCATGTGTTCTGCTGCGTTATGAAGAACAATGTACATGATCATTTTAGGGTTTGTTTGGAAGGTCTTTGAACTAACATCAAAGTTACCAACGATGATCTTTTCCATTATTACCTTCAAGGTCCCAGCTATCTCCCTGGCCTATGAAGAAGCTGAGAACGACATCATGAAGCGACAGCCCAGAAACCCCAAAACTGACAAACTGGTGAATGAGAGGCTCATTAGCATAGCCTACGGTCAAATTGGTAAGGAGTAAATTTGTCCCTTCTTCTGTTTTGCCTGCCTTTACCGGGTCTTGTTGCGTTGTATGCTGGACAATCCGTTACATAGCAAATTAACAATCTGATCATTGTCTCTTCACTGACAAAAATACTCTCCTCATTGTTACTCTTCACAGGTATGATGCAGGCCACAGCCGGTTTCTTCACATACTTCGTTATCCTGGCTGAGAACGGGTTCTTGCCCATGGATTTGCTGGGTATGCGTGTGGACTGGGACAACAAGATAATGAACGACATGGAGGACAGCTACGGCCAGCAGTGGGTAAGTACACAAACACTGCTCTGCTTTTTGTTGTACTAACGGATTAGCATTGGCCTTGTTTTGATCTGATAAGTTCTCGATAAGAGCTTTTTCAATCTCTCTCCCAATTGTTTTGTTTAGTTTATTCCAGCATACATGGCAGCTGAAAGCTGAATTGCGTATATATCTGGAAATTCAAGATAACAAAGTAAATCAGTAAATCTGATACATTATCAAGAAAGTTGAGAAGTCATGGATGGGATCACGGATCAGGGTTGATGCACAGCTTGCATTTCGGATAGTCAGCAGAGGAAATATCGATTGTCTTGAGAAAGACGGAGCACCTCAGTCACAGCCAGGGATTCAGACAGACCGGTCCGTAGCCCCAGCAGTGCACCTCACTGGCCCCAACAGTCCTCTCCGTTATTTTGGGCTTCGTCAATAGCTTGCTACTATTCCTCCAGAACTACCATTCGTGAATGCCACTGCTGCCGCCAGGCAAACAGGTTCACCACACATTTGGTAACAGAGTAGTCAGTAATCTTCACTACTGTAATGTACAAATGTAAGAAACATATGTCCTCTCACTCTTCTTTTTTTGTCTCTCTACAAACTCTCTTTCTATGGTCTATGATGCATCCTTCAGACATATGAGCGCAGAAAGATTGTGGAGTTCACCTGCCACACAGCATTCTTCGCCAGTATCGTGGTTGTACAGTGGGCTGATTTGATCATCTGTAAGACCAGGAGGAACTCCATCCTTCAGCAGGGAATGAAGTGAGTTCACACATATCGATCTGTGTGGTCTTGGTCTAGGTCTGCATCCTAAGAGTTTTTTTCTGAAACTTGATCTTCACTGCTCTGGTCTTGACTTACACATCACCAGAATCAGAATCACCTTTATTCACCAAGTACATTTACACATACTCACAATTGTACTTGGTGATATGGTGCTGCTAGCAATAGACAACATTAAAGGCCCGAATACATACAGAACAATTTACACAAAGTTTATATACATTACACCCTTCCTTTGGGAGAGTGTGTCCCCACATTTCTCTCTACCATGTCCCTGACATGTTCCAACCTCTCCGGTGACCTCTTGGCCACCATCCCATTTCTGACACCAATGTAGCAAATTCAGGGGGTTTGCCAGAGGGGAGTTAATGTGCATACAGCCCTGCAAGTGACTTCTAAATCAATATCCACCCTGTTGGTATCAAATCCATGATTTTTTCCCCTTTTTCTTCTCCCATTTCAGGAACCGTATTCTGATCTTCGGACTGTTTGAGGAAACTGCCCTGGCTGTCTTCCTGTCCTACTGTCCTGGAATGGATGTCGCCCTCAGAATGTACCCCCTCAAGTGAGTAGACCCTTCTGATTCTCTTCTGTATATCAGCTTGGAACAAAGCTCAGCCGTTTTAAAAGATGAGTGGTAAAATGGATGGATGTTACAATGGGTAGAGGAGACTACTGTAGCCTCAGGAACAGTTGGGGTTGACTAGTTAGCTGAAGTGTAATGGCATTTACTGCCCAACCAAGAGAGAAAATGACATTTTACATTTAGGGGCCCTGTAAGCGCATTACCTCGCTGTTTTACGCTCAACTTAATCTCTTTATTCTTTTCTTCTCTCTTTCCTTCTCTCTTTCCTCAGGCCTTGCTGGTGGTTCTGTGCCTTACCCTACTCTCTGCTCATCTTCCTCTATGATGAGGGTAGGAGATACCTCCTGCGACGAAACCCAGGAGGTAAGTGCTCAGGGACTATGGACGAAAACAATCTGTTAAGATAGCGTCGCCAATTTTGCATTAAAGTTAATTTTTGTGTTATAACATGACAATGGCATGCAGGATTGGGAAGGACAAATTATTTAATTTGTCTCGTGGAGATTTTCAGTGACGAGATGAAATCTAACTAATTGTGTTCTTCTCTCTGAATTTTCTCTTCTTTAAGGTTGGGTGGAACAGGAGACCTACTACTGACAAAAAGAGGCTATCCCCATGATCACTCAACATCACTCTGCTGCTACATCTCAACCAACAACATTACACTACATTTCAATCTGCTACATTACCATTACATCCAATGAACACTGTGATGGTGCACTAAGCTGCATTGAGGAGTTCTTGATTGTGATAATGCAAATTGAAATAAACATCACTTCAACACTAATGCTTAAGACTGTATTCATTTTTTGTTGTTTGAATTATTTAGATTTATTGGTTTGGATTTAATGTAAGACATGTAGGCTTAAATTGTGTTGCATATATGGGAGAAATAACCTAGTATAGTTGTGTCTTATTTGTTTAAAGTAAATGTCCAGTGTTTGCATAGTTCTATGAAATATGACTTATAATGAATTACAATATGAGTGAAATAGTTTTTACTTCCAAAAAGTTGTATTGAAGTATGTTACAAAGCAGCTTTTCTGTGTTTTAATGGTGTGGGCGTACTCCAACAACAGAATGGTGTGGTCGTATACCGGTCAATTAAAATATTCAACAGCTGATTGGCCAGCTCTGCCAATATGTCAACGTCATGTCATGGTATATGAGGAAATAGCAAGCATTTTTTAAACACTGTTTGAGGTGGGGCTTTTTTTCTCTAATTTATGCTTTGGCCAGAAATATGAGTGAGTTTACAATGAGTCATCAACATTATTTGGGTGTGAGTTAATAGAATATTAACTTTTAAAAATTAGATTTTAACTTTATAGTTACTTTTAAGGTCAGATGTTTTTATCTCAATATCAAATCATTTCTGGCTAACAATTAAGTACCTTACTGTGATTGTTTTCAATTAAAATGGTAAAAAATAAACAAAAATTGCTTATTTAAGAAAAAATAGCACAGCCGAGAGCTGCCCTGTGACACGAGCCCACCAGACGAGCTAAACTACTTCTATGCTCGCTTCAAGGCAAATAACACTGAAACATGGGGGCCTCCCGGATGGCGCAGTGGTCAAAGGCGCAGCGCTAGCTGTGCCACCAGAGACTCTGGGTTCGCACCCAGGCTCTGTCGCAACAGTATCTCGGTCCTGCCTGGTGTGTTCCTTGTTCTTCATGATGCTCTCTGCACTTTTAACGGAACTCTGAGACCAATCACCTACTGGTGATGAAGGGAGCCCCTGAGAGGATTCTGGACCGCTGCTCCACCATTTTGATCCAGGGCAAAGAACAGCCTCTGGACGACGAGTTGAAGGAAGCCTTGAAAACTGCTGTTCACAAATGCTCTCCATCCAACCTCACTGAGCTCGAGCTGTTTTGCAAGGAGGAATGGGAAACAATTTCAGTCTCTCGATGTGCAAAACTGATAGAGACATACCCCAAGCGACTTACAGCTGTAATCGCAGCAAAAGGTGGCGCTACAAAGTATTAACTTAAGGGGGCTGAATAATTTTGCACGCCCAATTTTTCAGTTTTTGATTTGCTAAAAAAGTTTGAAATATCCAATAAATGTCGTTCCACTTCATGATTGTGTCCCACTTGTTGTTGATTCTTCACAAAAAAATACAGTTTTATATCTTTATGTTTGAAGCCTGAAATGTGGCAAACGTTCGCAAAGTTCAAGGGGGCCGAATACTTTCGCAAGGCACTGTACATTTTAAAAATCGGGCGCCCAATTGGTGCCCAAAAATACCGATTTCCGATTGTTATGAAAACTTGAAATCGGACCTAATTAATCAGCAATTCCGAATAATCGGTCGACCTCTAGTAACAACACATCCTCCACGCTGGGGCCCCTCAGGGGTGCGTGCTCAGTCCCCTCCTTTACTCCCTGTTCACTCATGACTGCACGGCAAGGCACGACTCCAACAACATTATTAAATTAGCTGATGACACAACAGTTGTGGGCCTGATCACCGACAATGACGAGACACCCTATAGGGAGGTCAGAGACCTGGCCGTGTGGTCCCAGGACAACAACCTCTCCCTCAACGTGATCAAGACAAAGGAGATGATTGTGGACTACAGGAAAAAGACGACAGAGCATGTCCTCATTCTCATCGACGGGGCTGCAGTGGAGCAGGTTGAGAGCTTCAAGTTCCTTAGTGTCCACATCACCAATCAACTAACATGGTCCAAGCACACCAAAACAGTTGTGAAGAGGGCACAAAAAAACTATTCCCCCTCAGGAGACTGAAAAGATTTGGCATGGGTCCTTAGATGCTCAAAAGGTTCTACCGCTGCACCATCAAGATCATCCTGACTGGTTGCATCACTGCCTGGTATGGCAACTGCTCTGCCTCCGACTGCAAGGCACTACAGAGGGTAGTGCAAACGGCCCAGTACATCACTGGGGCCAAGCTTACTGCCATCCTCCGACTGCAAGGCACTACAGAGGGTAGTGCAAACGGCCCAGTACATCACTGGGGCCAAGCTTACTGCCATCCAGGATCTCTATCCCAGGCGGTGTCAGAGGAAGGCCCTAACAATTGTCAAAGACTCCAGCCACCCTAGTCATAGACTGTTTTCTCTGCTACCGCATGGCAAGCGGTACCAGAGCACCAAGTCTAGGTCCAAGAGGCTACTAAACAGCTTCTACCCCCAAGCCATAAGACTCCTGAACATCTAGACAAATGCTACCCAGACTATTTGCAGTGCTCCCCCCTCTTTACACCACTGCTACTCTCTGTTGTCATCTATGCATAGTCACTTTAATAACTCTACCTACATGTACATACTACCTAAACTATCCAGTGCCCCCGCACATTGACTCTGTATCGGTACGACCCTGTATATAGACTCGCTATTGTTATTTTACTGCTGCTCTTTAACTGCATTTTTACTTATTTTTACCTTTATTTTACTAGGCAAGTCAGTTAAGAACAAATTCTCATTTTCAATGACGGCAGAGGAACAGTGGGTTAACTGCCTGTTCAGGGGCAGAACGACAGATTTGTACCTTGTCAGCTCAGGGGTTTGAACTTGCAACCTTTCGGTTACTAGTCCAACGCTCTAACCACTAGGCTACCCTACTAGGCTACCCTGCCGCCCCGTAAGCATTTCACTCACATTTAATTAGGCGCATGTGACTAATAACATTTCATTTGATTTGATTCTTAGCAAAGAGCAATTTCTCAACCAATAATTTTACTAGGACTGTCTGGGAGTGATCTGAGTGGTGAGGGGAAAACTGAAAACTAGCTGTTATTGGCAGAGAGGTTTGCAATCCTCTTTGTTATTGGTCTATTAACTAATTTAGCACATGGGGATGTCACCAGGCAGGCCAAAACTCCATACCACCAAAACAGGCTGACATTTCAGGCAGTCTTTTCAAACAGCTCTTAGACTTAAATGGCATTATCATAATTTTCATAAATTCACAGTATTATTCCAATCTAAAACAAAGGAATAAAACTAAGGAATATCTAGTTTTTGACTGCACTGGACCTTTTAAGCACTTGATCATTTAGGATTGCACATTTTATACTCTGTTGAAATTCTGAACACTGTTATCCTTATTGAACTGTAGGATTCCAAATTAGAACACCTAAAATAACATTCTAAAACTCCCTCCCTATGGTTATAGATAGAAAACACAAGGCTTGTGACAGATTCAGATGGATTAGTTGTTTTGTTTTGATGCTGACAACAGCAAGGTTGAGGGAGGGTATGTGAGGTAGATCTAGGTTTATGATTATATATGATTACTTGGCCAGACAAACAATAAGAGAATGGAAATATGAAAACACTTGCAAATAAACATGTGAAATCCATTGAAGTCAAGCCAAATATGGCTTCAAAACAATGAGTCATACGGAACACATGCACACAATGGTGAAAAGGTATTGGTATGCCAAAGCTATTAGTCAAGGATTCCATCTGGCCGTATTTGATTACCCTCTCTCCTCTGTTTGAACCCCTATCCTCATTTATCTTAAGGGCCTGTCTGACTGAATGGTATTCACTAAAAACTCCAAACTGGATACAGGCTTTATTATCCAGTTATGAATGAGACATGGGTTCATGTTCATTCAAAGTTTAGTGCTTTCTTAAAGGACAATTACACCCCTTTTTAACTTCATATTCATTATCTCCAGCACCATACCAGAGTCTACATACTGTATGTGAAAACGGCACACAAGAAGAAAGGTCCTATAAGGTCCTATAAAATGCTCTGTGACATCACAGTGTAGGATTAAAAGTAGTGGTTGGAAGCAAAATTATTTTCCAATCGTTTGGTTCTGAAATAATAAAATCTGTTCCGTTCAACTGTTCCGACCAGCAAAATAAAGGTCTGAACCGGTTCAAACCCCAAAAAAGTATTGGTGTACAATTTATTTTTTAAAACATTTAGCTCAACATTAAATTACTTCACCAATCAGTGTAGATAGAGCAGCTTGCTATGGAGGGGGCAAGCCATAGTTATTTACATGCAAAGTACAGACAAGTGTAGGGCACGAGATGTGACTGAAATTTTGCGGTTTGGGAGAGAGTGAGAGAGGGTGGAGGAGGAAGCTTAGCTTGAAGCATTTATACCTACAGAGGAGCAGCTTCTATGAAGGAACGTTGAATTTCTGTGAACTTCCGAGAGTTAGCTTAATGTTGGACCAGAGCTAGCTAGCTAGCCAACAAGCTTGTGTGTGCAGAGTGGAACCAGAATTCAAATAAAAACACGTGAAAGCTGATAAGGATACTATAGTTAACTAGCATTGAAAAAGTGAATCCATTCTTCTCTAATTAAAAATCTCAATCCCTAATTTCTGAATCACGCTTGTACTGTCAGTAGGCTACAATGGCCTATGCTTCGGAGGGGGAGGGGAAGGAATCCTATACACACGCCTTTCTAGGGAGTATTTCCTAGCCACCGTGCTTCTACACCTGCATTGCTTGCTGTTTGGGGTTTTAGGCTGGGTTTCTGTACAGCACTTTGAGATATCAGCTGATGTAAGAAGGACTATATAATTACATTTGATTTGACACACACGCACACACACACACACACACACACACACACACACACACACACACACACACACACACACACACACACACACACACACACACACACACACACACACACACACACACACACACACACACACACACACACAGACAAAGATTATCAGCTGGCAGGCAGACACTGGAATAAGTTTCTGAGTGACAGAGTGAGGGTGTCACGCCCTGACCTTAGTGTTCTTTGACATGGGTGATGTATGTGTTTTTGTACTGTCTAAGGGTTTTGTAGGTTTATGGGGTCGTTTACTATCTAGGTGTTTATGTATGTCTATGGTTGCCTAGATTGTTTATCGTTGTCTCTAATTGGGAACTGTGACGTAGAAGTCCGTCACTGGCCGCGGGCAGCATTTGGTTCTTTAACGCACACACATATTCATCACTCCTCCCTGCGCCATTATAAGATAAGTTAACAATGTGGGTCGACACACAAATTAACTTCTGTCTTGGTGCATGCATTTCACACTTGTCAATGTTCATATTTGAGAGATACAATAATTATTTTACTTATCAATGTTGTGGATGAGCGCATTGTTTGTTTGTTCTGTTCCTCTCTCTCCTTCTCTGTAGCTTCCGGGTATGCTGGAAAAGGACCCGAGCTAAGGGAATTGGGTTGGCTTTATAGTGCCTGTCCCAAATGGCTCATAAATGCATATGGGCATATTGAAAGATATTGTCAGTAGTGATGTAATGTTGTAAATGTTATGTTGTGATATTGTTTAAAACTGTGTTGCAATGTATATCCTTTAGTATGTTTAGTTCATGGAAAATGTAGGTTTGTATTGTTAATTGATTAATTAATTAGGGTTAATTGTTCTGAGGGGAGGGGCTAGCCCTACAAAAGGAGCCTCTCTTTCAGTCATGGAGAGGCAGTTTGGATTGAGCTGTGGATGAGGCAGCATTGTTTTTAAGCTGTCCCATAAGGTAGACGTTGATGGCAGTACTGTTGTTTTTTGTTCCGGAATCACTTGTAAATAAACACCTTTGCACAGAAGAACTTTTGCGGTTCCGCCATCTTTTTATTTTGATAGAGGTTAGGTTATCCAGTTTAGCCTTCTGGCCTACTCTACGTGACAGGAACCATATTTACGCAGCAATCTTTTTTTGGTATTTCGTGGGTTATTGTCTATGTCTATGTATAGTTGCCTGTTTCTGCACTTTTGTATGATAGCTTCATGTTCGTTTTGTTATTTTGTATAGTTTGTTTTCATGTCCGTCTTTATTAAAACTATAATGTATTCACATCACGCTGCGCTTTGGTCTCCTCACTTCGACGACATGACAGAATAACCCACCAACAAAGGACCAAGCAGCGTGGTAAAAAAGGCAGCAGCAGCGATCGCAGGACTCATGGACTTGGGAGGAAATTCTGGACGTCGGAGGACCCTGGGTACAACCAGGGGAATATCGCCGCCCCAAGGCAGAGCTGGAGGTAGCGAAAGCAGAGAGGCGCCGGTATGAGGAGGCAGCACGACAGCGCGGCTTGAAGTCCGAGAGGCAGCCCCAAAAATGTCTTGGGGGGAGGCACTTGGAGCAGTCGGCGAAGTTGAGGGGTGACTCTGAGATTGTCGAGGAGTTATTGGACAGATTGAAGGAGAGTGAACGGAGGGGAGATTATGAGACATTCGAGGAGTTGACGAAATTGGAGGAGAGTGAAGAGAGAGAGCTGTTGGTTTGGCGTAGTATGCACGGCATTCGCCCTGAGGAGCGTGTTAGCTGTCCGATGCCACCTGTGTCAGTTCCTCATGCTCAGCCTGAAACTTGTGTTAAAGTTCCGGAAGATTTGATGCCGGCTATACACACCAGGTCTCCAGTACACCTTCACAACCCGGTGTGTCTTGTTCCTGCTTCTCGCACTCATCCTGAGGTGTGTGTTCTCAGCCCGGTACCACCAGTACCGGTAACACGCACCAGGCCACCAGTGCGCCTCCAGCGTCCAGTACTCCCTGTTCCTGCTCCTAGCACTTGCCCTGAGGTGTGCGTCCCCAGCCCGGTACCACCAGTGGCGGTGTGACAGGTTAAAGGAAATATTCATAGCCTGTTATACATTAAAAGGTATTAGTAAGTTCATAGTATGTGAGGATCTTAAAACATCTAAGGTTAAAAAAAATGCATTCAGTATTAGTTGATAGAGACTGATAACATTCATATAATTGTGTTAATAGTTCAAATCCGTGTACAAAGGGTACGAATTGTGAGAGTAATGTGTAAACATATTGATTACTTTATTTTGTGGTGCCTAAAAGTGTTAATCTGTGATCTACGAAATGCTCTTAATCTATGAGCCGGAGATCGATTGCTCTGGTCTCCACCCATATTCCTGGGGAAATCGCGGTCTTTTCTCATTGAACTAAAAGTTGAATTGAGAAAACAACACCGTATCACTCTCGTGATTATTTCTCCCCTGTTTTCAGGGGCGTAACACCGGCTCCACGCACCAGTGCGCCTCCAGAGTCCAGTACTCCCTGTTCCTGCTCCTCGCACTCGCCCTGAGGTGCGTGTCCCCAGCCCGGTACCACCAGTGCCGGCACCACGCCTCGGCAGTCCTGTACGCCCTGTTCCTTCTCCCCGCACTCGCCCTCCAGGTTCCAGTACTCCCTGCTCCTGCTCCTCGCACTCGCCCTGAGGTTCGTGTCCTTGGCCCAGTACCACCAGTGCCGGCACCACGCACCAGGCCAAGAGTGCGCCTCGCCAGTCCAGAGCGTCCGGCGACAGTACCCAGTTCAGAGCGTCCGGCTACAGTACCCAGTCCAGAGCGTCCGGCTACAGTACCCAGTCCAGAGCGTCCGGCTACAGTACCCAGTCCAGAGCGTTCGGCTACAGTACCCAGTCCAGAGCGTCCGGCTACAATACCCAGTCCAGAGCATCCGGCAACAGTCTACAGACCTGAACCTCCTAGGACGGGCCACAGTCTGGAACCTACCACAACGGGTCACAGTCCGAAACCTACCACGACGGGTCGCAGTCCGGAACCTACCAGTCCGGATCCATCAGAGTCTCCCTCCAGACTTGGATCCGCCAGAGTCTCCCTCCAGACTCGGATCCGCCAGAGTCTCCCTCCAGACTCGGATCCGCCAGAGTCTCGCTCCAGACTCGGATCCGCCAGAGTCTCCCTCCAGACTCGGATCCGCCAGAGTCTCCCTCCAGACTCGGATCCGCCAGAGTCTCCCTCCAGTCCGGATCCGCCAGAGTCTCCCTCCAGTCCGGATCCACCAGAGTCTCCCTCCAGTCCTGAACTGCCAGAGCCACCAGTCAACCAGGAGCCGCCAGTCAGCCAGGAGCCGCCAGAGCCGTCAGCCAGCCAGGAGCCGCCAGAGCCGTCAGCCAGCCAGCCAGGAGCCACCAGAGCCGTCAGCCAGCCAGGAGCCGCCAGAGCCGTCAACCAGCCAGGAGCCGCCAGAGCCGTCAGCCAGCCAGGAGCCGCCAGAGCCATCAGCCAGCCAGGAGCCACCAGAGCCGCCAGCCAGCCAGGAGCCGCCAGAGCCGTCAGCCAGCCGAGAGCCGCCAGCCAGCCAGGAGCCGCCAGAGCCGTCGGCCAGCCAGGATTCACCAGAGCCGTCAGCCAGCCAGGACCCGCCAGAGCCGTCAGCCAACCAGGAGCTGCCAGAGCCGCCTGTCACGCCGGCGATGCTGGAAGCTCCCTCCTGTACAGAGCTGCCAGAGCAGCTCCTCAGTCCAGAGGTGCCTTTCCGTCCAGTGGTGCACTCTACGATGATCTTCAGTCCAGGGCCCGCTGCGAGGGTAGAGCGGGGTCCACGTCCTGCAACCGAGCCGCCGCCGTGAAAAAGGCCCACCCGGACCCTCCCCTTTTGATTAGGTTTTTGCGGCCAGAGTCCGCACCTTTGTGGGAGGGTACTGTCACGCCCTGACCTTAGTATTCTCTGTTTTCTTTATTGTTTTGGTTAGGTCAGGGTGTGACATGGGTGATGTATGTGTTTTTGGACTGTCTAGGGGTTTTGTAGGTTTATGGGGTTGTTTACTATCTAGGTGTTTATGTATGTCTATGGTTGCCTAGATTGGTTCTCAATTAGAGGCAGCTGTTTATCGTTGTCTCTAATTGGGAACCATATTTAGGCAGCCATCTTCTTTGGGTATTTCGTGGGTTATTGTCTATGTCTAGTTGCCCGTGTCTGCACTTTTGTATGATAGCGTCGCGTTCATTTTGGTATTTTGTATAGTTTGTTTAGTTTCCATCATTATTAAAACTATAATGTATTCACATCACGCTGCGCTTGGTCTCCTCACTTCGACGAACGTGACAGAGGGCTTTGCAGAGGCGCTTTGTTACATTTGTTGTAGGACTCAAAATGCCCGGAATGTAAAATAACACTATTAACTGGTTCCCATACTTTTAAAATAATGGTTCTGTTCCAGAATAGATGTTCCTCAAATGTGTTATTTGTTTTACGGTTTTCTGTTCTGTGCCCTGAACCGGTTCCAACCAATGATTAAAAGTTTAACCTGCAACAAGTTTCTAGACAGAGGGAGTGTATGTTCTTGCTCCCCACATCACGGTGAATCTCATAGTGTTTGAAAACCAACTATTCATGATGTATTCAGGTAGAACTTTTATACCAATGGATACCAAATGAAATGGCCCATGGCAGACCGTATTTAGCACTAACTGAAGTTTATTTAGTGCTTTATCCGGGTAGCCGGAAAGTTGAGCATTGCAGCAGTCTAACCTAGAAGTAACAAAAGCATGGATACATTTTTCTGCATCATTTTTGGACAGAAAGTTTCTGATTTTTGCAATGTTACGTAGATGGAAAAAAGCTGTCCTTGAAACAGTCTTGATATGTTTGTCAAAAGAGAGATCAAGGTCCAGAGTAACGCCGAGGTCCTTCACAGTTTTATTTGAGACAACTGTACAACCATCAAGATTAATTGTCAGATTCAACAGAAGATCTCTTTGTTTCTTGGGACCTAGAACAAGCATCTCTGTTTTGTCTGAGTTTAAAAGTAGAAAGTTTGCAGCCATCCACTTCCTTATGTCTGAAACACAGGCTTCTAGCGAGGGCAATTTTGGGGCTTCACCATATTTCATTGAAATGTACAGCTGTGTGTCATCCGCATAGCAGTGAAAGTTAACATTATGTTTTCGAATGACATCCCCAAGAGGTAAAATATATAGTGAAAACAATAGTGGTCCTAAAACGGAACCTTGAGGAACACCGAAATTTACAGTTGATTAGTCAGAGGACAAATCATTCACAGAGACAAACTGATATCTTTCCGACAGATAAGATCTAAACCAGGCCAGAACTTGTCCGTGTAGACCAATTTGGGTTTCCAATCTCTCCAAAGGAATGTGGTGATCAATGGTATCAAAAGCAGCACTAAGGTCTAGGAGCACGAGGACAGATGCAGAGCCTCGGTCTGATGCCATTAAAAGGTAATTTACCACCTTCACAAGTGCAGTCTCAGTGCTATGATGGGGTCTAAAACCAGACTGAGTCATTTCGTATACATTGTTTGTCTTCAGGAAGGCAGTGAGTTGCTGCGTAACAGCTTTTTCTAAAGTTTTTGAGAGGAATTGAAGATTCGATATAGGCTGATAGTTTTTTATATTTTCTGGGTCAAGGTTTGGCTTTTTCAAAAGAGGCTTTATTACTGCCACTTTTAGTGAGTTTGGTACACATTCAGTGGTTAGAGAGCCGTTTATTATGTTCAACATAGGAGGGCCAAGCACAGGAAGCAGCTCTTTCAGTAGTTTAGTTGGAATAGGGTTAGGTATGGAGCTTGAAGGTTTAGAGGCCATGATTATTTCATCATTGTGTCAAGAGATATAGTACTAAAACACTTGAGTGTCTCTCTTGATCCTAGGTCCGCAAAGTCAGATAGTCTTGTGTTCCAAAAATGTTCGAGGTGAAGTGCGGAAGAATTGAAGGAATGAATCCGAGACTCGGGCTTATGACCTGTGGAAGCCGAGGCTTCCAGCAAGGCGTCGATTTCATTGGCCTTGTTAGCCGTAATTTTAGTTCTTCAATCGAAGTCGCGAGAATGCTACTCCCCATAGTTGTTTTACCGAAGGTACCGACTGAAAAGGAACACTGCTGTTTGATGCATACAGTGAAAAGGGAGCAACTTCAACGGTGGTGTTATTTGAAAGAGAGACTTTTTTTTTGGTCTGGGTTTGTGTATGGGTCAAATGCAAAGCTGACCTTAGATCAGTCTTTAGGCATACCTGGGACAGCTTCATCCTACTCTGAGACCAACTTGTGGACTGGTAATTTCTTCCCCACTAGGGGGCATTATGCAGATAAAGAGAGAAGCACTTCCTCTCGCTCGCTCTGCGGGGACAGGAACGTGATAGTTTCCATGGTAACTAATTTACTGGATCAGGCTCACAGCTTGTATATACAATTTGAGATATTTTTAGTTTCATCTTTGAACATGCACACACACACACACACACACACTGTGCCTGAGTGTGCCGCTGTCTGTCCATCTGTCCATCAAGTCTCTCCAAATAAAATTCATGCAAACGCTTTCAAGCAGCTTCTTGAGTATAACAAGTCCTCGATGATACTGTATATCGACATGAATCATGAAGCAAAGTCTTGTGTCTAAAAATATTAAATTCAATATAATTAGCATTTCGAATAGTGTTCTTTGACTTTAGTTGACCTGTCGATGGTGGGGGAGAAGTCTGTGTCTGGGTGAATGTGTTTTCATTATGTAATGCTCATTATTAACACCATTTTAGATTGTCTTATTGTTGGGTGAATGCCAAAGGGAAAAGTTGATATTTGGGTGGACAATAAATATGTGTTGTTCTATACTATTTTATTATACCTCACACAGGTAGAATGCTACACTAATTACAGTGACCTATAGACATGTGGTTGAATCTGCCTCTGTCTGGTTCTGCAGTGAAATACCTGGTCCCGTATCCACAAAGCACCTCAGAGTAGAAGTGCTATAATATTATTCACTATGATTTAAAGGACAAACTGATCCTAGATCAGCACTCCTACTGGGGTCCAAACTGCAGGGTGAAGTTAAGACATACAACAGAACCTTGAGGCGGGGTTAATGGTTAGGATCCCTAAGTTAAAGAGTTAATAATTTGTAGATGCAATAACCTGCCATCTTCCAGGCTGCCATTATTCTTCTGACAAGGTCACATTGTCCACAAAGTGTTCATGACAGGGTCAGGAGGGAAAGTTTACATCCTACAGGGTTTAATGGCCTGGTTCGTTCAAGTTTAAACTTCCTAAAGACCAGTGATGGAGTTTACACGAAAATTATCCCTTTCCATAAATGAGGTTAAAATAAGGAATGAAGAGAGAGTGATTGAGAGAGAGAGAGAAAGAGTGTGTGTGTGTTTAAATCATGATCATTCTTAAATCTATGTGGAAATTAGTATTCTTACAGAGGATTGAGGATAGGTTAGTATCCATTATGACTATGAGTGGTGAGAGATATTGACAGAGATTTCATCCTAATATGAATAAGGCTGCACAGAATAGACCAAGTGACTTTCCTTCATAAATATTTGAAGTTACAGAGACTAAAGTCCATTGTCACGCAATGGATTCAATCTACTTTATGAAGGCCGATAATCGTAAAACATTCAATAATGGGGACTCCGCCCCTCCATTCTATGTTACCATGGCAAAAAGTGCAGACGTCACGATCGAAAGGAACACTGTATATAAGTATTGGACCTTTTAATGAGACGGGGAGCTTGGATGCGTGTCCGGTAGGAGTGACACGTGTGGATAAGGGCGCATCCAGGGGCAATAAATTTTTCAATTCGTTTTAAAGTAAATTGGGATTTGATTGTTCAATAAGTTTTTTTCCTCCACAAACTGCAAACATGGGACGTGGAGTAAGTGCGCTTTTTCTTTCCATCTTCACATTCCAGCTCCTCCATGAAATGCTAATGTAGCCTAATTTACGCAATTCTTAATTGTAGGCTACTTGTCAAAAGTGGTATGGATTTAAAATATATATATAATAGAGTCGAAGTTGTTTTCAAATTATCACATGTACGTAGTTGGCCGCATTTTTCTTTTTCAAAATGCCTGCGATGGGAGAGTGACTTCCGCATTTTGTACTCTGAACAAAAGTTGCTTTCATAACGTGTCTTGATCGAGTGTCAATTAGCGTTAAAAAATGTGTTGTTTTTAACATTGATACTGAAGATCCACAGGTTGGTTAGCTTGGATCTAGTCGCCAAGGAGAAAAGCTTGTAAGCGCTACGATGATAGAATTGGCGGTGTAAGATAAGTTTGAAGATTGATACAATGTTTATTTTCATCAAAGTAAACTGCCGCCAAGGTGGCTACAAATGTAGCGTGGTCTGTTTAAATTCGAGTTGCGGGAAGTGGAGGCAGACATGCTATCTTGTGACTTGTGTTACTTTGAGATACACGGCCATACAGAGTCTGTAGTCCACTTCTGAATATAAGTGATGGTCTTTCATGGTGACTTGTAACCCGCTTGACTGAATTTTGTTCATCAATGAGAAATATAGGTTATGTTCAGGTTAGTTGCGACTGTAGGCTGTTGCGAAAGTCTGTTCTTCATAAATTGAATAATAACCGTAGTCCACCCCATTCACAATATCAACCATGCGCCAAAGTCGTCAGTGTTTATTTTTTTTGTCATGCTCGTTGAAAGAATATCGTTTTTATGTAGATGGCCTACATTGGAATAATTCACTTTGGCTGCTTAAAAGGATAGTTCTGGATTTGAGCAGGATGCCCTTATCTACTTCCCCAGAGTTAGACGAACTCGTGGATACCATTTTTATGTCTACGTTCAGTTTGAAGGAAATTTCCAACTAGCGTTAGTGCAATGACTTGGAGTATATGGGAACACGCTAACACTAGTTAGCAATGGCTCACGAAAATACCTCGTAAGTTTCGTAATACTGGACGCAGAGACCCAACAATGGTATCCTCGAGGTCATCTGACTCTGGGGGAATATACCGAACTGTTCCTTAATAACATTTGAGCAACTGCAAAATCTCTTAAAAAAAATACATGTATTCCACATAAGGCTTAATTGTTGTATATGGATTTGGCATATGGTTGTGTATGACATTTCTTGTGTAGCCTACATTCTGCGAATGTTCAGATAGGCCTACAGTGTATCTTTGGGAAGACCTACATCAACTACAGCCCTCTCATGTATTAATGAAAGTCACTGCTTTTAAAAAACTAACAATAGTTTTATTAAATTTTATACAAATTTGTCCAAGACACATGAAATCTCTGAGTTGCTCCAATGAATTTCAATACATTAGATTTGTTGTATATTCCTCTCACTTCAAGGCATATTGTTCTAGACTTGTAGAATTAAGTTTTATTTTAAATGGGCAATCCTTAGTCAATAGGGTTTTTGTCATCAAACCTATAAATAACTACCTGCAATTTTATGGAAAATGTATCAACAATTGGGGTGATTTATATTTGATGTTTTATATATATTTTACAGCTACCTACCTGTGACTCCTGTATTTGGGTACTGTATGGCAGACTGGTGGGATATCAGGGAGGTTAATAGCATCATATAAAAGGCTCGCCACTCCCTGCTGGGCAACAGATCACACGGGCACAGTGATAAATGATGCATTCACAGCTACAGTAAGAGAGGGGTGATTAGAGAGACAGATTGGTTGTATGATGTGAATGCAGAGCAGCAAACCTCCGTGTTTTAGATTCTTTCCCTGTATGGTGGTGAACACTCTGCTCTGCCCCCACCCCTTCTGTCCTCTTCTCAGCGCTCCGGTCCAGTATAGGCACAGATGCTTGGACAGCCGGACTAATGATTTCCAGGAGACCAGAGAGAGGGGGGGAGAGTGAGGGTGGCATAGGGCTGGAGGGACCAAAGGGTTGGTTAGAGCGGTGAGGTGTATATGAGGCACCAGTTGCTGCATTGTCATCATTGTTCATAGGCTCCTGTTCAGGGGGAGCTGGCAGATTATTTTTATTTTTTTCTGAACTGATTGAATGGCAGATGGAGGAAAAAATCAGTTTTTCTGTAATGAAATGGAAAATCGAGGTATGATAGTATTCAACTGCTCACTGTCAACAAATTGAAACGCCCAAAAGTTCCTTCCCGAAATGGAATACTATGGCTATTGTTTCCATCTCTCAAAATAAACTGTGATGATCTGAAAACAAGGCCGTTTTCCTGTAACGTTATTAGGACGCATTCTTTCTTTGTTATTCCACTTCTTTTCTTGCCATCTTTCATCAAGGGGGGTGGGTCATTTGTTTTAAAGATTCCACTACTGAGTGTGATGGAAAGTGGCTTGTGGAAAATCTCCATTGTAAACAAATGAGGCCTAGAACATGTCCAAAACAAGGCCTTTTTATATGGTGAAGTAATTGGGAAATTATTTTATTTCTCTCCAGTGTTCCATCTCTGAGCTACTATCAGGTTGTGGCCTCAGCTGACCATTCTTTCCCCCCAGGGGTCCACTGTGGAACCAAGAGACCTGCTCTCTTGCGCTCTTTAAAAAGAAAAAATGCTCTCTTTCTACTGAGGATTTCACATTCTTTCCGCTCGACAGTCACTATGTATTAGGCATCCCTTTTGTCACACGCCACCCCATCTCTGTGACAGAGAACACATCTCACCCCCACTGCCCCTTTCTCTCTCCTGCTCGATCTCCCTCTCTGCTCGTTTGGCTTAGATGCCAAACGAGAGTACCACACATTATTACACCTTCTGTTTCCTCCACTGTAATTTCTATTCCAACTGCCCGAGGGTAAAAAAAAAAACACAAAAAAAACACGTTTGTCCCATAGGCCTACTCACAATCGGCATTTCGCAATAGCCATGTGCGTTCTGTTCTAACCTACATTTCAGACTAGTGCAATAAAGGAAGTTGCATCCCATTTGATTCGTATTCTGCTTTTAACTGTGGTTCTTAAGGAGAAACACAGGCATTCACCAACTTTTGTTCTGTGGGAAAACCGACTCTTCCAGTGGACGTGGTGGGAGTTTTAAATGCGTTTCTTGTGAATAAATGAACTTTTTTCTAAACTGGAGAGAAAAGGGGGAGGAGAGTAACACGTGACTCGGTCCATTCAGATATCCGAGAGGTGTGGTTATGTCGCCTGTAGCAACGGGGCAAAGTCCCAGGGCGAGGAGGAGCCAATATGCTTGAGTGAGCAGCTTTTGTATTTGGCACATGCACAGGAACAGAAGCAGGAATGGTGTTCACAGGAATTCGACCCTGGCTGTAAAATATGCACCCGCTCGACCGTCTTTTATGAACTTTTGTTGATCTGGAGGTGGTGTTGTTTTAGCGTAAAAGTGAGAGGCCCCTCGTCTCACTGAGGCTCTGTTCGGTCTCGCTGCTGTTTTTGAGGACGGTTATTCTTTCAAACTTTCTGTCCTCTTGGAAAGAGATGTCTTGCCGGCTTCACCCCCTTCTCACCCACCCTGCGTTCTTGCACTCTCTTTCACACATAGTTGTTTCTCTTTCTGTCCCAGACTAATTACACTCACTCCCATATGTAACGTTGATGAGAACAAGGATTACGTAGTTGAATATAGTACTCTGAACTATGGGAGAAATGGTATGCAGACCCAAGCCATGTTTACCACAGTGGTGTTGCTCCCACTCCCAGATCAAACCCTTGCAGTAATCCCATATAAGAATGCGGTAAACCTGGTATCTTAAGTGTTTTGTTAAGAGGGTCTGAATAAATTCCATGACTGTACAGTTTGTCCAAAATAAAGTCACTCTAAAGATATATTTCTCTGCTCCATTTTTAAAAATTCTTGTTTTTACATGGTTCTCTATGGAGGTACAAAGCCTTATTGTTCTCAGACTTGTAGTGGGACAAGTGTTGTTTTTGCATGATTGGTCTTGTGAGAGATTCCACACAATTGCTGACATCCACACTTTTTTTCCTGTTTTCAGTGCAGTACCTTCCTGTTACGTTTTGAGACAGCTGAGTAATACTTCCAAAACAGCATCCTCCCTTCATTGTGGTAATAACGGATGTGTAGACTATTGGGAAAGTAAAAGGAATATTTCTAAATAGTATTAGTGAGGGGGGGGGGGTGCATTTCCAAGAAGGGCAAGTCTGTGTTTGGGTCAAATCAAGAGAAGCATGTAGAGCTCTCTCCCCCACAGCCAAAACACTTCTGAACACCAGTAGAACCTGAATAATTTATGCTCGCTAACTGCCTTACCGACATTTATCTGGTTTCTGTGCATTATCCTGTTGCCGCAGTGTCCCAACACCCTCCCCTTTTCAGCCGTCTAGCTGCCGCATTCTTCAACAGGTCTTTGTCGTCTTCCCAAAAGTGACTGATTTGATAATGGAGAAAGGGAAGAGTGAATGAACAATGTGTTTGCAGAAGGTGAGGTGCCAGGGTTATTTTGGACTTTCACAATGAGAGGACTCCAGAGGAAGAACGTTCTGTGTGTATTCAAGACAACCGAGCCAATGGTGTGCATCTTTCCCCTCTGGAGACTTCATTTTGCCCCTATTTTGGACAAAGTATTGTGACAGGGCCTAATAGTCTGACATTCCTGGATTGCAGTGGAGTATGTTGAAATGACCCTCAGCCCCACCCCTCCCACAGCTCTCCTTATTGACGCAGTTGTGCAAAGTGACGGTCTGTGACATGATTGTTCATTAAGCATTCCTCATGAACTTCACAGATGCCATTTTCAAACATCTGAGTTTCTTCTGCTGAGTAGTGAAAGTAATTGTGCTATCTAGCACAGGTCGTAGACTCTAAAAGGTGAAAGCCTACCGGGTGATAGTTGTCTTTGTACTTGTTGCACCATACCTGTCTAGGTCACGTTTGTTTTGTAAATGATAACTGGGCTTACGTTCAGTAGAACGATGCTACATCAATAACCCACAAGTTGTTGGGTGACTTCTGGTAAGTCATTTGTAATGGAAAAGTAGCATTTTTATCCTTTATTCAAATGAGCGAGTCTCTCATTGACTCAATGAATTACCTTTCAAGAGTTGGGCCCCCAGACTTGGGTTTTATTCATACCTCGGAAACACTATGGGAAACTAAGCAGATTCTGCATCAGGGGCTTGAGTTGGGTGAAGATTTTATTTTCTCGGGCAGAGCTCTAAAGGGCCTCTTTCTACCTATTTTATTATATGTTAGTATATATTTTTTTCTTCTCTCCTAACAATCTCTTCTTGACCACCTCTGTAGGAAGGACGAGAACAGTATGAGCTGGCAGCGACCTCTGAGCAGGGAGGCAAGAAGAAGAATGCCAAGGCCATGAAGAAGGAGAGGGACATGGATGAGTTGAAAAAGGAAGTTGATCTGGTGAGTCGGCTTCTCTCACTTTCATTCTCTTTCAGGACCTGGGACGTTCATCTTTAAACCACAAGTCTTGGTCACTCGTGTGTTGATGTCACTGACTTGGTGTCAAGCTTGGCGCTGCATGTAATGTGCTGTATGTTTATCTCGATGGTGCGGAAGTGCAGTGCAATACGATTGTCAGTGACATGTTCCTAATCTCTGTCCCATAGGATGACCATAAACTGACCTTGGATGAGCTCAACCGCAAATACGGCACCGACCTTAGTAGGGTAAGTCTGGAGCTTCACTCATTTTCATTTCAGTTGGCGATTCATTCATCTCCTCTGCACTGTTTTCTGTTAACAAATTAGTTGTTTATCGACCACAGCTGGAAGGCAATTCAGCTCGGTTCTCCTCAATTCGAATAGTTTCAATTATTTAATAGAAAAATTAAGTCAAGTGATGGACTTCAAAGTTCTGCACAAGTTATGGGTTTCGGACTCTTGGGATCTCTTCCAATTATTAAACTGTGGAAGAAGGGGGTCATCATAGGCTTGGATGTGACAAATATCCAAGGCAATACGACAGCTGCATTATCCCTCTTTTACATCCATACAAATGGACTCTTGATCATGATTGGGAGATCAAGGGGAATAGTAGATTACCGCCTCCAAACCTAGCAGCGCAGCCGAGTGGTCCTTTTGAATAATTCACAAGCAGCAGGCTCATAGCACCTCAGCCCAGATTTAGGATGCGCTCAATCCCAGCAGAGGAGATGGCACTGTTTTTATTGTTTGCAGTGAGTTGCCTGGCAACTGTCAGCACCTCGACTCTCTCCAGAGCCCCATTGACTTGTTTCTCTGTTCTCTGCCTTATGTGAAATTAGAGTTATGACTTGGCCCTGCAGTGTCTGTCTGCCACTGACAGACCTCGCAGAGAGATATTATTGTGTTGACAATTTGCTTCCTCTCTCCTTATCACGTGCCGTGCGAGAGAATCTCAAGAATGGAGGGGGAAAGGGGGTACCTAGATATGCCCGACTATAGCAACATACTTGATTTAAAAAAGCAAGGGTCAATAATGGTATACCCTTAAAAGGTTGGGTGGGAGGGAAGCACCCATTTATTTTAAAATTAAGTATCATCCTACAGCATCTTAATTTGAGGTCTCGACATGTAAAGTAACACGACCAATTTTGTATTTCCTCAGGGGTTATCCAGTGCTAAGGCTGCCGAGAACCTTGCCCGTGATGGCCCAAATTCCCTGACCCCTCCTCCCACTACCCCTGAGTGGGTGAAGTTCTGCAAGCAGATGTTTGGCGGGTTCTCCATGCTGCTGTGGACTGGCGCTCTCCTCTGCTTCCTGGCCTATGGAATCCAGGCAGCCATGGAGGATGAGCCGGCCAATGATAACGTAAGATTCCAAGAAGAATGTTGATTTTATTGACATTGTGATGGAATTGAAAGCAGATGATGCTTGGGTTTTGTAGTTCTTTTGCACTGGTGTTTGTGCGGGGGAATTAATTTTAACACTTTCTGCATCTTTGTCCCACACAGTTGTACCTGGGTGTTGTACTCTCTGCTGTTGTCATTGTTACTGGCTGTTTCTCATACTACCAAGAGGCCAAGAGCTCAAAGATCATGGACTCCTTCAAGAACCTGGTCCCACAGGTACTGGCTGTTTTTGAAACACTTCTTTTGAAGGGGTTTTCTTTTCCCTTATTGTTACATTGAAAGATTAATCTTGTTGTGTCCTCTACCTTGTAGCAAGCCCTGGTTGTCCGTGACGGTGAGAAGATGAACATCAACGCTCAACAAGTGGTGGTTGGAGATCTGGTGGAGGTGAAAGGTGGGGATAGGATTCCAGCCGATTTGAGAATCATCTCCGCCAGCGGTTGCAAAGTGGGTACTTCAAAATCCCCTTGCTCCAAATACGTCACGTTCCACCCATGTCCGTGCCATTCATTATTGTATTAATCTAATTCCCTCCCCACTTAGGTGGACAACTCCTCCCTCACTGGTGAATCTGAGCCCCAGACCCGTACTCCGGACTACTCCAATGACAACCCCCTGGAGACAAGGAACATTGCCTTCTTCTCTACCAACTGTGTTGAAGGTACTTTGCTCAGATGAGAAACAAACCAAACAAATTCTGCCCAGGGACCACAGATAAAAAAAAAATTAAAAAAATAGCAATCTAGCTAAATCTGGTGCAAGGGCATGTTGTACATGGTCCCTGGCAAATAAATAAAAGCCCAGTCATGGTTTGTTATCTTTGATGAAGTCCTGTTGCTGTATAAATTATGTCCACCATTTGAGGTTGAATCAATGTCAACTGCTGTTAAACAGTAGTCAATATGATGGCATGACTGTTAAATGAAATCTGCACGTTATTTCCTGCAGGAACTGCCAGAGGTATTGTCATCAACACTGGTGACCGCACTGTTATGGGTCGTATTGCTACCCTTGCCTCTGGCCTGGAAGTCGGACGTACCCCAATCTCTATTGAAATTGAGCACTTCATCCACATCATCACCGGTGTGGCAGTCTTCCTGGGCATGTCTTTCTTCGTCCTGTCCCTCATTCTCGGATACTCATGGCTGGAAGCTGTCATCTTCCTCATCGGAATCATTGTCGCTAACGTGCCTGAGGGTCTCCTGGCCACTGTAACTGTGAGTACGGTCTTTCGGGAATGCTCCCCCCCCCCCCCAAACACTTCACATATGGCTCCAGAAACCAGTACATTGCCAATTTTGTTCGCCAGACATGTTGAGTGGCTTTTGGCTTTCTCCGTAGGTGTGTTTAACTCTGACTGCCAAGCGTATGGCCAAGAAGAACTGCCTGGTGAAGAATCTCGAAGCTGTTGAGACCTTGGGCTCCACCTCCACCATTTGCTCTGACAAGACCGGAACCCTGACTCAGAACAGAATGACCGTGGCTCACATGTGGTTCGACAACCAGATCCATGAGGCTGACACCACAGAGAACCAGAGTGGTACCTCCTTTGACAGGAGCTCTGCCACCTGGGCTGCCCTGGCTAGAGTCGCTGGCCTGTGTAACCGTGCCGTCTTCCTGGCAGAACAGAGCGGTATTCCTATCCTTAAAGTAAGTGTCTCATTTCCCCAGAGTGAATTGACAAGTATACACATGGAGCTATCGACAGGAGTTCAGCATATAAAGCTGCTGAAAAGGCTCAACATGGGTGTCTTTCACCTTATGTAATTCCTCTCGTGTTGCCTGAATGCCTCATTGCCTCAGCCAGCCCTCGCAATCCCCTGGAATATAACCTCTCCTTCCGTTAATCATCTCAGCTTGGACTAGCTGTGATTACCACACTTAATTTCACCGCTTATTTTCAGTTTCTCTGTCACTGTCTGAGCCTGGTAGAAGACAAAATCTACAAAGATTTCCTTTTCATTAAATCTGTTTAAATTGATGGAGGGCATTTTAATGTCTTAGGCCACATAAGGATATACCAGGTCCTCGGAAGTGCTAGGGTGTGAAAGAATGTGCGGCATACCACGTCCACTTCATCTGCCTACTCGTTTCCCTCTCACAGAGAGATGTGGCTGGTGACGCCTCAGAGTCTGCCCTGCTGAAGTGTATTGAGCTGTGCTGTGGGTCTGTGCAAGGCATGAGAGACCAGTACACCAAGGTTGCTGAGATCCCATTCAACTCCACCAACAAATACCAGGTAGGTCAATGGCACGGTAGCACCATGCAACATGAAATAAGGGGATATGTTTCACTGTAAGTATTTGAAAACCCTTTCCTTTAGCACAGAGATCAACATTGTTATGCCTACTCTGGTAATCTGTTTTCAAAATGGCTGCTCCTATAATTTTATCCTTTAGCTCTCAGTTCACCTGAACAAGAATGAGGGTGAGTCCAAGCATCTGCTGGTGATGAAGGGAGCCCCTGAGAGGATTCTGGACCGCTGCTCCACCATTTTGATCCAGGGCAAAGAACAGCCTCTGGATGACGAGATGAAGGACTCTTTCCAGAACGCCTACATGGAACTGGGTGGTCTGGGAGAGCGAGTGCTGGGTAATAGTCATTTATTTCAGTCATCACTAGCCAATACTACTGTATTTTTTTCCATCTGTGTTGTCAAATGATCCAATGTGAAGTGTAAAATTGCCATTTTAAATATTTTTTTAAACATTTATTTTAAAATTATTATTTTTGCTCCTTTTTTCAATTCACATTTTCACCATTTTGTATCCATCTAGGGTTCTGTCATTTCCAGCTCCCTGATGACCAGTTTGCTGAGGGCTTCCAGTTTGATTGTGAAGAGGTGAACTTCCCAACTGAGAATCTGTGCTTTGTTGGCCTAATGTCTATGATTGACCCTCCCCGTGCTGCTGTGCCTGACGCTGTGGGCAAGTGCAGGAGTGCTGGAATCAAGGTATGGCAATATAATACTAAACACAAGACTCTTCAGTCAATCCACATAACAGCCACTGTGATCAGACCACTCCTATTCCCTTCCTTCCCTTAGGTTATCATGGTCACTGGTGATCATCCCATCACTGCTAAAGCCATTGCCAAGGGTGTGGGAATCATATCTGAAGGAAACGAGACTGTTGAGGACATCGCTGCTCGTCTGAACATTCCAGTCAATGAAGTTGACCCTAGGTAATACAACAAATATTTAAGTTCTGTTATTGGAAACAACCGTTAAACTCCTGCAGTTTCTCTACATTTTTTATTTTTGAAGGCCTTCTCCCAAAGATTTCATTCAGGCTTGAATGTCAGGTCATTCTCATGAGTGCTTATAGACATTATAGAAATGTCTTCATATCAATGGGATTTTCCATAAATAAAGGGTACATTTTTCCCAGGGATGCCAAGGCCTGTGTGGTCCATGGCGGTGACCTCAAGGACCTGAGCGCTGAACAGTTGGACGACATCCTGAAATATCACACAGAGATTGTGTTTGCCAGAACCTCTCCTCAGCAGAAGCTGATTATCGTGGAGGGCTGCCAGCGCCAGGTAATATTCAGCTCAACTTAAAGACACTAGGCCTATCTCACGAGCGGTAAACAGAGTGACTGTAGCGTAGATAAATTCCTTTTAAAATTAAAAATGTGTTTACCAGTTTTCTCTCTCTAGACTTCTCTCTCCATAGACTCAAACACCTCTCCTCCTTATCCACAGGGTGCTATTGTAGCTGTGACAGGTGATGGTGTGAATGATTCTCCTGCTCTGAAGAAGGCTGACATCGGTGTTGCAATGGGTATCTCTGGATCTGACGTCTCCAAGCAGGCTGCCGACATGATCCTCCTAGATGACAACTTTGCCTCCATCGTGACTGGTGTCGAAGAAGGTAGAAGTAGCATTTCAGTGAATGTTTGGGGTTCCTTCTGTTCTGCATTATTTTCACTAACGTTATGCATGTACCTTTCCTAGGCCGTCTGATCTTTGACAACTTGAAGAAGTCCATCGCCTACACCCTGACCAGTAACATTCCAGAAATCACACCCTTCCTCTTCTTCATCATTGCCAACATTCCACTGCCCCTAGGAACCGTCACCATCCTCTGTATCGACTTGGGAACTGACATGGTAAGGAATATGTATATTTAAGTTTTTTTTTTTTCTAAATCTTTGTTTACCGTTCAGTTTTATTCTAATTGTTGAAATCGTCCTCAACTTTGCAGGTCCCCGCCATCTCCCTGGCCTACGAAGCTGCTGAGAGTGACATCATGAAGAGACAGCCCAGAAACTCCAAAACAGACAAACTGGTGAATGAAAGACTTATCAGCATAGCCTACGGTCAAATCGGTAAGACCGCTTTTCACAAAGCCTGACTTGTGCAAAACAAAGTATTTTCATTCTTAGATGAAAGATTAACATCTCATACACCTCAAACTGGATTCTAGACTCTTAAGTTGACTGGGTGGTTTTGGGATCAGCTGGAAGTGGGGTATGCGCCAGAAATAGCCTCCCTGGTGATAAGAGAAGGGGTCTCTGAGTGATTATGGGATGTCTCTGGCTCAAGAGTTTCACACTTTGGTGATGGAGCCAAAAATAGGTTTAAACCAGAGTTTCCACGTGAGCGGGACTTTCCTTAAGAGGAAACACTGATATGGACAGCATTCACATACTGCGGTTGCATCATATCATGGGTCGCGAACCTCTCCCACCAACGTGATACTCCTTGGGAATCACTGTAGGGCGGCAGGTAGCCTAGTGGTTAGTGTTGGCCCAGTAACTGAAAGGTCGCTGGTGCTCCAGGAGCACCCTACTACTGTCGCTGGTGCTCCAGGAGCACCCTACTACTGTCGCTGGTGCTCCAGGAGCACCCTACTACTATCGCTGGTGCTCCAGGAGCACCCTACTACTATCGCTGGTGCTCCAGGAGCACCCTACTACTATCGCTGGTGCTCCAGGAGCACCCTACTACTATCGCTGGTGCTCCAGGAGCACCTGGTGCTCCAGGAGCACCCCTACTATCGCTGGTGCTCCAGGAGCACCCTACTACTATCGCTGGTGCTCCAGGAGCACCCTACTACTATCCTGCACCTATCCGGTGTATGTGACAATCAAACTTAAAAAAAAAATGTTTATGGAGATTTGATGCAACATAGAAACCCAACAGACAGAATGACATGGATAGAATCTGATACAAATGCACCCATCGTATCCTGTCTCCCCATCTCTCCACAGGTATGATCCAGGCTTTGGCTGGGTTCTTCACATACTTTGTGATCCTTGCTGAGAATGGGTTCTTACCCTCTAGATTGCTAGGTATTCGTGTGGACTGGGACAACAAATTTTGCAATGACCTGGAGGATAGCTATGGCCAGCAGTGGGTGAGTATACAGACACCAATGTGCTTTTCACAAGCCTTGTTGATTGGTCTTATTTGTAGATTATTAGCTGACTGTGTTTTGACTGTTTCTCCCTCTTGCTGACTGTTTCCCACAGACTTATGAACAGAGAAAGATTGTGGAGTTCACCTGCCACACAGCATTCTTTGCCAGTATCGTGGTTGTACAGTGGGCTGATTTGATCATCTGTAAGACCAGGAGGAACTCAGTCTTCCAACAAGGAATGAGGTGGGTTCAGTGGCCACTTTGAAGAGCATCGGCTGTTAATTTTTGTTGTCAAATAAATTACTTGATTTTAAATGCTGCTTCTGTCCTCCTCAGGAACAAGATTCTCATCTTCGGCCTGTTTGAGGAGACCGCCCTGGCCGCCTTCCTGTCCTACTGTCCTGGGATGGGCATCGCCCTCAGAATGTACCCACTCAAGTAAGTAAAGACCCTTCAGTTAGGTACACTTCATCTCTTAAATTTTTTTTTTTTGTACCAAAAATACTTAACTCTAGGACGACTTCTATTAAGCTTAGCTATGTGTTGCTTAAAATGTTAAGGTCTGTTCTTGGCGCACTCTGGTCTGGAGTCATTTCAGTTCTGTTATTTTTGTTTTATGTTTTGTTTTTCTTTTCTCCTTAGACCCAGCTGGTGGTTCTGCGCCTTCCCATACTCTCTTCTCATCTTTATTTATGATGAAATCCGAAAACTGATCATCCGACGCAGCCCAGGAGGTGAGGCTAAATCCCTTTAGTTATTACTGTGGCTATCTGTAGTACTTGTTCATACAATTCTTAAAGTCAGTTTGGCTCTCAAAACCACAAGCTTTTCCCTCGTTCTCAGGAAGATGGTAAAGGCTGCATATTTAGGTAGCTTTACTATCTGGCAAACAAGTGAAGTCTGTAAATCTTTAGTGCATCTGAAAAATATGCTGCTGCTTAGTCACTGCAAGACAGTGGACACAGACACGTTTGGGAGTCTAGTCCACTCCATTGACAACTGCTGATGTAAAAAGGGCTTTATAAAATGCATTTGAGGTGAGTAAACCGGTATGCTGTCAGAGACCATGTTAAAGACGTCGGTCACTTGACTGTCTTCCCCAGTGATGGTCTGAACTACACACGGATAGTTAACATGATCATTGTTTATGTGCTACAGCCTTCCTCAGTCCACCTGTTCTACCAGAGGTAATTGTTCTCTAAATCCTGTTTTCCATCTTCTCTGTTTTAGGTTGGGTGGAGAGGGAGACGTACTACTAGAAAGCATCCCGTTTGCATCGCTCAAGTTCTTGCATGGTTGTCTTGCTGCTCGGAATTTTAAGTTCTGTAAAATGTGGATGTGTTTTTATATAGGGAATGCTTGATACTAAAACACTGAGATCGAGATGAACCAAGACATTGACATTGTGTGCCTTGTTTCTGGAACAGGACCAATTTTATACATGTTTTTAACAGTAATATAAATAAACTTTCAGTCAGCTCCCACTTTGGTGTGTATGGTTTGTGCATGTGTGCTTGCACGTTTCCTCATTGCAACTTGGAGACTTTCCAGAATAAACACAGCATCAACAGATCTTCAGGTCCTTCTTTTCCTATCCTTCCTGGAGAGTCTCTACTCTCTCTCTGTTTTAACCATAAGCACTGCTTTCAGTGTGCAGTCAACTAACACCAGCTAGTTGTTCACTGTCATTGTAGTACAGAATGTAGACTGTATTTCATGTCACCTTTTGACCCATTCACAACACACACTTTGTTATCAATCTACTGCCTGACATTAAACACTATCTACACACACTAGCAAGTCTGTGTCAGAGCAACCTTCTATCAGAAGCACAAGGCAAGACTTATCACCTGGCAGCACTTGAGTATAAAAACCCTGCTGATAACATTGTGGTTTAATATGTATATTTCATTCAAACCCACTGTATAACGCTTACAGTAGCAATGCTCTCCTGTGGGTGGGTGTTTACAAAATATATATATATATTTTTTAAATCAAATAGCTGTGGAATGCCTGATCCAATATCCACCCACTAGTGGTGAACCCCTAGTCCCACTGACGGCATGACGACGAGAAGGAGAACTCCTGATTTGTCTGAACATCCCTCCTATGTAAACACTGCAGGTAGCCTAGTGGTTAGAGCGTTGGACTAGTAACCAAAAGGTTGCAAGATCGAATCCCCGAGCTGACAAGGTAAAAATCTGTCTTTCTACTCCTGAACAAGACAGTTAACCCACTGTTCCTAGGCCGTCATTGAAAATAAGAATTTGTTCTTAACTGACTTGCCTAGTTTAAATAAGAATTAACCGCTAGTTTGAGTTGCTGCCATAGAAATTGTGGAAGGAACAACCACTTCTGCAGTATTGTCAACTAAGAACATGTAGATCTACTGCAGGCTATATCATCTATAGCTGCAACCAGGTTTATCAAAATAATAAGCTAAGCTACCTACTGTTCAGAACATTTAATTGATAACTCCCCACTCAGACTGAGCACACTACAATTGAACCTAGCTTGCTAAAGTACATTTCACATCCCGTCTGTCTGTGGAGTGGAAGACGCTTGAGACGAAAGTACACACAACATCCCATCCACAAGGAAAGAGAACTGTCACAAGCTCACAATCCCCAAACTTGGGGTGTCAGTGCACAGTCCAGTTTTGTCAGTCCCAACCGGACTTCATGTCTGGGAAAAGATGGTGGATAAATGTCTTACTCAGGCTTTGCCATTGATTTTTTTTTTCACAGTACACACCAATATGATAGCAGCTGGGTCTGCTTAGTTCATTGACTGTTTATGAACTAGAAACAATTAGGGAGTGGGATGTCTCTTCCGTCTCTGGTCAGGCTGCGTGACAACCTGTGGGTTGACAGTGCTGTGTCATCCCCATACCTCCCTTACTCTTATAGGACGGCCTATGTGGCTTCCAGTTAAAGGGATAGTTCATTCTCCAAAGCCAAAGTTTGTCATGCCTCAAATGTGGCCTATAGTCAAGCTCCATATCCCACGGCATCTGTTGTGTAAATGTCTCAGGATTCAAATGAATAGGAAAGATTGGCACCACTGAGGTGAACTATCCTTTCATGTAAAGTGAAAAAAAACTTACTTACGGAAAGAAGTTCTATCTCCCAGGGGTGCTTCTGGCAGGCCTTTAGCAGGTCTGGAAAGAGGCCAAAAATGAGAGGGGTGAGAAGAGTGAGGCTAGAAATAGGTAAAACAGACATGGCTAGAAATTCCACTTGATTTAACACTGACCTACCGAAATGTCAGCCAACTACATTCGTGCACTGAAAAACATACTGAATTATACACTTCCACACGGAACTCTGCATTCAATGAATGAGAATGACCATTCTAGATTAGCCCCATTTCAGTTCTATGGTAGTTAAGGCTCGTATGTACAGTAGGCATGGAAATAAACCGACTTCCTGCACCGTGTAGAATTTGAGGTTTCTACAGTGATTTGGCCAAATACAGCCCCATTCAAGATGATTTCCATTCATGGTGTAGGCCTTTCGAAGGGTAGAATGTTTAAACAACACTGTGAGAGAAGGAATGTGGTTTCATTCATATCTTAATCTGCAAATATCATCATGAAAAATATTAGAATGAGTACAATAGTTTAAAAATATATATTGTTAAATAGTGTAGTCTAGTGGTTACATAGTCACTGAAGGTCATAGTTGGAATCTCTGAAACTTGTCTGTCATCAATAGCATGTCGTTGGCAGTTCCTATCGCTTCCTGATTTTCATTGGAACTTCATGTGTACATTTTAAGGCACTCAGCGTTCCATAACACTCAAGGGATTCAGATTCTATAACTTCACCTCTATCGGGAACAGAGCATATGCTGCTTGATAACATCTTGTGTTTGAACACTTTTAAGGTCAGGAAAGGCCAGATAGGAGCACCTATTACATTCAAGCACCAACTTACATATCGGCTAGACAGGTCAGGTCAGATCATAAGCAATCATATGGTATCTCTTTTGGTATCGCTTTGATCCAAGCCCCAACACCTCACTATGCGGTGTGCTTAGTTTACTGCACTAAGGTGTGTGCTGTTAAAAAATGGTGTCTGTCTGGTTCTCTCTTAACGTTTCAGCTTCATTTTAATGAGTGCAGATCGGAGCAGTGGGCCATATCTCCTCCCTACAGCCCATTAACGACGCTGGCTCCACAGTAAAGACCTCTGGAGAGTGGTGGACGAAAGAGTGAAACACATTCACAAACATGATGTAGCACCCTGGGCAACCACAGAAAAGGGACCAGTGCTCATCAGAGCTCACTCAGTATTTTCTGCCTCATTTAGGCTTTAAAAAAAGCAATAGACACTCAGTCTGAGAGGGACTGCTCCTTCCTCCTCTGTGATTGGCCTACATTTCTCCTTCGACTGAACAGCCAAATGGAACTCAGTCAGTCAATGGAACTGCACATTGGTACAGTTGGAACAGTTGGCTTCGCATGAGTACTGGGCCTAATCTCTTTCTGACCCTTCTGCATCACATTCTCAATCACAGCCCTGCCTGCCTGCTCTTCCATCATCTACAGGGGTTCCGGTTCTCCAGAACCCCCCAGTCAGAGATTCCGTCGATGCCCCTGTTGAAATATGCAGCCGTAACCTGGAGTTTGCGTGTCGAGGCAGCAGGTAATAATCAATACTTGGCTATTGGAGGGGAAAGGCGGCTTTAGCCTCTCTAATCACTGAAAGACTTCTGGGCAGCAGAAAGAGGGTTAAAATAAACCTCTTCTGATATAAATATCCTTTACATGCCTCTATCTCTAGTCTGCCTGACTAATACCACCATGACTATGATAAGATTATGATACTATTATGACTACAATATGATTATGACATGATTGACTATGATATGATGGCATGATTATCATCAAATCCAATCTGATGATATGATTATTACTATGACATGATTATGATATGACTATGGCTTGACTATGATATGATTGACTATGATATGATTATGACTATGAGATGATTAGGACTATGATATGATTGATATGAAGTCAATCCAGACTACAAGTGTTACTGAAAACTGTTAGAACCCAATCCAATAACTGCACGGTCTGGCTGTCCCTCTGTAGCCTGGCCCATCTGATTATGTTCATCCAGACCCCTCAGCTGGCTCTGTTAAAGAGCTCTGTCTGGTGCTGGGCCTCGCTGTGGATAAGATAAACTGTCTACTGTCCTTATATAGCCTGCTGCCATGCTGCACAGACAGCCACCCTTATTCCATGTATAGTGAAGCAGGTTCAGTTTGCGTGATGAGTCGCCTTGCTTGGAAAATTAAGATTAGTCATAGCTCCCAAAGCTAATGCCTAGGCTTTAACTCAATGGGCTAATGCAGTCTTGAGTCAACAATCTGAAGTTCAATACCCATTTGTTTCCTGAGGCACGCTAGTAGCTTTTCTTTACGATTTTGCGGTTGCAGTGCTGCGCTAACTGTTTGTTATTGTTACAGCTGTAAGTGGTCTTCAAACAGATACTACGTGGCTGCATACAATGTACAACACAGGAGTCTGGTGGCACAATCATTGGGGAGGACCGGCTCGTGGTAATAAATGGACCAGAATCAGTGGAATGGTATCAAATACATCAAACACATGGTTTCCAGGTGTTTGACGCCATTCCATTTGCTCTGTTCTGGACATTATTATGAGCCGTTCTCCCCTCAGCAGCCTCCTGTCACGTACAAAGCTTTTTATTTGACGTGCAAGAAGCCAGCCCTCAGGTTTTTAGGTGTAAAACAACTCTGAGCCATAAGGTAACTATAGATGAAAGTGTGGTGAGACAAGAAGTGGCTGTAGCTAACAACAATGTCTGTTGCAGTCGACCTACAGACTCAGTGTCCATTGTTTTTTCTAAAAGGCTCAAATGAGGCAGAAAATGATGAGGGAGCTCTGATGAGCACTGGTCCCTGTTCTGTGGTTACCCAGGGGGCTATCTCCAAAACCTGTATGTGTACGTGTGTCTTTCAGCGGGATTGGGATAAAAGCGGAAGCCACATTTCGATTAGACCATGTGTGCAACTGACCAATAAAGAGATCTTAATCTTACAGGCAGTGTGTTTGTGGATGTGTTTCTCTCTCTTTCTCCCTCCACTCTTCAGAGCTCTCTTTACCTTGGAGACAGTGGTGCTAATGGGCTGTAGTGTGCCTACAGGGAGGAGATTGAGTTTACTGCTCTCATCTCTACACTCGTAAAAGAAAATGGAGCTGAAACCTTAAAGAGAATCTGACACAGTTTCTGTGCCAAACGAGCACCGTAGACAATCTCTCTAAGGGTGTTTTAAGTACACGGTACAAAGGGAAATTGATGGTAAATGTTATTGTGCCCAAAATAAGCTTCAAGGGCCCTGTTTGAATACTTTAAAAACTTATCCTTCGTTCCCAACTTCCTTCCTTGAAGTCATCACTAATTGGACAGGTGAAAGCAATGACTAACTAGACAGGTGAAAGTAAGGGTTCCACTACATAGCTTTCATCCATCCAGTCAGATCATATCAATCATTCATTCAAAGAAAGGGAAGGAAGGATGAATTTTAAGTAGGCCTATTCCAATGGGACATGTTTACAATATGTAAACTGGGGTGACCAAATTTCTTTCTATGGTATGCCTCACCAGAATCAACACAATCCCTGTCAGGCTCTGGACTGTCCTGCCTCGGACATAGCTTAAATCCTGCTCTGATGAAGGCTATCTCCCTGGATCAGACTGTAAGACAGAGAGACAGAATTAATCCACATCCATCCCACTGCAACACAGCAGGCGTTCCTCCCTAGAGGGACAGAACCCGTCAATGATGTAGCACAGGAACTAAGAAGTAGATGATCGCGGTCCTCCAGACCGTATTAAATAGGATGTGAAAAACGTCAGGAAGGAAAGAAATAGGCCCAGAAGAAAGAAGGGGAGATGGAAAGGAGAGGAGGATGCCAGCCCAAAAAGCTGGAGGGTCTTACATTTCCTGCAGCTGAGAGGTTTGGAGAAATTATTAAATTAACGCTAGCTTGGTTTTTCCCCCGCTGACGCTAATTACCTGGCCTGCACAGTCCATTTAAATGTCTAATTTCCTATAATGAGAGCGTCACATTTCAAATTGATTGGAAATCGTAACACAGGCAGAATAAACAAGCTTTTAGACTTTGTTCTCCATGGTTACCTCCATGGTTACCTCCATGGAGAGAAAACATCAGCTGTATCTTAAAGATCCTCTAGTAGAGTGTAGCGTCTATCTGGAGAGACACTGGTGGGAGCAATGAATAGGATCTCGGTACAAGATGTTCATCTTAACTACACAGACGTCATCCCTGCTGGCCCAAACATTTTCCAATGTGCTCGCCAAAGCTCTTGGTCAAGCAGGCCTTTCATCAAAAAAAAACTGAGCCACAGCACAGCTCTGCTTCCAAAGGTGGAAGGCGAGCTTCTGTTGGTTGTTTCCTGGCTGAATGTAGCTGTAGCCGGCTGGCAATGGCAGCGGAACCATGGCAAAGGGGAGCTGCACCAAAACAATGGAGCTCTTGTGGAGCTCGGACCAGCGGCAGTAGGGGGAACAGGGTTCACTTCTCCCGGACTGGAAGCGTTTGTCTTTCTGGAGCTGTTCATTATTGCAGTGCTGGTCTCGTTCTCCCACCAAGAGGCCTTGCATGCGAGCGGGGCTTCTCTCTGTGACTAGCAATGAGCGGAGAAAAACAACAAGGCAATCTACTGTAGTTGCTCAGCAGATTGTGCACCATTGTGGATCATCACGGACAATGTATTCACCCTGGGTGGCTATTAACAAACATGACGTGTTTCATGTAATTGATATGGTAATAGACATGCAATATGTTATTACAGCCATTATAAGCAATTTGACAAGGCTTGTGATTGTTAGCAGCACAAACCTATCAAAGGATTAGACGGTTTTGAAAGTGGGTCTTCTGTTCACATTATCATCTTTTGCTTCCTGGGTTTCTTGGAACTATCACTGTGGTTTCCTGGTAGTAACCTTCATTAGATTGTATGAGGGAAGATGGAATTAGATTTCTGGATTTTGCCAGGGGATAACAGGTCTATTGGCAAGGGACCCATCTGAAAGGTAGCAACTGATTTGATAGAAATGGGTTTCAAAGAAAAGGGGTGTAATTCTGTGTGAGATACTGCCATTATTTTTGTCAGACTTCTAAAGTCTATGAATACAAAACACACATTTCCAACGTTTTGATAAGCAGAACAATTTGGACAAGTTATCAAATGGATTTAGACAGGCCAGCTTACTAGTATTATTAGGAAAAGTTGAGAAATTGTTGTTTAACTATTGTTTTGACCATTTATAAAACGAGGGTGTCAAATTAAATACATTAGTTCTGTCACCTATCTATTCTGGGAAAGTATATAGCTCGCTAATGTTAGCTAGTAAATAGTTTAGTCAGCTAGCTACCACTGTTGACTGCATACTGCGAGCGAACGAGCTGCCGACATCCCCTTTATAGGCCTCTATCTTATGTTAAACTATGAATATAGTCACGTTTAATGTACAGCGGATTCACTTCAAATAATTCATATCATGCCGGGGTATTCTTTTCTTGACTCATTCATCATGAAGTCAGACACCTTCGAAGTCAGACACTAACATTTAACAAAGCAGAGGTGAAAATGTATGCGTTTTGGTGTGCCGGGTTGTTATTGCTGGTACGTTGGGTGCGGCAGGTATCCTCGTGGTTGGGCCAGTAACCGATAGATTGCTGGATCGAATCCCTGAGTCGACAGGGTAAAATCTGTCGTGCTGAACGATGCAGTTAACCCACTGTTCCCCGGTAGGCCGTAATTATGAATATGCATTTGTTCTTAAACTAACTTGCCTAGATAAATAAAGGTTACATTCAAAATAAAGAAATGTATATAATTGCGCGTACGCTGATTTGACCGTTCTAGGCTACACTTAATTGTCTCACTCACAGCCGCTGTTGATGGAGAAATGGCGGTTGCACCTCGCATTCGCGAGTAGGCTACTTTAAAATAAAACGCTTTAATTTCGCAACCAACTGCCATTTCCTCAAATCCATTACATTTTCGTAGTAATAGCAGTGATACCATTGTAGTGAGGGTGTTTTCGTTGTATTTACAACTCGCTGTGAGTCACCTGAATCGTCCAAGCTCCCCCACTCGCCTCGGCAGGAATCCTCTGAGGCTCGCAGCTGGGTTTACCAAGGACCGAACTCTCACCTCATTTGTATTATACAGCAGTTTTCCTGTTAGTTATGCTTTAATTATGATATATATAGCCCACTGGTGAAATTCACCATGCTGGATGACGCTGTCAGTGAGGCAACTCCACATGTATCAGTCACGGGTTTTAACGATGTTGCACTCTGCTGATTCAACACAATACATCATGTTACGCATCCCAGGTGAATGGGTTTTAACCGTGTTGTTGTAGAGGCTTTAAGTAAATCAGTGTTTTCTCAAGGGACATATTTTAGTTGATTTAGAGAAGCACCTCTGGGGCCTCTGACCTGTGTGCTACTAGGTGTTCTGAAATCGAAATCCCGATCCTCCACCAGCTGAAGGCTGGTTGTATAGGGATGCGGATACATTTCTGTGTTTGTGAAGAGGGCAGCTGAATCTCGAGGAGGAGGGTCAGCTTTTACGCTCTGTTTCTCTGCGCGTGTGTCTTCGAATGCGTGTCTTCGAATGCGTGTAGCTGTGTGTGTGTGTGTGTGCACGTGCATGTTTCCATTGCCTTAATAACCCTCCCCGAACAATAGTGCCCGTCACCAGCCATTGGTCTTGCAGGCATAAATCAGGTTGGTTTAAGAGACAGACGTGTCCTCGCTTTATGCTTCCTAGAGCCTAGAAGCAGACATGGTGTTGAATGCAGTGCTATTTTAGAGAGCGGGTCCCGCAGAGACTTTCCCTTTTGGTGTGTTTGGTAATTATCACGTCCACCATCTGTTACCATCAAGCATATGATAAGGTAGAGAGAGAGAGAGTATCTGGGCCAAAGCTGAGATTGTGGCAGTGGAACTGTTTTATGTTCTACAGAGAGCGAGTGGGGAGTGTGTGTGTGTATTTGTGAGGGGGAGGGGGGAGTGTCTGTGAGTGCGTGTGTGTGAGTGTGCGCGCGTCTGTGCTTGGGTGTTGTGAACGTGTAGGAGAGAAAGAAATATAGTTATTTTAGCCGTTTATGGCCTGCCCAGGGAGCTCACGGAGCCTCACCTTGTCTGGCTGGGTGTATAGATGAGGAATAACAGGGAAATACAAGGACACATAAAATAACAGCTCACATAAAATATCAGCTCACACACTCATGAGACAATACAATAGAATACCATAGGTCAATCTCCTCAGGCACTATAAAAAGGGATTATCAATAGCATCATCACATCCTCCACATGCTGTAGAAGCTACTATTTAGACATTTGTTTATACCAGGCCATCTGGTGTGTGTGTGTGTGTGTGTGTGTGTGTTGTTGTGTGCCCAGTGTGGTGATGGGAGGTATAGTTTTGGGCAGGGTACCTAGTTAACGGCATGCCAGCACGGCAGGAGCTGGGACTGTGTGTGGCCTATACCCAACTGGAAGACTGAATCTGTTTTAAAATTAAATGAGAAAATAAACAAAGAAATGTGCCTCCCATTTCTCATATTATGTTACTTTGTTGAGTCTGGCAGCCATTTACGAATTGAGAATGAATTTCAAATTTTGCTATTAAAGTTGTAACATGTTTAATGGTATAGTATGCAGTCATAATCCATTGGAGGCCATTTTTAGTATTTTGGACCATTGCCAGATAGAAATGCAGCATTTGCATTGATACTAAAAACATTATAATGGGCCATATACACTGTAATACTGCATTATCCATGCTGGCTTTAAGTAAAGTGCTACCAAATTGATTTCCTACCGACACACAAGGACCTCCTGTGGAGCTGAGCTCCTGTGAGCACCGCCCACATAGCAGCAGGATACAACAGAGCCACAACAGCTCTGAATACCCAGTCTCATCCACCCTAGAATCCATCCTCTACTACCATAGAGATGTGTATTCATTTCTATGTGTGCCAGAGTCATGAATAATACATGATTGGTGGATGGCGGCGTCTGACTAAAGTTAAGGACCATTGGACTAAACACCCCCCTCTTCAACTGGATCCTGGGCTTCCAGACGGGCCGCCCCAGATGGTAATGGTAGGCAACAACACGTCTGCTACGCTGATCCTCAACACTGGGGCTCCTCAAGTGTGCATGCTTAGTCCCCTCCTGTACTCCCTGTTCACCCATGACTGTGTGGCTAAACATGATTCAAACAGCATCATTAAGTTTGCTGACGACACAACAGTGGTAGGCCGACAACGATGAGACAGCCTATAGGGAGGAGATCAGAGACCTGGCAGTGTGGTGCCAGGACAACAACCTCTCCCTCAATGTGAGCAAGACAAAGGACCTGATCGTGGACTACAGGAAAAGGCGGGCCGAACAGGCCACCATTAACATCGACGGGGCTGTAGTGGAGGGGGTTGAGAGTTTCAAGTTTCTTGGTGTCCACATCACCAACCAGCTATCATGGTCCAAACACACCAAGAGTGTCGTGAAGAGGGCACGACAACACCTTTTCCCCCTCAGGAGACTGAAAGGATTTGGCATGGGTCCCCAGATCCTCAAAAAGATAATTATACAGCTGCACCATCGATAGCATCCTGACCAGTTGCATCACCGCCTGGTATGGTAACTGCTTGGTATCTGACCGTAAGGCGCTACAGATGGTAGTGCGAACGGCCCAGTATATCACTGGGGCCAAGCTCCCTGCCATCCAGGACCTATATACTAGACGGTGTCAGAGGAAAGACCAAAAGATAGTCAAAGACTCCATTCACCCAAGTCATAGACTGCTTTCTCTGCTTCCGCACGGCAAACGGTACAAGTCTAGGACCAAAAGGCTCCTTAACAGCTTCTACCCCCAAGCCATAAGACTGCTGAACAATTAACCAAATGGCCACCGGAATATTTACATTGACACCCCCCCTCCCTCCATTTGTTTTTTACACTGCTGCTCCTCGCTGTTTATTATCTATGCATAGTCACTTCATCCCTACCTACATGTACAAATTACCTCAACTAACCCGTACCCCTGCACATTGACTCGGTATTGGCACCCCCTGTATATAGCCTCGTTATTGTTATTTGGCGCATGTGAAAAATAAAGTTGGATTTGATTTGAATAAGATACTCGGTGGCACCCATGACACCAACAGAGAGGGAGAGGGACAGAGAGCGACAGAGAGACAGAGAGAGCGAGAGAGAGAGACAGAGATAGAGAGAGAACAAGATAAATATGGATTTAGAGAACAATAAGTAGGTGACCGATAATGGAAAGAGAAAAATAAAACTAATGGGGAAACATAGAAAGTAAAAAGATTGAGAAAAGTGACAAAAAGAGGGTAAAAACCAGAGAAACAGCACAGTGCATCAGCCTGCACACACAGAGGAAAAACATCATTAACATACAGCAACAAGGAAATACCAATCTGTACGGAGACTGTTATTATGGTGTGTTGCTTTGCTTTCTCCCTCTGATGAAAGCATCCGTTAAAACATTCTCTCTTTCTCCGTCTGTCTCTCTGTCTGCGGCAACACTGTCTTAAATCCTCTTGATGTCCAATGTGGAGGCACAATAAAACACCCTTAGACTCCTCACTAATGGGAATAATACAATAACTCTGGCTGATGTCTGGACTGGAAAAGCTGGGCTGACAGGGTTCTGGCACTGGTTCTGATTGGATTGTTTTGCGATAATTCTTTGTGAGTGTGTGTTTGTGTCTGTGTGTGCATGTGCGTGTGTGTATGTGTGTGTGTGTGTGCGTGTGTGTGTGCAAAGAGAGAAATGGGAAAGGAGACAGAGTGAGAAGAGGGGGTAAATCAACTTATCCAATTTTAAGATCATACATCATCAATATTACATGACTTTGTTATGAGACATTTTTAGCAGTTTGACAGAGAGATGAAGAGAGAGGGGGAAAGAGAAAGAGAGATAGACAGAGAACAGCTACATAAAGAATACTCAGGTAATCCAATCTGACAATTTCACTTTGCCAACATTTACACAGTTACGTTGCATTGTACATCTGTTCCCCCATCTCACTATTGTATGGTTATGACATCGTTGTGGCAACGTTAGAGTTTGGTTGCTGCTCGTTTCATGTAATGTGCTAGGATAGCTCCCTGCTGGCTCAGTGGCACCACTGATGGCTCTGACAGTTCGCGCTCAACCCAACACCGCTCAGCTCAGTTCAGCAAGTGTTAGGATCCATCACGTGCTGATGATGTGTGCAATACTGAAACAGATTGTTTTTTAATGGCTAATACACTTTTTTTTATTTTTCTCCAAGAATGGCTGAGTGAATATCTCTTTGCACATTCAAATTAGACAATTTAATCTCTTGAATTCATCCACTGCAGGATAGTAACTGTAGGCTATAGTTGTCTTAGCTTATTGTCCCCTGAGACGTTTCTCATTTAATAGCCATCTCATCTATCTTTTGACTGACCATCATATTCCTTTTTTGTTCAGCTTGCTGTTCTGTGACAGTCTCCAGGCTTCATTCACTGAATTTACACAGCCAGCATAATTCTGATATTTTTGCCACTAATTGGTATTTTGACCAATCACATCAGATCTTTTCCAAGCGGATCTGATTGGTCACAAGACCAGTTAGTGAAAAAAATATCAGAATTGAGCTGTCTGTCTAAACGCAGCCATGAATATCTCCATTGATATATCTTTGTGCTTGTGGTATTGGCTGCAGTACATTGGCTGCAGTACGTTGGCTGCAGTACGTTGGCTGCAGTATATTTGCTGCAGGTTGTGCTGACAGTCCGATTTCTGGGCTCTGTTTAGCATCGCTGAAATACTGTAAATTATTTTAAAACAAAATTATTTTGAATTGGGATTGGCTCTGTGGATACAAAACACTTGGTGGAACAGTGAAGTGGGAATTGTTGCATACCATTGTGCAGTATTGCATTCTTAAACCTAGATACGTCCCAAAACAGAATAGATTAGAATTTGTTTCTATCATACAGTCATAGTTGGCTCTGATTGGGTAATTACCCTGGGCTGTTTGCTGCTAGGCCAGTCCACTCACCTCTCTCCAGACCCGGCACCTCACAGAGTTTGATCCCTACCCAGTCATTCCTGACAATCCCCTTCTTTCCTCACTAAATGAAAATCCTCTCTCTCTCTCTATATATATATATATATATATAGATATAGCGGTCGGTGACGTTTATGACGAGGGAGGACAATTGTTTTTGTTCATGAGCATGGCCTTATTTCTATTACAGCATGTTGGATGACTGTCATTCATTTTCCATTCACCCAGTTCAATGTAACATTGATAGGTTTAGGCTACTACATGACACTCTAATTTCCCTGTACCCATCATGAGGTTGTTACAACCTAGCCTATGAATGAAAGTTTACAACATACGCTACCGTTCAAAAGTTTGGGGTCACTTAGAAATGTCCTTGTTTTTGAAAGAAAAAACTTTTTTTGTCCCTTAAAATAACATAAAATATATCCGAAATACTGTGTAGACATTGTTAATATTGTAAATTACTATTGTAGCTGGAAACGACTGATTTTTAATGGAATATCTACATAGGCGTACAGAGGCCCATTATCAGCAATCATCACTCCTGTGTTCCAATGGCACGTTGTGTTAGCTAATCCAAGTTTATAATTTTAAAAGGCTAATTGATCATTAGAAAACTATTTTGCAATTATGTTAGTGCAGCTGAGAAACAGATGCCTCACAAGTCCTCAACTGGCAGCTTCAATAAATAGTACCCGCAAAACACCAGTCTCAACGTCAACAGTGAAGAGGCGACTCCGGGATGCTGGCCTTCTAGACAGAGTTCCTCTGTCCAGTCTCAACGTCAACAGTGAAGAGGCGACTCCGGGATGCTGACCTTCTAGACAGAGTTCCTCTGTCCAGTCTCAACGTCAACAGTGTAGAGGCGACTCCGGGATGCTGGCCTTCTAGGCAGAGTTCCTCTGTCCAGTCTCAACGTCAACAGTGAAGAGGCGACTCCGGGATGCTGAACATCTAGGCAGAGTTCCTCTGTCCAGTCTCAACGTCAACAGTGAAGAGGCGACTCCGGGATGCTGACCATCTAGGCAGAGTTCCTCTGTCCAGGATGACTCCGGGATGCTGGCCTTCTAGGCAGAGTTCCTCTGTCCAGTCTCAACGTCAACAGTGAAGAGGCGACTCCGGGATGCTGACCATCTAGGCAGAGTTCCTCTGTCCAGTCTCAACGTCAACAGTGAAGAGGCGACTCCGGGATGCTGGCCTTCTAGGCAGAGTTCCTCTGTCCAGTCTCAACGTCAACAGTGAAGAGGCGACTCCGGGATGCTGGCCTTCTAGGCAGAGTTCCTCTGTCCAGTCTCAACGTCAACAGTGAAGAGGCGACTCCGGGATGCTGGCCTTCTAGGCAGAGTTGCGAAGAAGAAGCCATATCTCTGTCCAGTGTCTGTGTTCTTTTGCCCTTCTTAATCTTTTTATTGGCCAGTCTGAGACATGTCTTTTTCTTTGCAAGTCTGCCTAGAAGGCCAGCATCCCGGAGTCGCTTCTTCACTGTTCAACTATGGTCTTTCTCTCTCTTTGAGTCAACTACTCACAACATTTTATGCACTGCAGTGCTAGCTAGCTGTAGCTTATGCTTTCAGTAATAGATTCATTCTCTGATCCTTTGATTGGGTGGACAACATGTAAGTTCATGCTGCAAGAGCTCTGATAGGTTGGAGGATAACCTCTGGAAGTTGTCATAATTACTGTGTAAGTCTTTGGAAGGGGGTGAGGACTATGAGCCTCCTAGATTTTGTATTGAAGTCAATGTACCCAGAGGAGGACAGAAGCTAGCTATCCTCTGGCTACACCATGGTGCTACCCCACAGAGTGCTGTTGAGGCTACTGTAGACCTTCATTACAAAGCAGTGTGTTTTAATCAATTATTTGGAGACGTGAATATATTTAGTATAGTTTTTCCAATGTTTTACCATTTTTATTTTTATGAAATTCCTTCCTCCCCTGAGGAGCCTCCACTGAGGCTATACTGTATATATCTCATTCACTCTCTATCTCTCTCTCATTCACACTCTCTCTCTCTCTGGAGTAAACATGCACTGGCAGTGAGGCTTTATGTTCTAGTTCACCACAACGTGTGTGCTCTCTGATAGGCAGACAGGAATGGTCTTGTGTTCCCTTTACATTCCTACTTTACATGAAATACAACGATGCAAAGTCTGTGTTCTCAGAGTAATTTGACAAAAAGATCAGAGCGAGAAAGTGAGTCAGAAAGAGAGAAGGAAAACAGACAGAACGATGGTAATAGGAGAGGAAATGGAGAGAGGGTGTAGAACAGTGTGACAGCTTCTCTCTCTCTCTCTCCCCTTCTACTTCTTCTCCTCCTCCTCCTCCTCCTCCTCCTCCCCCCCCCAAAGGCAAACTAGATTGAAGCACAGCAGCAGCTCACGAGAGTGTATTATTGGATGATCCCAGTGTGCTGGTGTGTTATCATATAGGGCCAAGGCACCAGTAGTCTAGAATATTGGATGATCCCAGTGTGCTCGTGTGTTATCACCAGTAGTCTAGGGTGGTTAAGGGCACTGCAGTGGTTAAGGGCACTGTACTTTAGCGCCAGCTGTGCCACCAGAGACCCTGGGTTTGCGCCCAGGCTCTGTCGTAACCGTCCGCGACCGGAAGGTCCATGGGGCGACACACAGTTGGCCTAGCGTCGTCCGGGTTAGGGAGGGCTTGGTCGGTAGGGATATCCTTGTCTCATGGCGCACCAGCGACTCCTGTGGTGGGCCGGGCGCAGTACACGCTAACCAGGACGCCAGGTGCACGGTGTTTCCTCCGACACATTGGTGCGGCTGGCTTCCGGGTTGGATGCGCGCTGTGTTAAGAAGCAGTGCGGCTTGGTTGGGTTGTGTATCGGAGGACGCATGACTTTCAACCTTCGTCTCTCCCAAGCCCGTACGGGAGTTGTAGCGATGAGACAAGATAGTAGCTACTAAAACAATTGGATACCACAAAAAGGGGGTAAAAAAAAATATAAATTTTAAAAAAGCATGGTGATGAGGAAGAACATTTCAGTTGATGAAAAGAAGAAAGATGGAGATGAAACAAGGAAGCAGTCAGAGAAGAAACGAGGGAACGTAACGAAATGAGATGGAGTGGATGAGGGAGAAAAAGAAAAGAAACATCTCACCATTTCCTACTTATTCAGTTTCCATGCAAGGCGCCTTGCCCTATATAGAAATGATATAGAGCCATAACGTCTGCATTTAACACACCTATCTCCTGTATTGTATTCCTGAGATGGCACAGGTGTCCTCGCCCTGTGGATGAAAGGATCAGATAATGGACGCTGAAGGCTACAGCTGAGCCCTTCCACACAACCGTACCCACCACTGGCTCATTTCAGAAGGAATCACAAGGATGTGTGTTTGACCAAACTGGGGGTTTTCCACTGAGGTGATGATCAGTATTCACTGATTCATAATGTAAATCACCTGAATTATCTGGTGCTGTTCGCTGAGGGTAATCAATAGCTACTTCGTCCGAGAAGATTGGGCTGTGGAGGTTTATTGCCCTGTGTAAAACACACACACACACACACACACACACACACACACACACACACACACACACACACACACACACACACACACACACACACACACAATGGATTACCTTTACTTTAAAAAACAGTTGACTGGGAGATGTATGAATTGTAATATCTTTCCTGCTGAAATAAAATATTATACAAAATAAATGTAAGAAAAGAATGAACGGATTCAGAAAGGTGGGGATGGGGGGGACTCTTACGTTTCCATCCTCATTCACTTGATCAAGAAGGAAATATTTCCAGTTGCCTGTCTTGGAGGAAAATGGCTGAATGTCTTTTCTAGATCAAAGTTGTTCTTCATTTCATCATGCACCTTCATTGAACTTTGAGATATCAACAGTATACTTTTTAATTTCACAAGCTCACTCACTTGTAGGTTTCCCTCAGGTCTCTCTAAACAGAAGCAAATATTATAGCTTCCATCAATAATGGTCCCGATAGGCCTTTTATTGTCTCCTATTTCCCTAAAAACATGTTATTGTCCAACAAACAGCATATTAAATAGCCAATCAACTGAATCTTGCGGATGGTAATTTTTTCCTCACTTGAACCAACCTCTCGGGTCCCTTCCCTCCATCTACCATCCACTAACTCTCAAATAGACACGCAACTTTCAGACATTAGAGCAGTGCAACAAGGGAAGCAGCAGGGCGTTGTTATACACGGTGTGTTTTGTCGATAGAAGTCTAGCTTGGAGGGCTAGGGGTTCCCCTGAGAGTTGTTGGAAGGCATTAGGAGACAGAGAAACAGTGCAGCTGCTGCAAGTCTGGTGAAGTATGAACTCATCAACTCATCACCGCCCCTGTACTCAATTACTAATATAGCTGTAATCAAGCCTTTTACTGCTAACTCTGCTTCCACTCTCAACCCTCCATCCCCATCGCTGTCTCTGGAACATAGTCGTTAGCCAGGCGTTAACCATCCTTAATGATCCAGCAACACTGGCCCTGCAACATGTGGTGAATCTAGCTGCAGCTGATATGCAAGTAGTAGCAGTAAAGCCATGAAGTCCATCCGAGTCCAACGCAGAACTGTCCTGTTGCTAACATACTGAGCTAGCCCTAATAAAGGCCTTCATTGCAAACCCAGTGGCGCCTCTCCCATTTCCCATCCCATTGCCAAATGAACCAATCATTCATATTTGTTAATGATCCAGCAGACTTGGTATCTGATCCAGTTTGGCCAATATTCCAGTACCATGTTTTACATTCTCCAGTCTCCACCCACTGAAGGTCTTAGAATTCAGTGCCATATTTTGCCTTCTCCAGTCTCCACCCACTCAGGGCCTAGAATCTGGTGCCATGTTTTCCAGTGAGCTGAGTGGCTCCAGAGCCAAGGAGAGTGGAGCTTAAACACCGATATGTGTAGCTGAGCTAAGGCTGTTATGGACATTAAAGATTAATAATTAAATACTCAAAGTGTTCAGATACTGCAGACTCTTAGCTGAACGCTTATCAGAGAAAGGTCGAGCTGGTCCGAGCTCCATGTAAGAACCATTATATTGCACCCACAGGGAAAGAAGTGATACTTGTTCTTCTTCATTTTATTTGAGTCCTCTGTGTTGTCAATCATACTGTTTCTTGAGTTTTGAAGAGAGCTTTAAGTAGAGCGATATCTATATAGAAAGACTTTCAATATATGATCAGATTACTCTCTCCAGTGCTGCTGAATTCACCACCACCACACTCACACACAAACACACATAAACACCATACACACACCATACATATCATATTGTAGCAGTTGAGTGCCAACCATGGTACGCTGTTGACGCCACACTATGATTTCTGTCGCCCTGATGCAAGGGTCGCTGTACCCGTTAGTTCAATTAGCTTACATGTCTCTTTGCTGATCTACAACCTGTTGATAATAGATGGTGGCAAGTTGCAAAATGGCTGGCGAGGAGAGGGAGGGGATAGAGGTAGCCTTTAATATGCAGTGTAAAAAAGGACAAACTGTTCCAACTACATCAATGAGTGTTGGCCCTTACAATTGTATATGGACATAACTGAAGGTATCTTAGACCCTAGCAACCAGACATTATTCTATTTTTTGTGTAGAAAGTAGTTGAGCGAGTTCCACCTTCATATCATTGCCAGGCCTATAGCCATAGACAGGGCTGGGAAGTTGGAACTGGACCAAGGAAAGGGTTAACCATTTGTGCCTGGTGAGGGAGGAAGGGTTCTAAATGACCTTGGCAACACTAACAACAAAGCTCTGTGGAGTTTGGACCCTCTCCTCCTTCCCTCCCTCTTTTTCTCTCACTCTCTTTCTCTCCTTTTCTCCTTGGTCTCTCACGGTCTTTCTCTCACACTCTTTTTTTCTCCTTTTCTCCTTTGTCTCTCGCGGTCGCTCTCTCTCTCACTCTCTCCCTCTCTCTCCTTTTCTCCTTTGTCTCTCACAGTCTCTCTCTCTCTCTCTCTCTCTCTCTCTCTCTCTCACATTCTTCCTCCTACTCTCCCCTACAGCCTAATACCATTCATATAAATGAGCGATGTAGAACACACTTATCTTCATCCCTCCCTCCCTCCCTCCCTCCCTCGCTCCCCAGCCCCAGCCCCTCTACCTCCCACACTCTCTATCTCCTACAAATGTACATTCTCACTGAGAGTCAAACGTCTATCTCTGTGGCTTACTCTCTAGAACATTCAATCACTTGTTGCTTGTCATAGTGTTCTCTGAGCAACCTGCCCGTTCAATTTAGCTGCACCGATGTGAAACATCTCCTCTCCATCCTCCTCACTGTGTTTCTACAGTGCGGCCTGCCGGCCCCTGTGTTGGCATGCCTTTGCAGTTGACCCTGACCTTTGTCACATGGCTGTGAACAATGGGAGGGCTCTCTCAGATTCCTGGGGCCTAGTCATGTTGCATAATCCCACATCCCACGGCCCTCAGCCAGATCAGAACTCTATACATACAGTACATTCTATGAGAGATGAATACTACTGTAGGAGGTGGCTTTAGGTGATATCTAGATACATGCAGCACATTCTGTGCGAGATAGTAGTCTATGAGGGTAGGCAACAACACATCCGCCATGCGACCCTTAATATGGTGGCCCCTCAGGGTTGCATGCTTAGTCCCCTCCTGTACTCCCTGTTCACCCCAGACTGAGTGGCCACGCACGATTTCAACACCATCATTACATTTGCTGACAACACGACGGCGGTTGGCCTGATCACCGAAGACGATGAGACAGCCTATAGGGTGGAGGTCAGTGACCTGGCAGTGTGGTGCCAGGACATCAACATCTCCCTCAACGTCAGCAAGACAAAGGAGCTGATCGTGGACTACAGGAAACGGAGTGCCGAGCACACCTCTATCCACATCAACGGGTCTGTAATGGATGGGGTCGAGAGCTTCAAGTTCCTAAGGTGTCCACATCACTACGAAATCCTCTCACACCAAGACAGTCATGAAGAAGGCACAACAATGCCTCTTCCCCTTCAAGAGGCTAAAAGATGAGTTATGGCCCCTCAGATTCTCAAAAACTTCTACACTTTTACCATTGAGAGCATCTTGACTGGCTGCATCATTGCTTGGTATGGCAACTGCTTGGCATCCGACCATAAGGCGCTACAGAGGGTAGTGTGTACGGCCCAGTACATCACTGGGGCCAAGCTTCCTGCCATTCAGGACCTTTATACCAGGCGGCGTCAGAAGAAGGCCCTAAAAATGGTCAAAGATTCCAGCCACCCAAGTCACAGACTGTTCTCTCTGTTACCACACAGCAAGCGGTAACGATGCACCAAGTCTGGAACCAAAAAAACTCTAAACAGCTTCTATCCCCCAGCCACCAGACTGCTAAATAGTTAGTTAAATAGTTAATCAATAGCTTCCTGGAGTATCTGCACTGACCCTTTTTGCACTAACTCTTTTGACTCATCACATTTGCTGCTGCTACTGTTTATAATCTATCCTGTTGCCTAGCCACGTTACCCCTACCCATATGTACATATCTACTTCGATTTCCTAGTACCCCTGCACATCCAGTCGGTACTGGTTCCCTGTGTATATAGCCATGTTATGGTTACTCATTGTGTATTTATACCTTGTGTTATTATTTTTCTATTAGCTATATTTTCTTCCTCTCTGCATTGTTGGGAAGGGCCCGTAAGTAAGCATTTCACTGTTAGTCTACACCTGTTTACGAGGCATGTGACCAATACAATTTGATTTAACGATTAAGTGATATCTAGATATATACAGTACATTCTATGAGAGATTAAACGCTACTGTAGGAGGTGGCTATAGGTGATAGCTAGGGCCACTCCAAATGTGTGGGAAATGGTCTCATCATCTCTAAACTATCTCCCTCTCTCTTCCTTATTTCTCTCACCCCTCTCTTATCTCTCTCTCTCTCACACACACACACACACACAATGAAAGCTTAATTCATTTTTTGGTATGAAAAATGTGCAAATCAATGATTCATTTACCGGTATCTGGATTACATTTCCACACAGTCTGGGATAATAATTTCCCCACTCATCATAAAGCAAACTCCAATACATCAAAAGCTCCAATACCATTCACCCAAACCATAGTCCCCCTATATCACCATGGCAGGTACAGCCCATCGCTCATCGCTCAGTGTGACCATAGTGACCATAGTCCCCCTATATCACCATGGCAGGTACAGCCCATCACCATGGCTCAGTGACCATAGTCCCCCTATATCACCATGGCAGGTACAGCCCATCGCTCGGTGACCATAGTCCCCCTATATCACCATGGCAGGTACAGCCCATCGCTCAGTGACCATAGTCCCCCTATATCACCATGGCAGGTACAGCCCATCAGCTCAGTGACCATAGTCCCCCTATATCACCATGGCAGGTACAGCCCATCGCTCAGTGACCATAGTCCCCTATATCAGTGACCATAGTCCCCTATATCACCATGGCAGGTACAGCCCATCGCTCAGTGACCATAGTCCCCCTATATCACCATGGCAGGTACAGCCCATCGCTCAGTGACCATAGTCCCCCTATATCACCATGGCAGGTACAGCCCATCGCTCAGTGACCATAGTCCCCCTATATCACCATGGCAGGTACAGCCCATCGCTCAGTGACCATAGTCCCCCTATATCACCATGGCAGGTACAGCCCATCGCTCAGTGACCATAGTCCCCCTATATCACCATGGCAGGTACAGCCCATCGCTCAGTGACCATGGTCCCCCTATATCACCATGGCAGGTACAGCCCATCGCTCAGTGACCATGGTCCCCCTATATCACCATGGCAGGTACAGCCCATCGCTCAGTGACCATAGTCCCCCTATATCACCATGGCAGGTACAACCCATCGCTGACCAGTGACCAGTCCCCCAGTGACCATATCACCATGGCAGGTACAGCCCATCGCTCAGTGACCATGGTCCCCCTATATCACCATGGCAGGTACAGCCCATCGCTCAGTGACCATAGTCCCCCTATATCACCATGGCAGGTACAGCCCATCGCTCAGTGACCATAGTCCCCCTGATATCACCATGGCAGGTACAGTCGCTCAGTGACCAGCCATGGCAGGTACGCCCATCGCTCAGTGACCATGGTCCCCCTATATCACCATGGCAGGTACAGCCCATCGCTCAGTGACCATAGTCCCCCTATATCACCATGGCAGGTACAGCCCATCGCTCAGTGACCATAGTCCCCCTATATCACCATGGCAGGTACAGCCCATCGCTCAGTGACCATAGTCCCCCTATATCACCATGGCAGGTACAGCCCATCGCTCAGTGACCATGGTCCCCCTATATCACCATGGCAGGTACAGCCCATCGCTCAGTGACCATAGTCCCCCTATATCACCATGGCAGGTACAGCCCATCGCTCAGTGACCATAGTCCCCCTATATCACCATGGCAGGTACAGCCCATCGCTCAGTGACCATGGTCCCCCTATATCACCATGGCAGGTACAGCCCATCGCTCAGCCCTATATCACCATGGCAGGTACAGCCCAGTGACCATAGTCCCCCTATATCACCATGGCAGGTACAGCCCATCGCTCAGTGTGACCATAGTCCCCCTATATCACCATGGCAGGTACAGCCCATCGCTCGGTGACCATGGTCCCCCTATATCACCATGGCAGGTACAGCCCATCGCTCAGTGACCATGGTCCCCCTATATCACCATGGCAGGTACAGCCCATCGTCCCCCTATATCACCATGGCAGGTGACCATAGTCCCCCTATATCACCATGGCAGGTACAGCCCATCGCAGTGACCATAGTGACCATGGTCCCCCTATATCACCATGGCAGGGCAGGTACAGTCCCCTTATATCACCATGGCAGGTACAGCCCATCAGTGACCATGGTCCCCCATGGTATATCACCATGGCAGGTACAGTCCCCCTATATCACCCAGGTCGCTCAGTGACCATGGTCCCCCTATATCACCATGGCAGGTACAGCCCATCGCTCAGTGACCATAGTCCCCCTATATCACCATGGCAGGTACAGCCCATCGCTCAGTGACCATAGTCCCCCTATATCACCATGGCAGGTACAGCCCATCGCTCAGTGACCATCACCATGGCAGGTACAGACCATCAGTGACCCCCTATATCACCATGGCAGGTACAGCCCATCGCTCAGTGTGACCAGGTACAGTCCCAGTGACCATATATCACCATGGCAGGTACAGCCCATCGCTCGTGACCATAGTCCCCCTATATCACCATGCAGGTACAGCCCATGGTGACCATAGTCCCCCTATATCACCATGGCAGGTACAGCCCATCGCTCAGTGACCATGGTCCCCCTATATCACCATGGCAGGTACAGCCCATCGCTCAGTGACCATAGTCCCCCTATATCACCATGGCAGGTACAGCCCATCGCTCGGTGACCATGGTCCCCCTATATCACCATGGCAGGTACAGCCCATCGCTCAGTGACCATGGTCCCCCTATATCACCATGGCAGGTACAGCCCATCGCTGACCAGTGACCATAGTCCCCCTATATCACCATGGCAGGTACAGCCCATCGCTCAGTGACCATAGTCCCCCTATATCACCATGGCAGGTACAGCCCATCGCTCAGTGACCATAGTCCCCCTATATCACCATGGCAGGTACAGCCCATCGCTCAGTGACCATAGTCCCCCTATATCACCATGGCAGGTACAGCCCATCGCTCAGTGACCATGGTCCCCCTATATCACCATGGCAGGTACAGCCCATCGCTCAGTGACCATGGTCCCCCTATATCACCATGGCAGGTACAGCCCATCGCTCAGTGACCATGGTCCCCCTATATCACATGGCATGGCAGTGGTCCCCCATATCACCATGGCAGCCCATCGCCAGTGACCATAGTCCCCCTATATCACCATGGCAGGTGACCATGGTCCCCCTATATCACCATGGCAGGTACAGCCCATCGCTCAGTGACCATAGTCCCCCTATATCACCATGGCAGGTACAGCCCATCGCTCAGTGACCATAGTCCCCCTATATCACCATGGCAGGTACAGCCCATCGCTCAGTGACCATGGTCCCCCTATATCACCATGGCAGGTACAGCCCATCGCTCAGTGACCATAGTCCCCCTATATCACCATGGCAGGTGACCATAGTGACCCCCCTATATCACCATGGCAGGTACAGCCCATCGCTCAGTGACCATAGTCCCCCTATATCACCATGGCAGGTACAGCCCATCGCTCAGTGACCATGGTCCCCCATATCACCATGGCAGGTACAGCCCATCGCTCAGTGACCATGACCATAGTCCCAGTGACCATATCACCATGGCAGGTACAGCCCATCGCTCAGTGACCATAGTCCCCCTATATCACCATGGCAGGTACAGCCCATCGCTCGGTGACCATGGTCCCCCTATATCACCATGGCAGGTACAGCCCATCGCTCAGTGACCATGGTCCCCCTATATCACCATGGCAGGTACAGCCCATCGCTCAGTGACCATGGTCCCCCTATATCACCATGGCAGGTACAGCCCATCGCAGTCAGTCCCCCTATATGACCATAGTCCCCCATGGTATATCACCATGGCAGGTACAGTCCCCCTATATCCCATCGCTCAGTGACCATGGTCCCCCTATATCACCATGGCAGGTGACCAGCCCATCGCTCAGTGACCATGGTCCCCCTATATCACCATGGCAGGTACAGCCCATCGCTCAGTGACCATAGTCCCCCTATATCACCATGGCAGGTACAGCCCATCGCTCAGTGACCATAGTCCCCCTATATCACCATGGCAGGTACAGCCCATCGCTCAGTGACCATAGTCCCCCTATATCACCATGGCAGGTACAGCCCATGACCGCTCAGTGACCATAGTCCCCCTATATCACCATGGCAGGTACAGCCCATCGCTCAGTGACCATAGTCCCCCTATATCACCATGGCAGGTACAGCCCATCGCCAGTGACCATAGTCCCCCTATATCACCATGGCAGGTACAGCCCATCGCTCAGTGACCATAGTCCCCCTATATCACCATGGCAGGTACAGTCCCCCTATATCACCCATACGCTCAGTGACCATAGTCCCCCTATATCACCATGGCAGGTACAGCCCATCGCTCAGTGACCATAGTCCCCCTATATCACCATGGCAGGTACAGCCCATCGCTCAGTGACCATGGTCCCCCTATATCACCATGGCAGGTACAGCCCATCGCTCAGTGACCATAGTCCCCCTATATCACCATGGCAGGTACAGCCCATCGCTCAGTGACCATGGTCCCCCTATATCACCATGGCAGGTACAGCCCATCGCTCAGTGACCATAGTCCCCCTATATCACCATGGCAGGTACAGCCCATCGCTCAGTGACCATAGTCCCCCTATATCACCATGGCAGGTACAGCCCATCGCTCAGTGACCATAGTCCCCCTATATCACCATGGCAGGTACAGCCCATCGCTCAGTGACCATAGTCCCCCTATATCACCATGGCAGGTACAGCCCATCGCTCAGTGACCATGGTCAGATGTGAACTCCACGGATACACGGAATAAAAACACCAGCTTTTAACAGCATACATATCATGTTGAGGAGGTGGGGGGAACCTGACAGTTTTGGAAAGAGAATTCCTAGCATTCATTGATCCAGCTCCACTTAGAAAGGGCAGGTAGAATGCAGAATTCTGTGAATGAGGTACAATTCTGAGAATAACATTTATAAAAACTCCCTCTACAAAGGGTTATAATAGGAGGTATGTCTCTCCCATGCTGGTTTTAGATCAGCTCACTAGTGGGCTGCAGAATAATCTAAAGATGCTCACGCTGTTACCATGGAGGCACAACGGTAATAAGGAAATGAGAGATGTCATTAAGACAGTTTAATATCTAGATAATATAAACATTAAATATATACAAAACAGTTTGAAGAAACTGTTGAAGAAGCAACAGTTTGAGTGGATAAGCAAGTTAAAATGCAGTGTCCGGGTTAAACATTTTGAGTGGATAGGCAAGTTAAAATGCAGTGTCCGGGTTAAACATTTTGAGTGGATAAGCAAGTTAAAATGCAGTGTCCGGGTTAAACATTTTGAGTGGATAAGCAAGTTAAAATGCAGTGTCCGGGTTAAACATTTTGAGTGGATAAGCAAGTTAAAATGCAGTGTCCGGGTTAAACATTTTGAGTGGATAGGCAAGTTAAAATGCAGTGTCCGGGTTAAACATTTTGAGTGGATAGGCAAGTTAAAATGCAGTGTCCGGGTTAAATATTTTGAGTGGATAGGCAAGTTAAAATGCAGTGTCCGTCCGGGTTAAATATTTTGAGACAGAGTGGACGTGGCAGTCATTCATGTGGAACTGTGATGTCAACACCAGTGTCGATTTTGTGGTGTCAACAGCCGAAAATGATGAGTTGGTCAATGGCTCATAGCTGTCATACTGATTCCTATAATGAGAAAGGGAAGAGGGATTAGACATCAACTCCCACTGAGTGACACAAATGGATCAGTTGGCTCCCATGTGTACTTCCTGCTTTCTTACAGGACCTAATCTTTCCATAATCCTTGTTTATGTCTCTAGAGTCTCGACTGATTCCAGGAAATCCTATGACCATTACAAAACATTACAGTATGCAATATTAATGTGTAGATTTAATGTATTTGTGCTTTAGGTATGGGGTAAATAAACATGTTTATTTCTGTGGTGTGTTTGACATGCTACTCCCAGTCACTGTGCTACTGATGGGTGCAGCCAGCAATGGTAAAGCTTGGCTTAGCACTGCCTCCTGCTGGTAGAAACAAGAAATACACTTCTGTCTCTGTTTCTCATCTTTCTCACTCTCTCTCTGCTTCTTGGCATTACTAACCATACAACTGTGCAGTTTGGGCTCTCCCATTCCTGAATATCTCTCTTTATTATTACTGCTCTAGAAAGCCACCAGATGCCATGGTTGTGTGAGTGGGCAGCACTTTGTGCTCTTTGGCAGGGCTTTACACACACACACACACACACACAGACAGCATGTACTCACACACTTGGCACGCATGGTTCTGTGAGTGGGCAGCACTGTCAGGGCTTCAAGCATACACACACACACACACACACAGCGCTTGTTTAAGCTCTTTCAGTCTTGTCTTTATTGTAGTCTCATCCACCAGCCGGCTCTCTCTTGCTCTCTGTCTCTCTCTCTCTTGCTCTCTGTCTCTCTCTCCATTTCTCTCTATCTGTTTCTCCCCCCCTCTCTCTCTGTTTCTCTCCCTCTCTCACTGTCTCTTTCTCTGATCCCCCCCCTCTCTCTGTCTCTCTCTCTCTCCCACGCTCTCTCTCTCTGTCTGTCTGTCTCTCTCTCTCCAGTAATTCCAGCCTGGGGACGAGGTTATCTTTATTGTAACAGGGTCAGTGGAACTACGTACCATAAAAGTAGCCAACCTGCCGATCCCTCTGCCATAGTTATACATTAATAGAGACCATTACTACCAGGTCATAAACAATGTCACAGAGATGAAGGATATTCACCCTGAAGTCAGTTACCTTAGAACATTAGGTCAATGTGTGAGGCTGTGAAGCATACAGCATGTCATTGGGCTTGATCTTACAGTGTAACATGTGGTACAATAGTAGGCTATACGGTCTGTTGGACCAGAACTCATCTGGTATCTATTCATCTATTAACAAGTCCATATTACGTATTATTAGGCCTTCAAAGGAAAAACATTCAGTTGAATAACTGAGTCTGAGCTGTCTACAGTCAAGTAAGAGCGAGGGATCGGTTCCATTTAACCGTGAATTCTACTCCGAAATGAACATTCCGTTAACCGAGATTCTGTCAGTTTGAAAAGATCACTATAAGGACTCTAACACTAGTCCTGCACAAATTGTGAAGGTTGGTTGTTCATCAACCTAGACAGGAAAGTTTCAGAAAATCCTGGTTCTTTAGTCTAGGATGTCATAAACAAGTGGACTCTGGGACACTGTCGTTGAGCTTTGAAGGGTAAATGAGTTGGGTAATCACTTGACAATGGTTAAAACTGAATAGGAGGTGTGGTGAAATCGAAGTTTCAAAAGATCAAGACATTTGTAGTTTATTCATCAATAGCCGAGGGCAGGAAACGGAACCTCAAGGTGAGTGTCATTCAAGGGTAGAGGCTTGAACAGGTGGGGCTCCAAACTCACATGCAGGCATTGTGGGTACACACACAAACAACTAGACATAATCTAACAGCACAAACTGGCCACAACGGTGTCCATAGTGCTATTGGCTGTACATCCAGAAGGGGGCATCTGTGAGTAACTGAGTGCAGCGAAAAACAACTCTGTAGTTACTACTGCAGATGGCCATGCTAGAAAGAACTAAAGTTACGATTTTGTCCGAACTAATGCGCAACTACGTACATTTTTGGTACTCGATTTAGTTACGGTTAAGGTTTGGGTAATGGTTAAGGGGAGCGGTGAAATGGACTATGTGGTTGTAACGTGCCGTCGTTTCAAGCATGATCAGATAGTAACAACTAAGCCACACCCTTCCTTATTTTATGACGCAGTGATCGTGTGAGCTCACTAGGGGGTGCAATAGAGACTTCTTTATTCAACTGTCACAAAGTGCACCACAGATAGAAAGAGCCAGATGTCTCACCGGATGTATACATCTGAAGCGTCCCATTTTGAACCTCCACTCACTCCGTTTTGTAGACTTGACCCTTCGCCAACGCTTCAAATGTTTTTGTTGTTTAGGAATGCAAGGGCGAATTGAGTTATTGCCGCAAACACACTTTAGAGAAAAGGAATTCCCTAACGGAAATATGCAAATGCTTGCAAACACGTGCCAATAGGATCTTGCTAGCTCGTGCCTGGATCTGCCCACCTCCTTGCTTGTTCTGTCCAATATGCTTAATTTGCTCACCGATGAGATATATTGAGTTAGTTGCCAGTATCTTTGGTATACCACGCAATGCCAGGTACAGTACAGGCCTGTAGGGTGTCTATGGTGTCAGGCACATTCAAATAATAAAAAATAAAACCACTGCTTTATTACTACTAAATTCTAAGTGTGACAGTTTTACAATTCTGTTAAAAAGACAAACTTCACTCTCACAACATGTACAGAACTGAGGCCTTGGTCTCTATAGAAATATATGCAAATGTTACATACATTCAACACAAAATCAACATTGGTTTAAGATGCAGGAAATAAACATGTAAAACGATAGGATATTTACATTCCAATTAGACAGCACTGGGTAAAAATTGACTTTACTATTATTGATTATGAGAAGTAAGGCAGTGATCTTGCAATCACATCACACATTTTAAGATTGTCATTGTAAAGTTTGCTAGTACTGCAGTAAACTTGTTCTCACATGGGTTAAGAAAGAACAGAGATACACACTGGCAGAGTAGAAGTGTGAGCAGGCTTTAAAGGCACATGGCTTAAGTTTGAGCAATTGCACTTTACCAACTGCATATTTCTATATAAGCGCAAACTTTAAATGAAGTATTTTTGCAAACTATCGTATTTCATGTAACAACAGGTATGTTTATATGCATTCAATAATCTGATTAATGTTAATACTCTGATTAATATTATAGTTTGATTAAAACGTTTACATGCTTTGCGAGAAGAACGATTTCCTCTACAATCCGGTGGACAGGTCATATTCAGGCAACCTGAAAATCACCAATCAACATAAACGTTCTATCACATCGATCATATCATTTTTGGGAAGCCTATTTGATTCAGAGTTTGGACATACTATATAATGTTTGCATGTGAAAACTATACATACTTTCAGATTTTCCAAACTCACTTCACCTGCGCCAGAAAAGGAGGTTCACGCTGCTCATGATAGCACATGTGCAGATCAAATACACCACTGGAAGTGAGATTAAGTTGTTTACATGCCATTGATACACCACTGGAAGTGAGATTAAGGTGGTTACATGCCATTAATACACCACTGGAAGTGAGATTAAGTTGTTTACATGCCATTGATACACCACTGGAAGTGAGATTAAGGTGGTTACATGCCATTAATACACCACTGGAAGTGAGATTAGGATGTTTACATGCCATTAATACACCACTGGAAGTGAGATTAGGATGTTTACATGCCATTGATACACCACTGGAACTCAGATTAGGATGTTTACATGCCATTAATACACCACTGGAAGTGAGATTAGGATGTTTACATGCCATTGATACACCACTGGAACTCAGATTAGGATGTTTACATACCATTATAATTGGAAAGATTGCGGCATATGCTTACTTCGCTTTTGACCTTACACCGATTAAGAAAATCAGAGTAAGGTGTTGACATGACTGATGCCAAACTCTGAGTATTAACCCTAATTAGCTAATATTTAATCATTTGTGTGCATGTAAACATACTCAGAGCTGTAGTCATTGGTGTCATAGGTTTGTCTATGATCCTAAGAATTTGTAAGGTTTAGCAATTTACTTTGCAAATTGTTCTTTCCTGCAAAGCATGTACACTTTTTATATATATATATATTTATTTAAATAAAATAAAAATTCTCCCCAATTTCGTGATATACATTTGGTAATTACAGTCTTGTCTCCTCGCTGCAACTCCCGTACGGACTTGGGAGAGGCGAAGGTCGAGAGCCATGCGTCCTCCGAAACACGACCCAACCAACCCGCACTGCTTCTTGACACAATGCCCGCTTAACCCGGAAGCCAGCCACACCAATGTGTCGGAGGAAACACCGTACTCCTGGCGACCGTGTCAGCATGCACTGGCCCTGCCCGCCACAGGAGTCGCTAGAGAGCGATGGGACAAGGACATCCCGGCCGGCCAAAGCCTCCCCTAACCTAGACGACGCTGGGCCAATTGTACACCGCCCCATGGGTCTCCCGGTCTCGGCCGGCTGCGACAGAGCCTGGACTCAAACCAGGATCTATAGTGGCACAGCTAGCAACTGCAATGCAGTGCCTTAGACCACTGCGCAACTCGGGAGGCCCTAAGCATGTAAAACTTGTAGTGTACTCAAGGCTTAAAAGGGCTTCTGAAATAAGTAATTTCCACTTTGAAACTTCTGACTTGATTTTCCTGTACAACAAAAAATATATAGGGGCGGCAGGGTAGCCTAGTGGTTAGAGCGTTGGACTAGTAACCGGAAGGTTGCAAGTTCAAATCCCTGAGCTGACAAGGTACAAATCTGTCATTCTTTCCCTGAACAGGCAGTTAACCCACTGTTCCTAGGCTGTCATTGAAAATAAGAATTTGTTCTTAAACCTGTTAAGGATGCTGCGAATTTTCACAGCTTTTTGTTAAAAATCGCGCATAATTTCAACGCCCTGCTAGTCATGCCAGGAATATAGTATATGCATATGATTAGTATGTGTGGATAGAAAACACTCTAAAGTTTATAAAACTGGTTAAATGATGTCTGTAACTATAACAGAACGTGTGTAGGAGGCAAAATCCCAAGGAAAACTGTTCACAAAAAAACAAAACAAAAATATCAATCCGCCAGTCTCTGTATTGTCTATGGCAAGGGAAAATAGATAGCGACCGGTTTACAGTTCCTACAGCTTCCGCACGATGTCGCCAGTGTTGGGAATTGTATTGAAGTTAATCATTGGTCAAATGAGTAATAGGCACTTCCTGTCGTCGGGTATTCCGGAGGAAGTTATGAAAGGTAGAATATGGACGATGATTTCAAGACTTGCTGCTATTGAATACAGATTGCCCCGTGATCAATTTAATCGTTTATTAATACCTAAAGTTGGATTACAAAAGTAGTTTGAAGTGTTTTGTCAAAGTTTATAGGCAACTTTTTTAATTTAAAAAAATGACGTTGAGTTTTTTCCTGGATCTGACCGTGTTCATAAATGGACATTTTGGGTATACATGGACCGATTTAATCGAAAAAAAGACCCAATTGTGATGTTTATGGGACATATAGGAGTGCCAACAAAGAAGCTCGTCAAAGGTAATGAATGTTTTATATTTTATTTCTGCGTTTTGTGTAGCGCCGGCTACGCTAATTATTTTGTTTACGTCCCCTTCGTGTATTTCTGGGGGTTGCATGCTATCAGATAATAGCTTCTTATGCTTTCGCCGAAAAGCATTTTAAAAATCTGACATGTTGGCTAGATTCACAACGAGTGTAGCTTTAATTGAGTATCCTGCATGTGTGTTTTAATGAAAGTTTGAGTTGTATCGAGTACTATTAGTTGGCGCTCTGGAATTTCCGCTGATTTTGATCCCTGTACAGGGACCGCAGCCACCGGAAGGTTGAAAGTTCCAATCCCTGAGCTGACAAGGTACAAATCTGTCATTCTGCACCTGAACAGGCAGTTAACCCACTGTTCCTAGGCCATCATTGAAAATAAGAATTTGTTCTTAACTGACTTGCCTAGTTAAAAAATACAAATAAATTAGCCCCTACAAACTGTATTATAAATACAAAATGTATTATAATACATATAATTAAAAGTTCCTTTCTGCAGGACTATTTTCCTGCAGTAACAAACTCACCTTAGCTCAAATTAAGATCCTACATCTGTAACTCAAATTGACCTCTATTTCTCAGATCGGGATGTAACATTCTTTTTGTCATCCAGTGCTCGTTGTCTAGATGTTTGTTTCTCTTGATCCACAGTGATCCTCTGGCCCACAGATCCACAGCTAAAACACATCAGTAGGAACAAGAGTTCAACACACTGGTAGAGTTAGCCTAAATTGGTTCACAATTAAGAGAATGAGGTGGATGCAGTATATATTATTTTACAGTCAAACTTACCGTCCTACAATACCGAATCATCTTTATGATCATTTTTCCTCGCCAAGGCTTCCTCTGCAAAATAACAAACAAAACAGGATAGTTGGAGCGCTCGAAGTCCCATTGCCATCGCTAGATAGAGCTACCACCTTATTGCTAACATCTAAATATAATACTGTTTATGCCATTAAGCAAACTCATTTATCCAAAGTGACTTACTGTACAGTCATGCATGCATACATTTTTCATTTGGGTGGCCCAGGAGGTTAAAGTTATATTCCTAACTCCTATTTGGTCCCTTCAGATCAAACATAGAAGTGGAAGATGCTGGGCATCATACCTTCCTTCCCCTGCCCCCCTTCAGCTGCTGTTGTGTTAACAGCAGAGTAGGAGACACCTGAGAGACATCTAATGATACTTCTGGCACTATTTCTGCATCATGCAGTCTAGAAGCAGCTCTATGACTTGCCTGTGGATGCAGAAACTCCATTTGATGTGTCAGTGGCTGAAGAGAGAGAGAGAGAGTTTAGCTTAATCATACACAGATCCTGTTTGTTGTGGTCAAGTAAAGGAAACACTTACTAGGTCCCACTTCTCTCTGGTTTTTCCAGAATTCTAGTAATGGAAAATAGAGAAGAGATATTCAATTAGGTCAGTAACCTCAGCAGTGACTAATGCAAGTAATACACTGGAGCAAAGGGACATGATCGTGAGGAATCGTGATGGCAGCGAAAACAATGAATGGAATTTAAATGAACATTACTACAAAAAAATGAATGGAATTTAAATGAACATTACTACAAAACAATGAATGGAATTTAAATGAACATTACTACAAAACAATTCATGGAATTTAAATGAACGTTACTACAAAACAATGAATGGAACTTAAATGAACATTACTACAAATTAAACGTAATGCATGTTTCCTACCTCCTTCCCAAGGCATTGATTCTGAAAGAAAAAAAGGAAAAAGGGATTAGTTTCATCAAATCACAACTATTACCCAAGATTACAGACAGACAGACAGACAGACAGAGACAGACAGACACACAGACAGAGACACAGAGACAAACAGACAGACACAGACAGACAGACAGACACAGACAGACAGAGACAGACAGAGACACAGACAGACACAGAGACAAACAGACAGACAGAGACAGACAGACAGAGACAAACAGACAGACACAGAGACAAACAGACAGACAGAGACAGACAGAGACACAGACAGACACAGAGACAAACAGACAGACACAGAGACAAACAGACAGACACAGACAGACAGAGACAGAGACAGACAGACAGAGACAGACAGAGACACAGACAGACACAGAGACAAACAGACAGAGACAGACAGAGACACAGACAGACACAGAGACAAACAGACAGACAGAGACAGACAGAGACACAGACAGACACAGACAGACAGAGACAGACAGACAGAGACAAACAGACAGACACAGAGACAAACAGACAGACAGAGACAGACAGAGACACAGACAGACACAGAGACAAACAGACAGACACAGAGACAAACAGACAGACACAGACAGACAGAGACAGAGACAGACACAGAGACAAACAGACAGAGACAGACAGAGACACAGACAGACACAGAGACAAACAGACAGACAGAGACAGACAGAGACACAGACAGACACAGAGACAAACAGACAGACACAGAGACAAACAGACAGACACAGACAGACAGAGACACAGACAGACACAGAGACAAACAGACAGAGACAGACAGACACAGAGACAAACAGACAGACAGAGACAGACAGAGACACAGACAGACACAGAGACAAACAGACAGACACAGAGACAAACAGACAGACACAGACAGAGACACAGACAGACACAGAGACAAACAGACAGACACAGACAGACAGAGACAGACAGAGACAGACAGAGACACAGACAGACACAGAGACAAACAGACAGACACAGACAGACAGAGACAGACAGACACAGAGACAGACAGAGACAGACACAGACAGACAGAGACAGACAGACAGACAGACAGACAATCATCCTACCTTTCTCATAGATCCAAACTCCTGTGGTATAGAAAAATAAGAATACATTTACTTTGACAATCCACCTCATACATGTGTAAGTCAAATTTGCAATATATATATATAATTTGTCCTTACCTGTTTTAGCTCTATGACCAAGAATGAACGATAGAACTCCAGCAACAGCAAGAACAAAGACAGAAATACCAAATAACCTGGCCTTGGTCAACCAGCCATCTGCAGTGAGGAAGGAATACATTTAATGTTAACATTTAATAAAATATGACACAACTTTCCAGTCCAGATGCTTTTTTCCAGATGCTTTTGTTCTATCTTCCCAAATCCCTCAGCTACACTGACTATACCAAACATTAGGAACACCTTCTTAATATTGAGTACCTCACCTATCAACAATCCCAGATTCATACATATAGTAGTCTTAGGCTATAACAACATACTGGGCAGTGTAACAACATCTATGAGTGTCCTGTCACCTGGGCCAAATAGGTCTTTATCAAAGACTTCACTGGCCTCGCTCACAGGGTCCTTGAATTGACAGGTGTAGCTGATTTTAGTGTTCACTCTTACGAGAGTCCTCTCACCTGAGCCTAACACCACTGGCTCGCTGACTTCACCTTCCCCAACAGAGTTCTTCATCTTGCAGAAGTACGTGGAACTGTTGGTGGATTTGCCAGCGTCGTTCTTATTGACATTAATCTGTTTGTCTAAGACCTCCCACGCCCTCTCCCCTTTTTCCAGCTGTAGGTGACTGGTTCAGCATCAGTGGTGTTGCCCTCACAAGTCAGAGTGCAGGAGGTTTTGTCTGGGTTACAGGAATAAGTGATTGTGGGTTTGGGGACTGCGTCTGAAAATAGAGGAGATCAAGACAGAACAATGGTTTTATTGGGGGGGGGGGGGTGCTTGTACTCGCTGTTTCGTGCACGCCAGACACACATGCAAACAGACACACACATGCAATTTCCATTCAAAAGACACTGAACCTTAGCCCGAAAACAGCTAATCATAACCCTAGCCCTAATCTTAACCCGAACTAACTCCTAACCCTAATCATAACCCTAGCCCTAATCTTAACCCGAACTTGCCCTAATCTTAAGGGCTTTTGGGGCCCTAATCTTAAGTAAAAATTCTAATCTTTTCCTAATAATCAAAAGCCCTAATTTAACTTCCTAACCCTAATCATAACCCTAGCCCTAATCTTAACCCGAACTAACTCCTAACCCTAATCATAACTAACTCCTAACCCTAATCATAACCCTAGCCCTAATCTTAACTAATCCGAACTAACTCCTAACCCTAATCATAACCCAGCCCTAATCTTAACCCGAACTAACTCCTAACCCTAATCATAACCCTAGCCCTAATCTTAACCCGAACTAACTCCTAACCCTAATCATAACCCTAGCCCTAATCTTAACCCGAACTAACTCCTAACCCTAATCATAACCCTAGCCCTAATCTTAACCCGAACTAACTCCTAACCCTAATCATAACCCTAGCCCTAATCTTAACCCGAACTAACTCCTAACCCTAATCATAACCCTAGCCCTAATCTTAACCCGAACTAACTCCTAACCCTAATCATAACCCTAGCCCTAATCTTAACCCGAACTAACTCCTAACCCTAATCATAACCCTAGCCCTAATCTTAACCCGAACTAACTCCTAACCCTAATCATAACCCTAGCCCTAATCTTAACCCGAACTAACTAACCCTAATCATAACCCTACCTAATCTTAATCATAACCCTAATCATAAGCCTAGCCCTAATCTTAACCCGAACTAACTCCTAACCCTAATCATAACCCTAGCCCTAATCTTAACCCGCCTAACTAACTCCTAACCCTAATCATAACCCTAGCCCTAATAACCCGAACTAACTCCTAACCCTAATCATAACCCTAGCCCTAATCTTCGAACTAACTCCTAACCCTAATCATAACCCTAGCCCTAATCTTAACCCGAACTAACTCCTAACCCTAATCATAACCTTAGCCCTAATCTTAATGAACTAACTCCTAACCCTAATCATAACCCTAGCCCTAATCTTAACCCAAACTAACTCCTAACCCTAATCATAACCCTAGCCCTAATCTTAACCCAAACTAACTCCAAACCCTAATCAAATAAAGATCAGAATCATATTCAGAACATATAGTACAAACTGGATTCGTAACATACAGTATCATACAAAATACAAAAACATTTATTATAATAATAAAGAAATACAAATGGCAAGATGTAACATATCATACGAAATGGATGACGTAGTATAACAAAAGGGGAGGACTTTTGGCACGCTTGCACCACATTCAAAACTACTGGCTGAAATTATACAAAAGTTTGAGAGTGCATCTTTAACCGTAACCCCAAACCCTAAACCCTAAACCTAACCCTTAAACCTAAAATAGCATTTTTACTTTTCAGGACATGCTAAATGTCTTGACTTTCCAGAATATTTCTTGTTTTCCTATGTTGTCAGGACATTCTGGTCAAGATTAGAGGTCGGCCGATTAATCGGGGCCAATTTCAAGTTTTCATAACAATCGGTAACCAGCCTTTTTGGACGCCGATTACATTGCAATCCACGAGGAGACGGCGTGGCAGGCTGACCACCTGTTACATGTGTGCAGCATCAAAAGGACCTTGTGGCTGCAAGGAGCCAAGGTAAGTTGTTAGCTAGCATTAAACTTATCTTATAAAAAACAATCAATCTTCACATAATCACTAGTTAACTACACATGGTTGATGATATTACTAGTTTAACTAGCTTGTCCTGTGTTTCATATAATCAATGCGGTGCCTGTTAATTTATCATCGAATCACAGCCTACTTCAACGTCGCCAAACGGGTGATGATTTAACAGAAGCACATTCGCGACAAATTTACCTAATCATAAACATCAATGTCTTTCTTAAAATCAATACAGAGATGTATATTTTTTAAACCTGCATATTTAGTTAACAGAAATTCATGTTAGCAGGCAATATTAAATATGGAAATTGTGTCACTTCTCTTGCGTTCAGTGCAAGTAGAGTCAGGGTATATGCTGCAGTTTGGGCCGCCTGGTTCGTTGCAAATGGTGAACTAATTTGCCAGAATTGTACCTAATTATGACATAACATTGAAGGTTGTGCAATGTAACAGCAATATTTAGACATAGGGTTGCCACCAGTTCGATAAAATACGGAACGGTTCCATATTTCACTGAAAGAATAAACATTTTGTTTTCGAAAAGATAGTTCCCGGATTTGACCATATTAATGACCAAAGGCTCGTATTTCTGAGTTTATTATATTATAATTAAGTCTATGTTTTGATAGAGCAGTCTGACTGAGCGGTGGTAGGCAGCAGCAGGCTCGTAAGCATTCATTCAAACAGCACTTTACTGCGTTTTGCAAGCAGCTCTTAGCAATGCTTGATCCACAGCGCTGGTTATGACTTCAAGCCCATCAACTCCTGAGATTAGGCTGGCAATACTATAGTGCCTATAAGAACATCCAACAGTCAAAGGTATATGAACTACAAATGGTATAGAGAGAAATAGTCCTATAATAACAACAACCTAAAACTTCTTAACTGGGAATATTGAATAACTGGGAATATTGAACCATCAGCTTTCATATGTTATTCATATATTCATATGTTCATGTTCTGAGCAAGGAACTTAAACGTTATGTTTTTTACATGGCACATATTGCACTTTTAATTTCTTCTCCAACACTGTTTTTGCATTATTTAAACCAAATTTAACATGTTTCATTATTTATTTGAGATTAAATAGATTTTATTTAAGTATTATATTAAGTTAAAATAAAAGTGTTCAATGTTCATTCAGTATTGTTGTAATTGTCATTATTACAAATATATACAGTGCCTTGCGAAAGTATTTGGCCCCCTTGAACTTTGCCACATTTCAGGCTTCAAACATAAAGATATAAAACTGTATTTTTTTGTGAAGAATCAACAACAAGTGGGACACAATCATGAAGTGGAACAACATTTATTGGATATTGCAAACTTTTTTAACAAATCAAAAACTGAAAAATTGGGCGTGCAAAATTATTCAGCCCCCTTAAGTTAATACTTTGTAGCGCCACCTTTTGCTGCGATGACAGCTGTAAGTCGCTTGGGGTATGTCTCTATCAGTTTTGCACATCGAGAGACTGACATTTTTTCCCATTGCTCCTTGCAAAACAGCTCGAGCTCAGTGAGGTTGGATGGAGAGCATTTGTGAACAGCAGTTTTCAGTTCTTTCCACAGATTCTCGATTGGATTCAGGTCTGGACTTTGACTTGGCCATTCTAACACCTCAATATGTTTATTTTTGAACCATTCCATTGTAGATTTTGCTTTATGTTTTGGATCATTGTCTTGTTGGAAGACAAATCTCCGTCCCAGTCTCAGGTCTTTTGCAGACTCCATCAGGTTTTCTTCTAGAATGGTCCTGTATTTGGCTCTATCCATCTTCCCATCAATTTTAACCATCTTCCCTGTCCCCACTGAAGAAAAGCAGGCCCAAACCATGATGCTGCCACCACCATGTTTGACAGTGGGGATGGTGTGTTCAGGGTGATGAGCTGTGTTGCTTTTACGCCAAACATAACGTTTTGCATTGTTGCCAAAAAGTTAAATTTTGGTTTCATCTGACCAGAGCACCTTCTTCCACATGTTTGGTGTGTCTCCCAGGTGGCTTGTGGCAAACTTTAAATTACACTTTTTATGGATATCTTTAAGAAATGGCTTTCTTCTTGCCACTCTTCCATAAAGGCCAGATTTGTGCAATATACGAGTGATTGTTGTCCTATGGACAGAGTCTCCCACCTCAGCTGTAGATCTCTGAAGTTCATCCAGAGTGATCATGGGCCTCTTGGCTGCATCTCTGATCAGTCTTCTCCTTGTATGAGCTGAAAGTTTAGAGAGACGGCCAGGTCTTGGTAGATTTGCAGTGGTCTGATACTCCTTCCATTTCAATATTATCGCTTGCACAGTGCTCCTTGGGATGTTTAAAGCTTGGGAAATCTTTTTGTATCCAAATCCGGCATTAAACTTCTTCACAACAGTATCTCGGACCTGCCTGGTGTGTTCCTTGTTCTTCATGATGCTCTCTGCGCTTTTAACGGACCTCTAAGACTATCATAGTGCAGGTGCATTTATACGGTGACTTGATTACACACAGGTGGATTGTATTTATCATCATTGGTCATTTAGGTCAACATTGGATCATTCAGAGATCCTCACTGAACTTCTGGAGAGAGTTTGCTGCACTGAAAGTAAAGGGGCTGAATAATTTTGCACGCCCAATTTTTCAGTTTTTGATTTGTTAAAAAAGTTTGATATATACAATAAATGTTGTTCCACTTCATGATTGTGTCCCACTTGTTGTTGATTCTTCACAAAAAAATACAGTTTTATATCTTTATGTTTGAAGCCTGAAATGTGGCAAAAGGTCGCAAAGTTCAAGGGGGCAGAATACTTTCGCAAGGCACTGTATATATATATATTTTTTTTAAATCGGCCGATTAATGGGTATCAGCTTTTTTTGGTATCGGCGTTGAAAAATCATAATCGGTCGACTTCTACTCAAGGTAGGAAAACAAGTCCACATACAGAAATACTTACTGATAACAGATAATGCATATGTCTGGTCAAGCAGTTTGCTGTTGAACTCCACAGAATAAACTCCACTGTCTGTTTTCTTCAATCCACTGATTCTCAGCTCTCCAGTAGTCTGGTCCAGGGTTGTACGCTCTTTGAAGGCACCATAGATGTCCAGACCACCAAACCCCTGGTCCCATTCTGCCACCTTGTTCTTCCCATGCTTCCATAGGATGCTTGTGATGGGGTCAGTCACTGTGGACTTGTCAGGCGTCAACACGAGCTCACCTCCCACCTTTCTGTAGAGCTGTTCACCTGGAAAACCAGACAATATGTCATACTTGTAACAGAATACCAAGGAGATGAACCAAGGAGATGTAGCCTATCCAGGTTAGGAGTCTGATAGCCTATATCTATCTACACATGTATACACAAGGCCTGCAGATTATTGTGGCCTTCTCATCCCATTGCATGAACATATTCCAACCATATTGTTCTGTTTTCTGCCATATATTTATAAATGAGAAAGAAGTTATACCTCATGAATAAACCCCTAGAGTCTATTGACGCACCGGTGCATCAATCTAAGTAACATAATAGAAATTAATCAAAATATGTCTGTTTAAGCTAGAGATATTTGTATGTGTCATACTTGAGTTAAAGTAAAGACACATTTACAGAAAATGTCAAGCAAAAGTGAAATTCACCCAGTAAAACACTATTTGAGTAAAAGTCTAAATGTAATTGGTTTGAAATATACTTAAGTATCAAAAGTAAAAATTATTTCAAATTCCTTATATTAAGCAAACCAGACGGCACTTTTTTTTTAGATGCATGGATAGCCAGGGGCACACTCCAACACTCAGACATCACTTACAAATGAAGCATTTGTGTTTAGTGAGTCCGCCAGATCAGAGGCAGTAGGGATAACCAGGGATGTTCTCTTGATAAGTGTGTGAATTGCACCATTTTCCCGTCCTGCTAAGCATTCTAAATGTAATGAATACTTTTGGGTGTCATGGAAAATGTACAATATTTTCTTTAAGAATGTACTGAAGTAAAAGTAAAAGTTGTCAAAAGTATAAATATTACAGTAAAGTACAGAAACCAAAAAAAGAGTACTTTGGTTAGGCCTCTATGTAACCAGCTCACACTAAGTCTCTCTGTCCCACTGGGCACACTGGTTGAATCAAAGTTGTTTCGACAGAACCAACGTCGAATAGACGTTGAAATGACGTATGTGTCCAGTGGATGGGGCCTACAGTAAAAGGTGCGGTCGTTTTTCTTATCGATAGGCTTAAGAACGCGTATTTATTACCACTTTCATGCGATTATGCTGGTGGTAGGTAGACTACTACACATTGTAAAAGCTTCAGTTCAGTTCACTCTCCATTTTTTAGGCTTGTGTAGCACATCCGTTGTTTTGGGTGTGGTTTGCTATTCTTGACCTTGTTTCTAATAAACACAGCCTAAATGACTAACAAATTACAATTTGCGAATGGCTTCCCACCCATATCTACTATCGAAAACCATGGATAATCCCTGCGCAACAAAACCTACCTGAAACTGTGCAGAGGATTGCTTCCGCAAGAAAGACAGTCAGAAGTGAGATCGACATTTTCTTTGAAATCTCGTTGACAATTCCTATCTGTTAACACTGCTATTGAAGTAGCCTGGGATACATTACGTGTTTCCCTTTCTGAGAAAGCCCCCTTTTCGTAGCCTATGAGGTGAAAGTCAACTTCCTACTCGATAACTTCTTGATAATGAAATTGCACTGTCGTGTGGCTAAAAGCATGTAGGCTAATGCCTACAATTTTCAACTATATATATTTTAAATAGTTACAATTTAGATTGCTAAAATGTAACCTAGATTACGGGCTACGTACATTTCTTAATTGTTACGATGTAGCCCCAGAAGGAATTATCCAGCCTTCTCTCGAATAGTCTCTTCCTAGTAGTGTATTACTATTTGGCGCCTCCTACGGGATGGCAATGGCATGGCATTGTATATTTCTTTCAACAATCAGGTTAGAAAAAAATTCGACCATTCAGAGGTCAATATAGAACTCAAGTCCTTCACTGAAACAATCAAAATATCAAACACCTCAAATTAACAAAGGTTTGGCAGATAGATTCAAGTGCATTTGCAACAATATTATGAAGTGTGAATATTTCTGCCACCCACACAGGAAAACGGTTCCAAATAAATGACATAACTCTTATAGCTCTTCCAGCCATAGGAAAACGGTTCCAAATAAATGACATAACTCTTATAGCTCTTCCAGCCATGTTATCTACATGATTAAATGTCCATGTGGGCTGTGTTATGTAGGTAAAACCTCTCGTTCTCTCAAACAGACAATTAGTGAACATAAAAGTTCAATCAGGAGAAACGACAGGGATTATCCAGTCTCATTACATTTTAATGACCAAAAACAGGACATTTCAACCTTTAGATTTTGTGGCATAGAGAAAGTCAAGATATCAGACAGGGGAGGGGATATACAGTAGACAACACTCTGAGCATAATATGTTTTTGGATTTTCACCCTCCAGACATTATTCCTAAAAGATCTTAATGATGAAATTCCAATGCATGGTACTTGAATATGAACATGAACTAATGCCACCACTTCAACCTACTCTGGCATTTTTTCTTGCACTGTATGTACACAAGGAAAACTTACTTGATAGGTTGATTTTCTCATTGTGGTTTTACATAAGTGTTTAATACATTTTATGTACACACTTTATTAGAATACTTATGAAATGAAAATTGTTATATTTGGTATCACGTTTATTTTCCCTTGACTCCAACCTCATTCGCTGCATTGAAAGGATGTGGGTGGAGCAATGTCTACATAAGGGTGCAAATGAAAAACACTCCTAAAAGCTCTGATGAAGACCTCGAGGCTGATACATTAAGCTTAATAAAATGCAGCGATACTACCAAGAGCAGTGTGCGGGTTTCTTCTTTTCTCTCTCATGTTATTCAGTTGTTACCATGCACCTGCTACAAAGATAGCTCAGATGTGCCTTTTGAATGGAGGTCATAATAACAGAATCCGATATAGAACTCAACTCCTTTATAGAAAATATATAAATATTACATCACAGATTAATGTTGAGATATATTTGAGAAAAAAGTAAAAAAATTCAGGTGACACAATTCTATTGTGAAAACAGATATTCTTAGATATATACCAGATGGTAATTTGAAGGAATTTGACAAAGACAATTTCAATATTAAGGTATTAAAACAAATACACATGCACCACTGTTGTTAGTAATAAAACATCTCAGTACTACAGAGCTCTCTCTTAGTAATACAACATCTCAGTACTGCAGAGCTCTCTCTTAGTAATAAACCATCTCAGTACTGCAGAGCTCTCTCTTAGTAATAAAACATCTCAGTACTGCAGAGCTCTCTCTTAGTAATAAAACATCTCAGTACTGTAGAGCTCTCTCTTAGTAATAAAACATCTCAGTACTGCAGAGCTCTCTCTTCATAATAAAACATCTCAGTACCGCAGAGCTCTCTCTTAGTAATAAAACATCTCAGTACTACAGAGCTCTCTCTTAGTAATACAACATCTCAGTACTGCAGAGCTCTCTCTTAGTAATAAAACATCTCAGTACTGCAGAGCTCTCTCTTAGTAATAAAACATCTCAGTGCTGCAGAGCTCTCTCTTAGTAATAAACCATCTCAGTACTGCAGAGCTCTCTCTTAGTAATAAAACATCTCAGTGCTGCAGAGCTCTCTCTTAGTAATAAAACATCTCAGTACTGCAGAGCTCTCTCTTAGTAATAAAACATCTCAGTACTGCAGAGCTCTCTCTTAGTAATAAAACATCTCAGTACTGTAGAGCTCTCTCTTAGTAATAAAACATCTCAGTACTGTAGAGCTCTCTCTTAGTAATAAAACATCTCAGTACTGCAGAGCTCTCTCTTAGTAATAAAACATCTCAGTACTGTAGAGCTCTCTCTTAGTAATACAACATCTCAGTACTGTAGAGCTCTCTCTTAGTAATAAAACATCTCAGTGCTGCAGAGCTCTCTCTTCGTAATAAAACATCTCAGTACTGCAGAGCTCTCTCTTAGTAATAAAACATCTCAGTACTGCAGAGCTCTCTCATAGTAATAAAACATCTCAGTACTGCAGAGCTCTCTCTTAGTAATAAAACATCGCAGTACTGCAGAGCTCTCTCCCTTTGCAAGGCAGATGAGGACGAGCTCTACCTCTCAAGGCTGGTTCCTCTCAACCAATAAACAATAAACAATACCAACCCATACAAGGCTTACAAAGCTTGAAGAACTTTGAAATTCACAAGCTGCGATTTAAAACAGAAAGTGCATTGGGTTGGCATTAAGTGCTCCGGGGAAAATACCTGAAAAGGAATCATACAACCACAAAGTGATTGACACTATCAGACCTCATGATAAGGCCCAGACAGTTTGAAGAAACAAAAGTTTATTACAAACAGAGTAGGTAAAACGACAGGTCAACAGGCTCATGGTCAGGGCAGGCAGAGGTTAGTAATCCAGGACAGTGTCACAAGGTACAGAACGGCAGGCAGGCTCAGGGCAGGCAGGCTCAGGGCAGGCAGGCTCAGGGCAGGCAAGGCTAAGGGCAGGCAAGGCTCAGGGCAGGCAGGCTCAGGGCAGGCAAGGCTAAGGGCAGGCAAGGCTCAGGGCAAGCAGGCTCAGGGCAGGCAGGCTCAGGGCAAGCAGGCTCAGGGCAGGCATGCTCAGGGCAGGCAGGCTCAGGGCAGGCAGGCTAAGGGCAGGCAAGGCTCAGGGCAGGCAGGCTCAGGGCAGGCAGGCTCAGGGCAAGCAGGCTCAGGGCAGGCATGCTCAGGGCAGGCAGGCTCAGGGCAGGCAGGCTAAGGGCAGGCAAGGCTCAGGGCAGGCAGGCTCAGGGCACGCAGGCTCAGGGCAGGCAGGGCAGGCATGCTCAGGGGCTCAGGGCAGGCAGGCTAAGGGCAGGCAAGGCTCAGGGGCAGGCTCAGGGCAGGCAGGCTCAGGGCAGGCAGGCTCAGGGCAGGCAAGGGCAGGCAAGGCTCAGGGCAGGCAGGCTCAGGGCAGGCAGGCTCAGGGCAGGCAGGCTCAGGGCAGGCAGGCTCAGGGCAGGCAGGCTCAGGGCAGGCAGGCTCAGGGCAGGCAGGCTCAGGGCAGGCAGGCTCAGGGCAGGCATGGTCAAAACTGGGAAAACTAGAAAACAGGGACTAGAAAGACACAGGAGTATGGGGGAAAAGGCTGGTAGGCTTGACGAGACAAGATGAACTGGCAACAGACAAACAGAAAACACAGGTATAAATGCATAGGAGATAATGGGCGACATCTGGGGGGAGGAGTGCGGGGGGGCAGACTGTCAGCTTTAATTTGAGGGTTTTCTCATCCGTATCGGGTGAGCCGTTTAGAAATTACAGGACGTTTTCTACATAGGCCTCCCATTGTATGGACCCAAAGTATTGGGACAAATGCACCATATTTGGTCCCATATTTCTAGCACACAATGATTACATCAAGCTTGTGACTAAAAACTTGTTGGATCCATTTGCTGTTTGTTTTGCAGATTAATTTGTGCCCAATAGAAATGAATGGTAAAGAATTTATTCTGTCACTTTTATTGTAAATTAGAATATATGTTTCTTTACACCTCTACATTAATATGGATTCTACCATGATTATGGATAATCCTGAATGAATCATAAATAATGAGTGAGAAAGTTAGACGCACAAATCAGACCTCCAAGACTTGCTAACCTCTGCATCTAACTTTCTCACTCCTCAATGCATTATTCATGATTCATTCAGGATTATCCGTAATCATGGTAGCGTCCGTGTTAATGTAAAAGTGTTTAGAAACATTATTTTCTTATTTAGAATAAAAGTGACTCAATAATACACATAAGTGAATTTGTCCCAATACTTTAAGGTCCCCTAAAATGGGGAGACTGTCACACCTTGGTCATTGTATTTTGTGTTTTCGTTATATATTTGGTCAGGCCAGGGTGTGACATGGGTTTATATATTGTATTTTCGTATTGGGGTTTGTAGTATTTGGGATTGCGGCTGAGTAGGGGTGTTGTTTAGGTTTGGCTGCCTGAGGCGGTTCTCAATCAGAGTCAGGTGATTCTCATTGTCTCTGATTGGGAACCGTATTTAGGTAGCCTGGGTTTCACTTTGTATTTCGTGGGTGATTGTTCCTGTCTCTGTGTAGTGTTCACCAGACAGACTCGGTCACTTTTGGATTTTCTTTTTTTCTTGTATTGGAAGAGAAGAGTACGAGCGCCCTTCTCCTTGCGGAGATGGTGCTAAATACATCATCACGGTCGATCCCTGGGATTGGGCTGGCCAACACGATTTGTTTTGCTTGGAAGGAAAAGGAGTTGGAGCCTTTAGGACGAGAATCTTTTGGAAGGATTATATTGATGGGGATTCTAAAGCTGACGGTGAAGGACGTGTTTTGTTTCCAAGGCAACTTGTTGGAAGGAGCATACGACGTCGCGCTATATACAGAGGAGAAACATGATGATATCCTGAGAAGGGCAAGAGCAGTGGGAGGTGAGAGGCCGATGTGCCACTACGAAATATCAAGCCTGGCGAAGAATAACTTTAGGGTTGTAACTGTTAACATTTACAACCCTTACGTTAAGGATGAAGAGGTGAGGGCTTTTCTGGGGAGATACATGGATAACGTTTCCTCAGCTAGGCACCTCAAAGACTCCCTTGGGTTTTGGAATGGGAGGAGAGGTTTCCAGGCCCTCCTCAGGGAGGACCCAAAGGGACATGGTGGCTACCTTCATCCTCCTGCTATGTTCTCCCTTGGGGCTGACAGGGGGACATTGTTTTATGCACGTCAGCCCCCATTTTGCAGGCGCTGTATGGCCTATGGACACATTTTCGCCTCGTGCAGCATGAGAAAATGCAGATTTTGTGGATCTGAGGATCACGAGGCGAGGGATTGTGACAAGCCTAAGACATGTCATGGGTGTGGCTCGTCAGCACACCTGTGGCGGGGGTGCCCGGCCCGTCAGAGGTCATATGCGTCTGCGGCTGGGGGGGAGCAGGAGCGGGGGATGGGGGAAGAAGAGGAGGGGAAGGAAACACGCCTCATGACAACAATACAAGTCCAGAGGGGAAGGCCACAAGGAAGGAAGAGGAGCAAGAAGCAGCGGATGGAAGAGGGAAGGAAACGGAAGGCACGGGAGTAGGAGAACCAGGAAAAGCGGTGGAAGAAGGCAACCGAGTGGAGGAGAATGAGAGAGAAGAAAGCGAGGGAGGAGTGGTGGAGAAGAAGACGGTGGAAGAGCAAGTGGACTGGGGGGGAAAGTGACATGGTGGAAGAGATGAGGGGTATGGTGGAGGAGCTGGCGGGCGGGGGGGGGTGGTATCTCTCCACTGCCGCCATCACCAAAGAAGAGAATGAAGAGGAGGGTGCGATTGGTCGACAGTGAGGGGGAGGGGATGGCCAAGAGAGTGATGGGGGTGGGAGAAACCTCTGGGTTGCTGCTGGTTTCCCAAGACTCTCAACTTCATTTGGGTGGGGACACACCAAACAAGACTCAGGACTGGGTACAGGAGGAGGTGGGGAGTTTTTTGTTTGGGGACTCAGCCTCCCCAATTTTTTTCCAAACCAGCTGCAACACTGGGGAGGGGGAGGATTGTGGGGGTAGACCCAGGGTGCAGGGCACCCCGAAGCCAAACACTATTCCTGCATCCTGGGATGGTGTGATGGAGGAAGAGGGGGGGATGTCGGGATTACAGATGGTGTTCTCACCGGTAGATATGGAGCAGGGGAGCATCGGGTGAGTCTCCTGTTTTTGTTTTTTTTTCTGTCTGAGTTTAGAATTTGTGTGTATTACATGTTTTATTTTTTTCATGGAGTCTAATTTTACTTTTGTTAGTTTAAATGTAAGGGGTTTAAGAGATATTGTTAAGAGGAGGGTGGTTTTTAGTTATTTGGAGGGTGTGGGTTTTGATTTTTGTTTTTTACAGGAGGTTCACCTGAGGGATGGAGGGGATGTTAGTAGATTTAAGAGGGAGTGGGACAAGGGGGAGTCGGTTTGGGGTGTAGGGGGGGGGTGCACTCATCGGGGGTAGGGATTTTGTGTGGGCACAGGGAGGTAAAAGTGGAGGATTCATTTGTGGTAATGCAGGGGAGGGTTATAGGGGTGGATGTCACGATAAGGGATTGTAAATTTAGATTAGTGGTGGTGTATGGGCCACAGGTGGTGGCAGAGAGGAAGGAGATGGTGGACTGTCTGACGCCCCTGTGTGTCACAAATAGGAAATTAGTGATAGGGGAGATTTTAATACAGATTTAGGAAGAGGGGGGGATAACAGTGCAGGCGCCATTGCTAGGCTAATGGCTTGCCATGGTCTGGTAGATGGTGGTATGCACACTACTCCGAAAATGGACGGTCCTACATGGCGTAACTCCAGGGGGGTTGAGCGGAGGCTCGATTATATTTTTGTACCCAGGTCTTTGGGAAAGTTGTCTGGGCGGCTGTTGCCTGTTTTCTTTTCGGATCACGACGGGGTGCTCCTGCAGGTGGGGTCGTCGGTCTGCCTCTTTGGTAAGGGGTACTGGAAGCTAGATCGGGATGTGCTGGAGGAGCAGGCTTTTGTTGACGGGTTTTATGTTTTCTTTAGGAGGCTTGAGGGTCTCCGGTCCATGTGCGAGGGGGTGTTAGAGTGGTGGGAATTAGTTAAGGTGAGGATTAGGGCTTTTATAATAGGGTATTGCAAGAGGGAAAAAAGGGAGGAGAGGAGGGAGGTGGATCGTATCCAAAGGTTAATTGAACTCGAATACGAGGCAGGCAACCTCGGCGGGTCGTTTGACTGGGAGAGATCCTCAACCCTAAAAGTGCAGCTCAGGGAGTTGCAGGAGCGGAAGGCTCGAGCTTTCCTGGAGCGTGCGCATAGCGGCTTTCTAGAACATAATGAGACTTGTTCTGCTATGTTCTTTAAGTTGGTTAGGGCAAGACAGAGTAGGAAGGTAATGCATGGTGTTAGGGAAGAAAATTGTAGTATAGTTAGAGAACCAGAGGATATGGTCAGGGTGACAACTGATCATTTCAAAGGTTTATTTAAGGAAAGGGAAATAGATGTAGAGCAGGGAAATGTGTTTTTAGAACACTTGTCCAGGCGGTTGCCGGAGGACATTAGAGAAGTGATGGAGGCCCAGATTTCACTAGAAGAGGTTGAGAGCGTTCTTAGGAGGATGGGAAAAGGGAAGGTGCCTGGGATGGATGGGCTGCCGGTTGAGTTTTATCTCAAGTTTTGGGGTATACTTGGACCAGTGTTCCTCGAAGTCTTGAAGGCCATCCTTGAGACGGGGGTCCCGGGGGGGATCAATGGCTGTTGGTGTGCTGTCACTTTTATATAAGAAGGGGGAAGTAACTGACCTTGGCAACTGGCGGCCGTTGACCATGCTGTGTGTAGATTACAAGCTACTTGCAAAGGTTTTAGCAGACCGGTTGCGCACAGCCCTTCCCTACGTCGTTCATGAGGATCAGACGTGCGGGGTAGAGGGCCGCTCTATTAGATGGAACCTACAGTTAATCAGGGACTCCATTGCTTGGGTTGAAGATAGAGGACTGCCTTTTATGGTAGCAGCGCTAGATCAGGCGAAAGCCTTTGATCGCGTGAATAGATCCTTTTTATTCAGAGTGTTAGGTCGATTAGGATTTGGGGAGAAGTTTATAGGATGGATTCGTACATTATATGTCGGAGCGGGGTGCCGAGTTAGTGTAAATAGTCACTTGGGTGATGTTTTTGACCTCTCGTCTGGGGTCAGGCAGGGGTGCCCACTCGGCTCTCCTCTTCGTTCTGTACATGGAGCCTCTGGGGGCTGCCATTAGGGCAGACACAGGGGTGGAAGGTCTGCTGATCCCTGGAAGTGGTGGACTGCGTGTTAAGATGACGCAGTACGCCGACAACACTTCCTTGTTGTTGTGCAAGGACTCGTGCCTGACAAGGTCCCTTGCCATCTTTGGGGATTTCACTCGAGCGTCGGGAGCAGTTCTGAACCATGCAAAGTCTTCCGTCAAGTTTTTCGGAAGATGGCGCGGTAGAACGGATGTGCCTGGGGGTTATCTCTCTGTGAGGGGGCCCTGAGGATTCTCGGGGTCCATTTTGAGACCTCCGGCTCAGCGACGCTAAACTGGAACATGCGTATCGCAGTGGTACAGAGGAAGCTAGCAATGTGGAAAGCTAGGTATTTGTCTTTTATGGGCAAAGTCCTGGTCCTAAAGGTGGATGTGTTGCCGTCGCTTTTGTATTTGGCATACATCTACCCATTGCCGGCTTGTCTGAGAAGGCCTCTAGTGAAGCTTGTGTTTCAGTTTATGTGGAGTGGCAGGTATGAGTGGGTCGCCAGGGCACGCATGATCTGTCCCATCGGGGAGGGAGGTAGGGGGTACCACATTTCCCCTCAAGCTGGACACAATTTTTGTTTCTTTCTTGTTAACGGAGCTTGCTCAGCCAGTGATACACCTGTCCGGTTACCTCCTGCGGGTGTTTTTCTCGTATCAGGCGAGAAGCATAATGGTGTGGTCTAACACGGGTCCTCGGGCGGAACAGCTGCCGTGGCACTTTGGTCATGCGGCCAAGTGGCTGCGTGCGCACCCAGAGGTTGAAGTTGCCCGAGTAGGTTTAGATCATAGGCACCTGTACGAGGAGGTCAGAAAGGCAGAGAGTCCGGCGCCTGTAGTAGGCATCTCGGAAGTGGTCTGGGAGGGAGTGCAGGTGAGGGGTCTGGACAACAGGCTCAAGGACCTGAATTGGTTGAGCCTTCATAAGTGTTTGCCGGTACGTTCCATCTTGTACCGGTATAGTTTAGTGCAATCCCCCACCTGTCCAAGATCCTCTTGTGGCAGGGAGGAGACTGTGCGCCATGTCTTTTGGGACTGTGCCTTTGCTGGAGTAGTATGGGCTAGGGCACGGGTGTTGTTAGGTTTGGTAAAGGGGGATTTTGTATTGACGTGGGCCAGGTTAGAGAGGGGTGTAGGGAGAGCGAGAGGGACGGATAGGGACAGGTTTCTGCTCTGGCTTCTCATTAGTCTCTTTAAACGGGGGCTGTGGGAAGCAAGGCTGAACATGGAGAAGACAGTGAGAGATTGGGGGTGGAAGGGATAGTGAGGAGAGTGGAAGGAGATTTGAGGGGGAGGATGAAGAGGGAGGAGAGGAAGTGGGGGCAGCATGCTGCTCGGGAGAGGTGGAAGGGGGTTTAGGGCTGGGTGTCATTTAGATTTGTAAGAGGATAGATTAGGGACAGGGAGATAGGGGAAGGTATTTTGTAGGGTGACGGGGAGGGAAGATGCTCCCCTGAGGTTTTGTTTGGGGTTTATGTTTAGTTTAATTTAATTAGTTTAATTAAAAATACCATTATTTGAGTATGTATGTAAATTATGAGTTGTAAAGAATGAATGGTATTGATGATAATAAATTAATTTTTATAAAAAAATAAATAAAAAAAACAGGCTGTATAGGTTTTTTCACGTTCCGTTTGTTGTTTTTGTTATTTCATGTATCGTCATTTGTTCTACTAAAACATGAGTAACCAACACGCTGCATTTCGGTCCGACTCTCTTTCGACAAACGAAGAACGCCGTTACAGAATCACCCACCACACACGGACCGAGCAGCGTGTTAACAGGCAGCTGGAGCAGCGAAGGGAGGACGTTATGGACAGCAGAGGATTGGAGTATACGACGTGGGAAGAAATAGACAGGTGGGCGGCCGACCCAGAGAGAGTGCCAGAGCCCGCCTGGGATTCGCTGGAGCAGTGCGAAGAGGGCTCTGTTACCAGGTAAACTATCTGCTTAAGTTTCGTACACACCTTCATTCCCCTGACCAGCTTGGTCTGCGTCCCCTTCCCCTTCATTCCCGTTGAAAGCAAGTATCAGAAGCATTCTATGTGTGCTATTTCTATGCTTCCCGTTTCGGGTTTTGTACACCAGCTTCAAACAGCTGAATAAACAATATGTTTGATTATTCAAAATATATTTTACACAATGATTGCTTATTTTGTGACAAAGTGAAATTATGTACACTTTTATAATTATATCACCCAGGAAATGGAGGAATGATTTCTGTATAGTCCATCTTTAAAGAATTTGCTTCTGTTTGTACAGCCTTAAATTTAACTGGATGACTTGCCTTGTTCTGACTGGACTACATCACTGCCTTTAGTTGAGAAGAAGAGAAGAGAGAAGTTGAGTTTAGCATTCTCATACACAGATCACATTAGCATTGGTTGTGTTCACTTCTGGATGACAATGAAAAGGATGCTAAGTGGCAGAATTCCAGGTGAATGCCACTGTCTTCTTACCCTCAGGCTTTGACTCATCTTTAGGACTATTGGATCTGCTAGGTTTATCTGCTAATGAGAACAGAAGGACAAACTTTTTCTAATTCGATAATTTGAAAAAAATCTCCAATACTTTTATAATACACAGTATAATGTATACTAAACAAAAAAATGCTTGTGAGGCATTGCATAACCTTCTGTTTCTACATGACCACACACAGACATACACACGGGCACATACACACAGATATATACATACGCACACAGAAACACTTACTGATAACAGTGTACAGTCGTGGCCATACGTTTTGAGAATCACACAATTTATTTTCACAAAGTCTGCTGCCTCAGTTTGTATGATGGCAATTTGCATATACTCCAGAATGTTATGAAGATTGCAATTCATCTGATCAAAGTCCCTCTTTGCCATGCAAATGAAAAAACATTTCCAATGCATTTCAGCCCTGCCACAAAAGGACCAGCTGACATCATGTCAGTGATTATATCGTTAACACAGGTGTGAGTGTTGAAGGCTGGAGATCACTCTGTCATGCTGATTGAGTTCGAATAACAGACTGGAAGCTTGAAAAGGAGGGTGGTGCTTGGAATCATTGTTCTTCCTTTGTCAACCATGGTTACCTGCAAGGAAACATGTGCTGTCATCATTTCTTTGCACAAAAAGGGCTTCACATGCAAGGATATTGGTGCCAGTAAGATTGCACCTAAATCAACCATTTATCGGATCATCAAGAACTTCAAGGAGAGCGGTTCAATTGTTGTGAAGAAGGTTTCAGGGAGCCCAAGAAAGTCCAGCAAGTGCCAGGATTGTCTCCTAAAGTTGATTCAGCTGCGGGATTGGGGCACCACCAGTACAGAGCATGCTCAGCAATGGCAGCAGGCAGGTGTGAGTGAGTAGACTTTTGGAGGATGACCTGGTGTCAAGAAGGGCAGCAAAGAAGCCACTTCTCTCCAGGAAAAACATCAGGGACAGACTGATTCTGCAAAAGGTACAGGGATTGGACTGCTGCGGACTGGGGTTAAGTCATTGTCTCTGATGAATCCCCTTTCCGATTGTTTGGGGCATCCAGAAAAAAGCTTGTCCGGAGAAGACAAGGTGAGCGCTACCATCAGTCCTGTGTCATGCCAACAGTAAAGCATTCTGAGATCATTCATGTGTGGGGTTGCTTCTCAGCCAAGGGAGTGGGCTCACTCACAATATTGCCTAAGAACACAGCCATGAATAAAGAAATGGTACCAACACATCCTCCGAGAGCAACTTCTCCCAACCATCCAGGAACAGTTTGGTGACGAACAATGCCTTTTCCAGCATGATAGAGCACCTTGCCATAAGGAAAAAGTGATAACTAAGTAGCTCGGGGAACAAAACATCAATATTTTGGGTCCATGGCCAGGAAACTACCCAGACCTTAATCCCATTGAGAACTTGTGGTCAATCCTCAAGAGGCAGGTGGACAAACAAAAACCCACAAATTCTGACAAACTCCAAGCATTTTGCAAGAATGGGCTGCCATCAGTCAGGATGTGGCCCAGAAGTTAATTGACAGCATACCAGGGCGGATTGAAAAAGAAGGGTCAACACTGCAAATATTGACCTTTTGCATCAACTTCATGTAATTGTCAATAAAAGCCTTTGACATTTATGAAATGCTTGTAATTATACTTCAGTATTCCATAGTAAAATCCATAGTATTCCATAGTAAAATCTGACAAAAAAATCTAAAGACACTGAGGCAGCAAACTTTGTGGAAAATAATATTTGTGTCATTCTCAAAACTTTTGGGCACGACTGTATATGTCTTGTCAAGTTGTTTTCTGTTGAACTCCACAGAATAAACTCCACTGTCTTATATCTTCAATCCACTGATTCTCAGCTCTCCAGTAGTCCGGTTCAGGGTTGTGCGGTTTATGAAGGCAGCATAGATACCCAGAGCACCCGGATCTGTGTACTTCCCATGCTTCCATACGATGCTTGTGATGGAGTCAGGCACTGTGGACTTGTCCGGCGCCAACACGAGCTCACCTCCCAGGTGGTGAAGGTAGGAAACAACATCTCCACCCCGCTGATTCGCAACACTGGGGCCCCACAAGGGTGCGTTCTCAGCCTTCTCCTGTACTCCGTTCACCCATGACTGCGTGGCCGTGTACACCTTCAACTCAATCATCAAGTTTGTAGACGACACTACAGTGGTAGGCTTGATTACCAACAACGACGAGACGGCCTACAGGGAGGAGGTGAGGGCCCTTGTAGTGTGGTGTCAGGAAAATAACCTCACTCTCAACGTCAACAAAACAAAGGAGATGATTGTGGACTTCAGGAAACAGCAGAGGGAGCACCCCCCCCCCATCCACATCGACGGGACAGTAGTGGAGAAGGTGGAAAGTTTTAAGTTCCTCGGCGGACATATCACAGACAAACTGTAATGGTCCACCCACACAGACAGCGTGGTGAAGAAGGTGCAACAGCGCCTCTTCAACCTCAGGAGGCTGAAGAAATTTGGCTTGTCACCTAAAACACTCACAAACTTTTACAGATGCACGATCGAGAGCATGCTGTCGGGCTGTATCACCTTCTTGTACGGCAACTGCACCGCCCTCAACCGTAAGGCTCTCCAGAGGGTAGTGCGAGCTGCACAACGCAGCACCAGGGGCAAACTACCTGCCCTCCACGACACCTGCAGCACCCGATGTCACAGGAAGGCCAAAAAGAGCATCAAGGACAACAACCACCCGAGCCACTGCCTGTTCACCCCGCTATCATCCAGAAGGCGAGGTTAGTACAGGTGCATCAAAGCTGGGACAGAGAGACTGAAAAACAGCTTCAATCTCAAGACCATCAGATTGTTGAACAGCCATCACTAACATAGAGATGCTGCTGCCAACATACAGACTCAAATCTCTGGCCACTTTGATAAATTGACTTAATAAAAGTATCATTAGTCACTTTAAATAACGGCACTTTAATAATCTTTACATAGCCAACATTACTCATCTATATACTGTATTCTATACCATCTACTGCATCTTGCCTATGCCACACGGCCATTGCTCATCCATATATTTACATGTACATATTCTTATTCATCCCTTTACATTTGTGTGTATAAGGTAGTTGTTGTGAATTTGTTAGATTACTTGTTAGATATTACTGTATTGTCAGAACTAGAAGCACAAGCATTTCGCTACACTCGCATTAACATCTGCAAACCATGTGTATGTGACCAATAAAATCTGATCTGATTTCATGATAAAGATCATCTGAAAAGCAGACATTTCATACATGTATCATAGTATCAATGTATCCAGGGTAAGACATTATGGTGAGGGTATACTAACCCTACTGGCATTGAAAGTGACATTATTATCAACCTTTACTATTTATATCTAGAATACTGTTTGCTGATGTGTATCTGGTCTATGTAGTCTGAACACTGTGACTAGTATGCCCCCCCCCCACCACCACCACCACCGGAGCAGAAATGTATCTAGACTACACCACAGATTAAAGTCTTTGGGGACACCCTGTCCACTATTATATCAATATAGATCCTATTAAACCACTAGAGGGGCTATGTCATAGTCCCTCAATGTTCCAGAATGGGGCAAAAATGGCAAACATCTTGTTCAGGGAGAAATCCAAAACCAGTCTAATTGGATTGGACGGCAGTAGAGGCATAGATGATGCACTTCCTGATTTTACTGATGCAGGAAAATAAAAGTAAGGCATGAGATGTATCAGAAATTGTGTAATGAAATTATAGTCAACCTAAAATATTGTCATATAATTATAGATACAGCATATAGGAAGAGGATGAACTTTAATGTCCCAAGGGGAAAATAGTCTTAGACACACAGTTCTGCTGTATACAAAATAGACACTGTACATGGCACACTCAACATAATACATACATTACACATAAGCCTTATCATACACTTCTCATACAGCCACGGGGAGGGATGTTGTCTCACACCCATATGGGTTTTATACAAATTGTGTGTACTGTACACATAGTCATTAAGATTTATTGAATAAAAATAAAAATATAAATGTAACATGTAAAGTGTCGGCCCAATGTTTCATGAGCTGAAATAAAAGATCATAGAAATGTTCCATATGCAAAAAACATTATTTCTCTAAAGATTTCTACACAAATTTATTTACATCCCTGTTAGTGAACATTTCTCATTTGCCAGGATACAGTGCATTTGGAAAGTATTCAGACCCCTTGACCTTTTCAACATTTTGTTACATTAGTCTTATTCTAAAATGGATTCAAAAGTTTTTCCCCCCTCATCAATCTACACACAATACCCCATTGTCTGCGGTCGAACGACCACCCCTCATCACTGTCAAACGCTCTCTAAAACACTTCAGTGAGCAGGCCTTTCTAATTGACCTGGCCCGGGTATCCTGGAAGGATATTGACCTCATTCCGTCAGTAGAGGATGCCTGGTTATTCTTTAAAAGTCCTTTCCTCACCATCTTAAATAAGCATGCCCCATTCAAAACATGTAGAACTAAGAACAGATATAGCCCCTGGTTTTCTCCGGAACTGACTGCCCTTGACCAGCACAAAAACATCCTGTGACATTCTGCATTAGCACCGAATATCCCCCCTGATATGCAACTTTTCAGGGAAGTTAGGAACCAATATACACAGGCAGTTAGGAAAGCAAAGGCTAGCTTTTTCAAACAGAAATTTGCATCCTGTAGCACAAACTCCAAAAAGTTCTGGGACATTGTAAAGTCCATGGAGAATAAGAGCACCTCCTCCCAGCTGCCCACTGCACTGAGGCTAGGAAACACTGTCACCACCAATAAATCCGCGATAAGTGAGAACTTCAATAAGAATTTTTCTACGGCTGGCCGTGCTTTCCACCTGGCTACCCCTACCCCGGTCAACAACCCTGCACCCCCCACAGAAACTTGCACAAGCCTCCCCGATTTCTCCTTCACCCAAATCCAGATCGCTGATGTTCTGACAGAGCTGCAAAATCTGGACCCCTACAAATCAGCCGGGCTGATCCTCCGAAATTGTTGCAACCCCTATTACGAGCCTGTTCAACCCCTCTTTCATATCGTCTGAGATCGCCAGAAATTAGAAGGCCGTATTCTCTTTGTTCTTGTTTCCTTATTAGGATGCCGGTGGGCGGAGTTGGGAGGGTCGTCAGCTACATGGGAAACACCTGGGCCCCGCTGTGTCATAGAATAAATACACCACTTCCCCATTCATGGAGGAGACTCTCTCCATGCAGACACCTTTATAGATTTTGTTGTGTTTCTTGGTGGCTTTTTGGTTGGTTTGCTTTGGCATCTTTCAACACCCTGCATTATCACAATTATGCATGCAAAACACTCACTTACACTACTGATTACACACACCATTGTTTATTGTACTTAGTTTAGTTTATTTAGTAAATATATGTTTTGTTACTCCTTATCTCCACATTGTCTCCCTTTTGTTACGGGCTTTGAGGCGGTTCGTAACACTATTCTGTATACTTCTGGCCCTTCTTTGGACACTGTGTTAACTAACCTCCAGATGAGCTTCAATGCCATACAACTCTCCTTCTGTGGCCTCCAACTGCTCTTAAATGCAAGTAAAACTAAATGCAATGCCTTTCAACCGATCGCTGCCCACACCTGCCCGCCCGTCCAGCATCACTACTCTGGACGATTCTGACTGTAAACTCTCCTTCCAGAGTCACATCAAACATCTCCAATCCAAAAGTAAATCTGGAATCGGCTTCCTAGTTCGCAACAAAGCCTCCTTCACTCATGCTGCCAAACATACCCTCGTAAAACTGACTATATAAACCGATCCTCCGATGATCTACTCAGCAAATTGGATTCAGTCTATCACAGTGCCATCCGTTTTGTCACCAAAGCCCCATATATTACCCACCACTGCGACCTGTATGCTCTCGTTGGCTGACCCTCGCTTCATATTCGTAGCCAAACACACTGGCTCCAGGTCATCTATAAGTCTTTGCTAGGTAAAGCTCCGCCTTATCTCAGCACACTGGCCACCATAGCAGCACCCACCCATAGCACGCGCTCCAGCAGGTATGTTTCACTGGTCACCCTAAAAAGCCAATTCCTCCTTCAGGCCGTCTTTCCTTCCAGTTCTCTGCTGCCAATGACTGGAACGAACTGCAAAAATCACTGAAGCTGGAGACTCATATCTCCCCCACTAGCTAAGCACCAGTGGTCAGAGCAGCTCACAGATTACTGCACCTGTAAAGAGCCCATTCAACTACCTCATCTCCATACTGTTATTCATTTTTGCTTCTTTGCACCCCAGTATCTCTACTTGCACACTCATCTTCTGCAAATCTATCACTCCAGTGTTTAATTGCTATATTGTAATTATTTCACCACTATGGTCTATTTATTGCCTGTATATATACCTTTTCTATTGTATTTTTGACGGTATGTTTGTTTATTCCATGTGTAACTCTGTTGTTGTTTGTGTCGCACTGCTTTGCTTTATCTTGGCCAGGTTGCAGTTGTAAATGAGAACTTGTTCTCATCTAGCCTACATGGTTAAATAAAGGTGAAATTAAAAAATTAAAAATAGTCAAAAAGTCAAAGTCAAAAAGAGATTCAGTTCCTTTAAATCCACGATTCTCAATAATGATTAAATTCAGATCTTTCCCAAAAACGGTAAATCCACAAAACCTCAACCTCAGAGGGGCATCCATGTCATCCAGTGCTGTTGGTCAAGATGGGACGGTGCCTCTGGTCCACAGTTCCCTGGCTAGAGAGATGTCAGTTAGGAATAAATCATTAGGAATAAGAGTTGGTAACAGACTAACAGTCTACTTATAGTGAGTTGACCAGAAGTAATGCACAATAAAGGGAAATGAAGTGAAAACAGTCTACATTGTTATCACACTCCAACTTACCGTCCGTCCTACAATGCTGAATTCTCTTCTGCTTCCCCCTTTCCATTGTCGTACTTCACCGTGGCTTCTTTCAGCAGCACGGACCCCTCTGCAAGAAAACACAATAGGAGACCTCAACTAGAAAAATGGAACCATTCAGAATTAATGTGATTCAAGAATGCTGTAATGTGATTCAAGAATGCTGCACTGATTCCTTCTCTGTTATCAACGTTTGTGACAGTTTAAGATGATGCCAGTCTTTCCCATCTATTTGAGACTGAGGTCTGTACATTTATCCTGACGCATACAGAGGGACTTGAGGTGAACTGTCCCTTTCTCATACACACCTCCATTTGCCTCTCCTTTTTCAGTGGTGTCAAGGTCGCCCCCTGGTGCAGTGCTGCCATTCATTGTAGTCTCATCATCGCCCCCTGAGGAAACACACAGAGAAGGTAAAACATGTACGACAGCCTCTCTACTGAACCACCAGTGTTTCCCAGACAGTGTTTTCTTAGACAGGACAAGCCCTCCCACCACAATATGTTTTTTAAACCAGACTTGTTCTAACAATCCTCAACATATTTTTATGGTAGAATTCCAGTGTAACACCACTTTCACCTCAATCTGTAACCAGGTTTCCATCCAACCTTTTTATGCGTACCGTGTACATTTACACCATCAACATTGTTTACAGCAAACAGAGTAGAAGAGGTTCCTTGAATTTAAAATGTATTTGCCCTTTAAATTTGCATAAGGTTGAGAAAAAAATATTCTCGGCGGTGGGATTTACAGCTGTGCAATCTCTCTCACACACACACACACACAAAGGTCCCTAATTTAATTAAAACAGATTTCTGGAGATGGCCATTAGTGGAACCGTAACCTCTGCAGAATCAAATAAAAGGAAAACATCAACTACAGCCTCTCTCCTACTGCATCAAACACTGCTTAAAGCAACAATATGTAACTTTTTGGGCGATCCAACCAAATCCACATAGAAATGTGAGTTATAGATCTTTCACTCCCATTGCAAGCAGGTCTAAGTGGTAGATCTGTTCTATGTGTGATAGTTCTATGCTTGCCATTTTGGTTTTGAACACCAGCTTCAAAAATATGAATATACAATATTTTTGGTTAGGGAAAATATATTTTTCAGAGGTTTAGATGGTAAAATGATTCTCTACGCAATGGCAGCTTGTTTTTTTTTCACATAAACTGAAATTAGGCAAACTACTAGAATTTTATCAACAAGGAAATGGAGTGATTTCTGTGCAGTAGATCTTTAAAGAAGTTAAAGGTAGTGACGTAGACCAGCCAGAACAAGGCAAGTCATCCAGTTAATTTAAGACTGTATAAACAGAAGAAGAGAGCTTTAGCATTCTCATACACAGACCATATTAGTATTTGTTGTGTTCACTTCTGGATGAGAACGAAAAGGAGGCTCAGTGAATTCCAGGTGAATGCCACTGTCTTCTTACCATCAGGCTTTGACTCACATTTAGGACTGTTTGACCTGCTGCTAAGGAGAACAGAAGTTCAAACTTTCTCTAATTAGATAACTTGAAAGAAAAACTGCAATACTTATAATCCACAGTATAATGTGTACTGAACCCCAACAAATGCCTGTGAGGCATTGCATAATCTGCTGTTTCTACACGGCAACGCACACACATGGGTACATACACACAGATATATGCACACGCACAGAAACACTTACTGATAACAGATATTTTATATGTCTTGTCAACAAGTTTTCTGTTGAACTCCACAGAATAAACTCCACTGTCTGTTTTCTTCAAGCCACTGATACTCAGCTCTCCAGTAGTCTGGTCCAGGGTTGTGCGGCTTCTGAAGACACCATAGATCTCCAGATTACCAAATTCCTTGTCCCACTCTGCCACGTAGCACTTCCCGTGCCTCCATAGGATGCTTGTGATGGGGTCAGTCACTGTGGATGTGTCTGGTTTTAACATCAGCTCACCTCCCACTTTAAGATAAAGATCTGGAAAAGCAGACATATCAAACATGTATCAGAGTATCAATGTGTCCAGGGTAACACATTATGGTGAGGGTATAAATATGTAGTCCTAACCCTATTGGCATTGAAAGTGACATTATTATCAAACTTTACTGTTTATATCTAGAATTCTGCATGCTGGGTGTATCTGGTCAATGTAGTCTGAACACCGTGACTAGTATCCCCCTCCACCACCACCACCACCACCACTGGAGCAGAAATGTATCTAGACTACACTACAGATTAAAGTCTTTGGGGACACCCTGTCCACTATTATATCAATATAGATCCTATTAAACCACTAGAGGGGCTATGTCATAATCCCTCAAAGTTCCAGAATGGGGCAAAAATGGCAAACATCTTGTTCAGGGAGAAATCCAAAACCAGTCTAATTGGATTGGATGGCAGTAGAGGCATAGATGATGCACTTCCTGATTTTACTGATGCAGGAAAATAAAAGTAAGGCATGAGATGTATCAGAAATTGTGTAATGAAATTATAGTCAACCTAAAATATTATCATATAATTATAGATACAGCGTATAGGAAGAGGATGAACTTTAAATGTCCCAAGGGGAAAATTGCCTGAGACACACAGTACTGCTGTATACAAAATAGACACTGTACATTACACACTCTACATAATACATACATTACACGTTACCCTTATCATACAGCCACAGGGAGGGATGTTGTCTCATACAATCTGTATAAATAGCCTTTAATATATACTGATTAAAGATATAAACGTAACAGGTAAAGTGTTGGTCCCATGTTTCATGAGCTGAAATAAAAGATTCCATATGCACAAAAAAACATGCACAAATTTATTTACATCCCTGTTAGTGAACATTTCTCCTTTGCCAGGATACAGTGCATTTGGAAAGTATTCAGACCCCTTGACTTTTTCAGCATTTTGTTACATTAGCCTTATTCTAAATTGGAATCAATCGTTCCCCCCGCCCCTCATCAATCTACAGACAATACCCCATAATGACAAAGCAAAAACAGGTTTGTTTAAATTTTTCTAAATGTACTAAAAAAAATCAAAAATGTAAATATTACATTACATTAGTATTCACACCCTTTACTCAATACTTTGTTGAAGCACATTGGCTGCGATTACAGCCTCGTGTCCTCTTGGGTATGACGCTACAAGCTTGGCACACTTGTATTTGGGGAGTTTCTCCCATTTCTCTCTGCAGATCCTCTCAAGCTCGGTCAGGTTGTATGGGGAGCATCGCTGCACAGCTATTTTCAGGACTCTCCAGAGATGTTCAATCGGGTTCAAGTCCGGGCTCTGACTGGGCTACTCAAGGACATTCAGAGACTTGTCCCGAAACCACTCCTGCGTTGACTTGGCTGTGTGATTAGGGTCGCTGTCCTGTTGGAAGGTCAACGTCTGCCCCTTTCTGAGCGCTCTGGAGCAGGTTTTCATCAAGGATTTCTCTATACTTTGCTCTGTTCTTCTTTCCCTCGATCCTGACTAGTCTCCCAGTCCCTGCCGCTGAAAAACATCCCCAAAGCACAATGCTGCCACCATTCTTCACCATAGGGGTGGTGCCAGGTTTCCTCCAGACGTGATGCTTGGCATTCAGGCCAAAGAGTTCAATCTTGGTTTCATCAGACCAGAGTCCATCAGGTGCCTTTTGCCAAACTTCAAGTGGGCTGTCATGTGCCTTTTACTGAGGAATGGCTTCTGTCTGGCCACTCTACCATAAAGGCCTGATTGGTGGAGTGATGCAGAGATGGTTGTCCTTCTAAAAGCTTCTCCCATCTCCACGGAACTCTAGGAGAATCGGGTTCTTGGTCTCCCCTGATTGCTCAGTTTGGCCGGGCGTCCAGCTCTAGGAAGAGTCTTGCTGGTTCCAATTTTTTTCAATTTAACGATGGAGGCTACTGTGTTCTTGGGGACCTTCAATGCTGCAGAAACGTTTTGGTACCCTTCCCCACATCTGTGCCTCGACACAATCCTGTCTCTGGGCTCTACGGGCAATTCCTTTGACCTCATGGCTTGGTTTTGGTTTTATATACACAGGTGTTTGCCTTTCCAAATCATGTCCAACCAATTTAATTTTCTACAGGTGGACTCCAATCAAGTTGTAGAAACATTTCAAGGATGATCCATGAAAACAGAGATGCACCTGAGCTCAATTTTGAGTCTCATAACAAAGGTTCTGAATACTTATATAAATAAAGGTATTTTTGGTTTTTATTTTTTATACATTTTCCAAAAAAATCAATAAACCTGTTCTCGTTTTGTCATTATGGGGTATTGTGTGTAGATTGATGAGAAAAAATGAATTTAAACTATTTTAGAATAAGGCTGTAACATAAGAATGGTGAAAAAAGTCAAGGGGTCTGAATACTTTACAAATACACTGCAATCCATCCACCTGAAAGGTGTGGCATATCAAGAAGCTGATTAAACAGCATGACAATTACAAAAGTGCACCTTGTGCTGTGGACAATAAAAGGCCACTCTAAAATGTGCAGTTTAGAGGGAGTGTGCAATTGGCATATTGACTGCAGGAATGTCCAACTGAGCTGTTGCAAGAGAATTTAATGTTCATTTCTCTGCCATAAGTCACCTGCAACGTCGCTTCAGAGAATTTGGCAGTACGTCCAACCAGCTTCAATACTGCAGACTGTGTAACCATGCCAGCCCATGACTTCCACATCTGGCTTCTTCACATGCGGGATCGCCTGAGACCAGCCACCCAGACAGCTGATTAACCTCACTAGGGTAGGGGGCACTATTTTCACATCCGGATGAAAAGCATGCCCAAAGTAAACTGCCTGTTACTCAGGCCCAGAAGCTAGGATATACATATAATTGGTGGATTTGGATAGAAAACACTAACATTTCCAAAACTGTTAAAATAATGCCTGTGAGTATAACAGAACTGATATGTTAGGCGAAAACCTGAGAAAAATCCATCCAGGAAGTGGGATTTTTTTAAATGTTTGTAGTTTAATATTGAATGCCTATACAGTATCCCATTACTTACTTAGGACTCCAATTGCACTTCCTATGGCTTCCACTAGATGTCAACAGTCTTTAGAAATAGTTTTAGGCTTGTATTCTGAAAAATTAGGGAGTAAGACCGCTCTGAGTGAGTGGACACTGGGAAGTCCCCAGACTTGTTTGCTGCGCACGACCGAGAGCGCGCCTTTCTGGTTTTTCTGTCATATTGGCGAAGCTATTGTCCGGTTGAAATATGATTGATTATTATGACTAAAAACAACCTGAGGATTGATTATAAACATTGTTTGACATGTTTTTTTTGTCTGCCTGTTGTGACTGCCTTTGAGCCATTGGCTTACTGAACAAAACATGCCAACAAAACAGAGGTTTTTGGATATAAAGAGGTACTTTATTGTGGAACTGGGAGTCTTGTGAGTGCAACCATATGAAGATCGTCAAAGGTAAGTTATACATTTTATTGCTATTTCTGACTAATCTACTTGGCTGGTAACTGTATGTCATGTTTTGTGTGCTGGGCGCTGTCCTCAGATAATCGCATGGTATGATTTTGCCGTAAAGCCTTTTTGAAATCTGACACAGCGGCTGGATTAACAAGAAGTTAAGCTTTATTTTCATGTATAAATCTTGTTAACATATATTTTGAAGAATGTTAAATATTTGAATTGAGTATTTTTGAATTACGCGCTCTGCAATTTCACTGGATGTTGGCCAGGTGGGACGCTACATCCCACGTACCCAAGAGAGGTTAAACTTGATTTGTGTCTGTAATAAAGCCTTTTTGTATAGAAAAATTCATTCTAATTGGCTGGGCCTGGCTCCCCAGTGGGTGGGCCTGCCTATGCCCTCCCATGCCCACCCATGGCTGCGCCCCTACTCAGTCATGTGAATTGCATAGATAAGGGCCTACTGAATTTAATTGAATGATTTCCTTATATGAACTGAAACTCAGTAAAATCGTTGAAATTGTTGCATGTATATATTTTTTTCAGTATAGTTAGCCTTTAAGAATCAGTAAGTTACAGGAATCAACTCTGTTACCGGGTAAACTGTCCACTTAAGTTTCTTACATACCTTCATTCACCTGCCCCTTTTCAGCTTTATCTGCATTGTTTTTCCCTGTTTTGGGGACACACACACACACACACACACACACACACACACACACACACACACACACACACACACACACACACACACACACACACACACACACACACACACACACACACACACACACACACACACACACACACACACACACACACACACACACACACACACACACACACACACACACACACACACACACACACACACACACACACACGTGAGTGAAGGTCCATAATTGAGTTAAAACAGATTTCTGGTGGTGGCATTAGAGGAAAAGTAACCTCTGCAGAATCACACAGAAGGAAAACATCAACTACAGCCTCTCTCCTACGGCACCAAATGCTACTTAAAGAAGTTACTTCTGCTTTATACAGTCTTAAATGAACTGGATACTTGCCTTGTTCTGGCTGGACTCCATTGGTGCCTTTAGCTGAGAAGAAGAGAACAGGAGAAAAGTTGAGTTTAGCATTCTCATACACAGATCGCATTAGTATTTGTTGTGTTCACTTCTGGATGACAATGAAAAAGATGCTAAGTGGTAGAATTCCAGTCGAATGACACCGTCTTACCATCAAGTGTCATTGACTTAAACAGCGACTTCATATTTAAAGTAATTAACAGAATTAAAATAAAATAGCAATCAATGTATGTTCTTGTGATATTCTGAGATATGCAGATGAGCATCTATGCTACTTCTGTTTCATGACGTCTTAAATTAGCTGGAGGACTTGCCTGTGGTTTGGTTGTTTCCATCCCTGGCTTTAACTGAAACAACCAAACCGGTACGGGTAGGCATAGTTGAGCTCCATGGTGCTGAATGGACAGCACCTCTGTCTCGTAGACAGCTATATCATTCTACATACTTAATGAGGAGTGTGTGTGACATTTGGTGTGGCGTTCATTTGGTGTGGCGTTTTTAATTTGTACACTTGGTTTGTAAACCATCTGTCAACGATGGTTTTACAGGGGTGATGTGTTGGGACTGATCTTGTTGATCGTGTACATACCCGCTACAAACGGACCAAATTATGAAAACGCTGCTGGCAGCGGAATCCGCAAAAAGTTTCTACTACAATGCAACTCAAACACGATGGATATCTAATCCCTGATTGGCCCATCTAATCCCTGATTGTCTGCGACAGGATTACAAACCCAAACGCAAATGTGGAAAACTCGGGGGAATCAGACACCACCTCTCTTACCCACCACCTTGCTGATCAATGCCCAGTCACTGAGGGGAAAGAGGATGAGTTGTCAACGACTCTGCGCTTCCAACACGAATACCGGGAGGCCTGTTTGTTGGCGTTTACTGAGACTTGTTTGGATGACAGAGTACCAGACAGGGAAGTGGCTTCACACTGGTCAGAGCGGACCGTGATCTGACCGTCACAGGGAAACATCACGGTGGGGGAGTCTGCCTGCTTGTCAGGGACCAGTGGTGTAAATCGATACTGGTAAGAGAGAGACTCCGTACCCCCGACATTGAACTGCTTCTGTGTCACTGTGACCCTACTATCTGCCCTGTGAGTTCCCCCAATTGTTTGTTACCATTGTGTACATTCAACCAAAAGATAATGTAACAAAAGCATCAGAGATTATTCATAATCTGTCACGGAAACTGGAATCCATCTCCCCCGACACGCCCACATTTATTTTAGGGGATTTTAACAACTGTACTTTGCACTAGGTCCTGTTCACGTACCACCAGTATGTGAAATGTCACACTAGAAAAAATAAGACTCTTGATTTGTGCTCTGGGACAATAAATGCTTTCTCTGCCACCACCAGACCTCCCCTGGGGACATCAGACCACAATCATGTCTACCTCCGTCCGACCTACTGAGGGAGAAACCTACAGTTAAAACTGTCCACATCTGGAACGACAATAGCGTCACTCGTCTCCAAGGGTGTTCTGACTGTACTATGTGGGAGGTACGAGGACAGCAGCTCTGATCTTGATGAACTCACAGGTGTCTTATGTGAACTTCTGTGTTGAATCAGTTGTGTAAAATCTTCCCTAACAATAAACCTTGTGTATCAAAACATCTAAAATCACTACTTAATGGGAAGAAGGCAGTTTATGAGGAGGGTAATAGACAGGCTTTAAGAGACGTACAACATGAGATCAAAAGACAGATACTGGTGGACAAGGAGGCATAAAGGAAAGGGTGGAAAGAACCCTCTCCTCAAGGGTGGCCTGGCAAGGGATTAAATCCATGGCAAGTGCCCTCCACATAGGCAGGGGAAAACCAATGTTGAGCTTGGGAGACATGAAGGGCCAGAACATGGCTAATGAACTGGATGCTTTCTTCTCAAGATTAGAATCTGACGACCTTGTGTCGGAGCTAAAACAAATGGAAGCATCATTACGAATGTTTGAGAGGGTTGTTGTTAAACAGGCTGATGTTGTGAAGTTGTTCCTGGATGTAACTCCCACTAAAGCCCAGACAAAATAACTGGGCATGTGTTAAAGCACTGGGCTGAACAATTGGCTGGCGTTTTTACATTTTCCAATCCTCGGTCGACCAGTAACACATTTAATCCCTCTGTGCTGAATGACTACCGCAATGTCTCCTTGACATCCTTAGTAATGAAATGATTTGAGAAAATTGTGAAAAGTCATATTCTCCGCGCCACCGAGAAGCTCCTCGACCCATTTCAGTTTGCCTATCAACCCAGCAGAGGAGTTGATGACGCCATTCTTAATCTTCTCAACATAGTCTATAGACATCTAGAGAGTGCCAAATCCCCTGTCAGAGTTTTATTTGTTGACTCTTCTTCTGTTTTCAACACAATCCAGCCTTACATTCTGTCACAGAGACTCATTCGGGAATTCTCCTAAGATGGGGGGCTGGTTTTGTGGCTGTTGGACTTCCTGAGCCAGAGGTCACAGCGGATCAAAGTAGGTCCCCACATGTGGGACATCACCATCAACAGAGGCTCTCCTCAGGGATGTGTTTTGTCCCCACTCCTGTACACTAATAGTTGTACTAGTTACCATCCTGACAGACACCTCAATAAGTTCTCTGATGACACTGCCTTGATCAGCCTGTTGCATGATGACGAGGAACAACATGGTCCGGTCCTTTGTAAAGTGGTGTGATGAATTACACTTGGTCCTCAATACCAACAAGACCAAAGAGATGTTCATAGACTTCAGGAAGCGTATAACACCAACCTCTGCAACATCTTTCAGAGGTCAGAATATAGAGATTGTAGAGGAATACAAAATATCATGGTGTCCTCTTGGACAATAAGCTTCAGTGGAGTAAATGTACAGACCTGATCTACAAAAAGAGTCAACAGAGACTGTACTTTCTCAAAAAGCTGGGATCTTTTAATGTTGACTTTACTATATACTGACAATGTATTGTTTGTTGATTTGGCAATGCCACTGTCAGCCAGAGAAATATGCTGAGAAGGATTATCACCACAACAAGCAAGTTACTTGGAGTCACACAGACAGTCCTGGATGAGATCCTTAAGGTCAGGGCCCTCCGTAAGGCACAAAATCATTTTGGACCCAAGCCACTTTAAACATGTACATGACACAGCAACAACATTTCCCCATGGGGACAATAATGTCAGTAAAGTAGGAACTGCAGGACTTTGTTCCAACTCGGCACCACACCAGACAAACTGAACTGATCAGTGATTGCCTACATTCAACACACCTGTTGGACCAGGTCAGTTAAATCAAAAACATGATGTGCCTGTGGCCCTCCAGGACCAGGGTTACCTACCCCTGCAGTAGATGACTACTGTAAGTTCTTAAAGACACAAAACCTGCAAAGGTCTTGAGACGTTCTGAAACAATCCACATCTCTAAAGTGGTAACCGTCATATCAAACAAAACAACATGGAAACAGTTGTCAGAACTGAAAGCGTCCTGAATGACAACCATGGAGTAAATCAAACAGAGCAGAAGATTGCGAAATAATAGGCTTTTCAACAGTACAAACTAGCAAGGGATGATAGTGACAATCTTTATCCACAGTGTTACCTCTATGGGTGACATTTTGACAGTGCAAAAATGCACAGATGTAAAGATAAACCAAAACCAAGCAGGTTATTTCAAATACTCATCACAAGTACATCATTTACATTTAACATTTTCCTTGCAGATTCCAACAGCATAATGCACATTTATATATGTTAGTCCACACACACACTGCTAACTTTAAACTCACATTAGTAATCACCTTCTCATACTGTATGTAGATGTCACTAAAACATGTTCTTCAAATAAATGCCACCACTAATAATATGACAAACACATTTCTGACAACATCTCCACATATCTGCATGGTCAAAATGGCCCTATAGAAGTACCATGTAAAAGGTGTGTTAGTGTTACTACCAGTGTTAGTGTGCTGATAGTTATTATTCTGATTCATGGAGTAATCTCTAGAAGACTTCTCTCCTACAACGCTGTAAACTGTATCCAGGGCAACAGTATTCTGATTGTTGCCTGCATCCCCTGTAAAGTTACACCATCCATCAACATTGTTTACTGTAAACAGAGTAGAATAGGTTCCTTGAATTTAGGAGGTATTTGCCCTTTAAATTTGCATAAGAGAAAACATGGAAATATTCTGGGTTGTGGGATTACTGCTGTGGACTCTCTCACACACACACATAGATTAAATGTTTTCTGGAATGGGACAAATACAACACTACTGTCTTGTGCTGTGAGGAAGCATGTGTGTAGTGCATGGAAGGTTGTGAATATAGTACAGTACATGAATAATGTTGTGTTTGTATTACTTTGGGGACCCTGTCAGCAGGTTGCATATGGATCAGAGTCAAGTTAAGGTAAGCAACACTTACCACAAATTCTACCATAAATTCCACCACAATACTTTCTCAAAAAGTCGATCCAGGTGTCTTGGAGATATTCTGAAATGAAATAGAAACTCAAAAATGTAAGACAATAACATTTTCATCCAAATAGTTATTTGTTTTCACTGGAATCCAAATGTTCTGTGAAGTAGTGAGAATGAATAACTGAGACAGGAAGAGACAGAATCATCCTACCTGTCTTTTTCTTCCACACCAAAAATCCTGAGGAGTACAAATATACACATTTTATTTTCCATGTTGACCCATGGTTCAGTAGCTTATGTGTCATGTTTAACAGAATGAGAAATAACCCCTCTTAAAGTACAAGTCTGTGTATTAACCATTCTGTCAGCTGTTGAGTGTGACTGCAATAAGGAGACATCATTTCTGAGAGCACCAATAAACAACATGCGTACAGTACCTGCACCAGGCCGACTTCAATGTGAAAGTAACTAGTGCATAAAACAGCCGACGATGAATGCAAACTATGCTCAATAAATACTACACATGCATTGAAATAAAACCATACATCAAATGACATACTAAGGCCTACAATCGACAAGGATGCATGAAGACAAAAAAACCTAAACAAATTTCGAAAATCACAAAATCTACACATGCTTTTTTAAGGGAACCTAAGGCTGCGTCCGTGACTCAGCACCGCCTCAGGACAGGTAGGCATAGTGGAGCTCCGTGGCATGGTGCTGAATGGACAGCGCCTCTGTACAGGTAGGCATAGTGGAGCTCCGTGGCATGGTGCTAAATGGACAGCTCCTCGGTACAGGTAGGCATAGTGGAGCTCCGTGGCGTGGTGCTAAATGGACAGCTCCTCGGTACAGGTAGGCATAGTGGAGCTCCGTGGCGTGGTGCTGAATGGACAGCTCCTCGGTACAGGTAGGCATAGTGGAGCTCCGTGGCATGGTGCTAAATGGACAGCTCCTCGGTACAGGTAGGCATAGTGGAGCTCCGTGGCATGGTGCTAAATGGACAGCTCCTCGGTACAGGTAGGCATAGTGGAGCTCCGTGGCGTGGTGCTGAATGGACAGCTCCTCGGTACAGGTAGGCATAGTGGAGCTCCGTGGCATGGTGCTAAATGGACAGCTCCTCGGTACAGGTAGGCATAGTGGAGCTCCGTGGCGTGGTGCTGAATGGACAGCGCCTCTGACTAGTAGACAGCTATATTATGATTTAGTTTGTGGGCAGTTAGACATTTTTTGGGCATGGTTAGGTAGCCTACAATGCGCAAATGAAAATCATAACTGCCACGCAGAACTTTAGAAATGGTAGGAATAACTGTAAATTGGCACTCCAGATGAAAAAGGTTGCCGACCCCCTAGACTATAGCCATCCTTGTGGAACGGAGCATACAGTGAAGATCTGTAATGACCTCCCACCAACTTTGTAGAAAGTGGGAAGAGCACAAGACAATGTTGGTGGGAACTCGTGATAAGTGTCTTCAACGACAAAGGAGAAGAGAAGACGAACAGACTAAAAACCATAAGTAGCCTAGCTTATATAAAACAAACAGGACATTTCTTTTGGGGAAGTTGTTCAGTTGTGTTTATTTTTATAACAATACATTAAACCAAAATGGCACTAACCTCCTGGGCCGAATGAATGAAGATACCAATTAGGCTACAACTATCACAACCTATATTTTAATAGCTATAAAATAGCTTTTGGTTTTGAATGGTCACTAAAAAGGAGGACTCCAACACCTCCCAATTCCCTGGCTATCAGATTACAAGGTTTACAAGGCCGAGTTCAAATCCTGACATCAAATTCAAAGCAATCGGTGACCAGCCTAAACTGCTGACCGGCAAAACAAACTGTCACTATCTACTTTCTAAAAGTGAAACAAAAGGTACCATGCTGGCAGCTGCTCTCCGAGCCATGCCAATGATTTTAGTCTACTTTTTTGTCTACTTTAAATGATTGTTCTTGAGTGACTGCTAGACCCCGCTATACCCAATGGAAACCCCTAGGGTTAGGGGTGACTGACTACATGTAACCTACCCAGCCAGGGAAACACCACAATTCTTATGGTAAAGCCAAACACACACACACACAGCTAAAATGAATCATCATGTTATGGACCAGCAGATAGGCCTTATTGACCGTCACATAATACAGTTATAGCGGATGGTTGATATGGTATCGAACATGTAGCATACTTGTGCGACTAAGGGAGAATATCAATGGCATACTCCTTGCATCCTCTCTCCTACTTCTCAAAACACATTGGATGAGAAAGACAGAGGTCCCTCCCCTCTGACCTTCTCCTCCAATGGGTTTTGAGAAGGAAGCGAGGAGAGAGGATGCAAGGAGTAAATCATTCAGATTCTACCCATGACTTATTATTAGCAGTTTTCTTACATTATGTTTTATTGATTTGTGATGTACTTCAAGTGCGCCGCGATGGTGGGAAATATTTCCATAAAGTTCAGCTTTCCCCAACTTTGGTCCCGCCCTGTTCACAACCCTCGTCCATGCTACCAACTGTCCCCCACACACTTTGCTTCTCTTCCATTGGAAATAAATGGCTTTCCGTGGTTTCATCACCCATATCGTCTTCAGAGAGGCACTGTGAGCCTTTTCTTTAAAGTCATGTTTGTAGTTTGTTTGTAACAACAGTTGTATAGTATGTTGACTGTGGCTATGTCTTCATATGTTTAGGTTAACACAGTAATTACCATTCCTTTAAATGATTCATTCAGGTTAGACTAATCCATTCTGTGCGGGGTCCAAATTGGTGCCTCCTTGTGACACATTATGAAGACTGTTCCCTACAGCAGGTGGTGCATCTAACCCCTTGTCTTGACTGTAACAGTAGCCTGAACAGTCCTGTAATAACAGGTAGAACAGGTATCCCCTTCAGGGGGTATAGCTCACTGTTGTTGGTGCTCTTATGTCAATCTGTGATTGACAACTATGTACATGTACAGTGATCTGTTACTATAGATGTGCTGTTCTTACCTATTATGACAGCAAACACTACAATGGTAACGACAACCAAAGCAACAACAGCACCGATACTGGAATGCTCTGAAATGAAAACACATTTTGTATTGATACTTTGACAGGAGTTGATCAGGAACTCAACATTTTGCCACACTCAAAATGTCCTACAACACTAGCAGTGTTACTAACATATCAATACATTAGACTGTAAAACACTTATGAGTGTCCCCTCACCTGGACCAAACACCTCTACCACTGGCTCACTGACTTGCGAACTAACAGCATTACTCAGCTTGCAGGTGTACTTGATACCATTGGCTGATTTGCCAGTGTCGTTCTTAGAGACACTTAGCTGTTTGTCTAAGACCTCCCACGCCCTCTCTCCCTTTTTCCAGCTGTAGATGACTGGTTCAGCATCAGTGGTGTTGCCCTCACAGGTCAGAGTGCAGGAGGTTTTGTCTGGGTTACAGGAAGAAGTGATGGTGGGTTTGGGGACTGCCTCTGTAAATAGAGGAAAGAAACAGAAATCATTTGGGAAAAAGCTTGTGAGGCACTGCAATACAGAACCTGCTGTTTCTACACAGCTGCAACACGACTGTTGCGTTATATATAGACTGCTGTGCTATATGTGCTGTGTTATATAGACTGTTGTCTGTTGTGTTATATAGACTTATCTGTTGTGTTAAAGGACTGTTGTCTAGACTTATCTGTTGTGTTAAATAGACTGTTGTGTTATATAGACTGTTGTGTTATAGACTGTTTGTAGACTGTTATATTGTGTTATATAGACTGTTGTTATATCTGTTGTGTTAAATAGACTGTTGTGTTATTATATAGACTGTTGTGTAGACTGTTGTGTTATATAGACTGTTGACTATATAGACTGTTGTGTTAAATAGACTGTTGTCTGTTGTGTTATATAGACTTATCTGTTGTGTTATAGACTGTTGTGTTATATAGACTGTTGTGTTATAGACTGTTGTGTTATAGACTGTTGCGTTATATAGACTGTTGTGCTATATAGACTGTTGTTATTACTGTTGTGTTAAATAGACTGTTGTGTTATATAGACTGTTGTGTGACTTATCTGTTGTGTTAAATAGACTGTTGTGTTATATAGACTGTTGTGTTATAGACTGTTGTGTTATTGTGTTATATAGACTGTAGACTGTTGTTATATAGACTGTTGTGTTATATAGACTGTTGTGTTATATAGACTGTTGTGTTATAGACTGTTGTGTTATAGACTGTTGTGTTATATAGACTGGGTTACAGGAAGAAGTGATTGTGGGTTTGGGGACTGCCTCTGTAAAGAGGAAAGAAACAGGAAACAGGAATCAATTAGGAAAATGCTTGTGAGGCACTGCAATACATAACCTGCTGTTTCTACACAACCACACAAGCACACACACACACAAGCACACAGAAACACTTACTGATAACAGATAATGTATATGTCTTGTCAAGCAGTTTGTCGTTGAACTCCACAGAATAAACTCCACTGTCTGTTTTCATCAATCCACTGATTCTCAGCTCTCCAGTAGTCTGGTTCAGGGTTGTACGCTCTTTGAAGGCACCATAGATTTCCAGACCACCAAAATCCTTGTTCCAGTCTGCCACCTTGTTCTTCCCATGCTTCCATAGGACTATTGTGATGGGGTCAGTCACTGTGGATGTGTCTGGTTTTAACATCAGCTCACCTCTCACTTGAAGATAAAGATCTGGAAAAGCAGACATTTCAAACATGTATCAGAGTATCAATGTATCCAGGGGAACACATTAGGGTTAGGGTATAAATATGTAGTCCTAACCCTATTGGCACTGAACTTACATTATTATCAACCTTTACTGTTTATATCTAGAATTCTGCTTGCTGGGTGTATCTGGTCTATGTAGTCTGAACACCGTGACTAGTATCCCCCCCCCCCCACCACCACCACCGGAGCAGAAATGTATCTAGACTACACCACAGATTAAAGTCTTTGTCTACACCCTGTCCACTATCATATCACTAGCTAGGTTTCCATCCGATCTGCGACAGATTTTCATGCTATTATTCTAAAATCTGCATAAAACAATAATCACATTTCCCCTCAGAGATATGTTTCCATCAGACTGACTTTTTGATGATGAAAGTCTGAGTTATGAGGTAGTGTACATAGCCCTCCACACATCTCTGATTCAGAGGGGTTGGGTTAAATGAGGAAGACACATTTCAGTTGAATACATTCAGTTGTACAACTGACTAGGTATCCACATTCCCTTTCACTTTACATAAAAATAACTTTTGCAGATAAATTCCCATGTACCAAATGAAAAATACAAGTTTAAATGGGTTCCAAAGCATTTTCAACTATACTGATGGTTTGTCACAAACTGCTACGTTATATAGACTGTTGTGTTATATAAACTGTTGTGCGTTATATAGACTGTTGTGCGTTATATAGACGGTTGTGCGTTATGCAGACGGTTGTGCGTTATACAGGCTGTTGTGCGTTATACAGGCGGTTGTGCGTTATACAGACGGTTGTGCGTTATACAGACGGTTGTGCGTTATACAGGCTGTTGTGCGTTATACAGAAGGTTGTGCGTTATACAGACTGTTGCGAAATATAGATTGTTGTGCGTTATACAGACGGTTGTGAATTATACAGACGGTTGTGCGTTATACAGGCTGTTGTGCGTTATACAGAAGGTTGTGCGTTATACAGACTGTTGCGAAATATAGATTGTTGTGCGTTATACAGACTGTTGTGCGTTATACAGACGGTTGTGCGTTATACAGACGGTTGTGCGTTATACAGGCGGTTGTGTGTTATACAGACGGTTGTGCGTTATACAGACTGTTGCAGTATACAGACGGTTGTGCGTTATAAAGACGGTTGTGCGTTATACAGACTGTTGCGATATATAGATTGTTGTGCGTTATACAGACGGTTGTGCGTTATACAGACGGTTGTGCGTTATACAGGCGGTTGTGTGTTATACAGACGGTTGTGCGTTATACAGACTGTTGCAGTATACAGACGGTTGTGCGTTATAAAGACGGTTGTGCGTTATACAGACTGTTGCGATATATAGATTGTTGTGCGTTATACAGACTGTTGTGCGTTATACAGACGGTTGTGCGTTATACAGACGGTTGTGCGTTATACAGGCGGTTGTGTGTTATACAGACGGTTGTGCGTTATACGGACGGTTGTGCGTTATACAGGCTGTTGTGAGTTATACAGACGGTTGTGCGTTATACGGACGGTTGTGCGTTTTACAGACTGTTGCGATATATAGATTGTTGTGCGTTATACAGACTGTTGTGCGTTATACAGACGGTTGTGCGTTATACAGACGGTTGTGCGTTATACGGACGGTTGTGCGTTATACAGACTGTTGCGATATATAGATTGTTGTGCGTTATACAGACTGTTGTGCGTTATACAGACGGTTGTGCGTTATACAGACGGTTGTGCGTTATACGGACGGTTGTGCGTTATACAGACTGTTGCGATATATAGATTGTTGTGCGTTATACAGACTGTTGTGCGTTATACAGACGGTTGTGCGTTATACAGACGGTTGTGCGTTATACAGGCGGTTGTGTGTTATACAGGCGGTTGTGTGTTATGCGTTATACGGACGGTTGTGCGTTATACAGGCTGTTGTGAGTTATACAGACGGTTGTGCGTTATACGGACGGTTGTGCGTTTTACAGACTGTTGCAGTATATAGACTGTTGTGCATTATACAGACTGTTGTGCGTTATACAGGCTGTTGTGCGTTATACAGACGGTTGTGCGTTATACAGACGGTTGTGCGTTATACAGGCTGTTGTGCGTTATACAGACGGTTGTGCGTTATACAGACGGTTGTGCGTTATACAGACGGTTGTGCGTTATACAGACTGTTGCGATATATAGATTGTTGTGCGTTATACAGACTGTTGCAGTATATAGACTGTTGTGCATTATACAGACGGTTGTGCGTTATACAGACGGTTGTGCGTTATACAGAAGGTTGTGTGTTATACAGACTGTTGTGCGTTATACAGACTGTGGTGCGTTATACAGACGGTTGTGCGTTATACAGACTGTTGTGCGTTATACAGACTGCTGCGGTATAAAGATTGCAGTCTGTTGTGTTATATAGACTGCTGTGTTATATAGACTGCTGTGTTATATAGACTGCTGTGTTATATAGACTGCTGTGCGTTATATTTTTTATTTTATTTCAGCTTTATTTAACCAGGTAGGCCAGTTGGCCAGGCTATCAACAACAAGGCAACTCCTATGACTAATTGGGAATGGGACGCAAGCGTAGGATTGATCACCCTGTCGCTGGCTGCCTTTGGGGAGGGTGTATAGTGTGAAAGGCCGAAACACCCTAGGAACCAAAGGTACACTACTGACGATGCGCTCCCCAAATTTCACCACGCTCACTGTTCATTAACTCTTGGAAGTGCTTGCACAAAGGATAGTAACATCTCATCCTGTGTTCTTGGAATCTATATAGACTGCTGTGTTATATAGACTGCTGTGTTATATAGACTGCTGTGCGTTATATTTTTTATTTTATTTCAGCTTTATTTAACCAGGTAGGCCAGTTGAAAACAAGTTCTCATTTACAACTTCGACCTGGCCAAGATATAGCAAAGCAGTGCGAAAAAATCAACAACAAAGAGTTACACATAGGATAAACAAACATACAGTCAATAACATAATAGAAAAATCTCTATACAGTGTGTGCAAATGAAGTATGGAGGTAAGGCAATAAATAGGCCAATGGTGGCAAATGAATTACAATTGAGAAATTTACACTGGAGCGATATATGTGCAGATGAGGATGTGCAAGTAGAAATACTGGTGTGCAAAAGAGCAGAAAAACAAAATCAAATATGGGGATGAGGTAGGTAGTTGGTTGGATGGGCTATTTACAGATGGGCTGTGTACAGCTGCAGCGATCAGTATAAGCTGCTCTAACAGCTGACACTTAAAGTTAGTGAGGGAGATATAAGTCTCCAACTTCAGTGGTTTTTGCAATTCGTTCCAGTCATAGGTAGCAGAGAACTGAAAGGAGAGGCGGCCAAAGTAGGTGTTGGCTTTGGGGATGACCAGTGAAATATACCTGCTGGAGTGCGTGCTACGGGTGGGTGCTGCTATGGTGACCAGTGAGCTGAGATAAGGTGGAGCTTTACCTAGCAAAGACTTATAGATGACCTGGAGCCAATGTGTTTGGCAATGAATATGTAGCGAGGACCAGTCAACGAGAGCATACAGGTCGCAGTGGTGGGTAGTATATGGGGCTGTGGTGACAAAACGGATGGCACTGTGATAGACTGCATCCAATTTGCTGAGTAGAGTGTTGGAGGCTATTTTGTAAATTACATCGCCAAAGTGAAGGATCGGTAGGATAGTCAGTTTTACGAGGGTATGTTTGGCAGCATGAGTGAAGGAGGCTTTGTTGCAAAATAGGAAGCCGATTCCAGATTTAACTTTGGATTGGAGATGCTGAATGTGAGTCTGGAAGGAGAGTTTACAGTCTAGCCAGACACCTAGGTATTTGTAGTTGTCCACATATTCTAAGTCAGAATCGTCCAGAGTAGTGATGCTAGTCGGGTGGGCAGGTGCGGGCAGCAGTCGGTTGAAGAGCATGCATTTAGTTTTACTTGCATTTAAGAGCAGTTGGAAGCCACAGAAGGAGTGTTGTATGGATTTGAAGCTTGTTTGGAGGTTTGTTAACAGTGTCCAAAGAAGGGCCAGAGGTATACAGAATGGTGTCGTCTGCGTAGAGGTGGATCAAAGAATCACCCGCAGCAATAGCGACATCATTGGTATATACAGAGAAAAGAGCTGTTGACCGGGGTTGGGGTAGCCAGGTGGAAAGCATGGCCAGCCGTAGTGAAATGCTTATTGAAATTCTCGATTATATTATCGTGGATTTATCAGTGGTGACAGTGTTTCCTAGTCTCAGTGCAGTGGGCAGCTGGGAGGAGGTGTTCTTATTCTCCATGGACTTTACAGTGTCCCAAAACGCTTTGGAATTAGTGCTGCAGGATGCAGATCTCTGTTACAGGCTGCTGTGCTTTATAGACTGCTATGTTATATAGACATTTGTCTGTTATATAGACAGTGGTGTTATATAGACTGTTGTGTTATATAGACAGTGGTGTTATATAGCCTGCTGCGTTATATACTGTTGTGTTATATAGACTGTTGTGCATTATATAGACTGTTGTGCGTTATATAGACTGTTATGCATTATGTAGACTGTTGTGCATTATATAGACTGTTGCGCTATATAGACTTGTGTTATATAGCCTGCTGCGTTATATAGACTGTTGTGTTATATAGATTGTTGTGTTATATAGACTGTTGCGCTATATAGACTTGTGTTATATACACTGTTGTGTGTTATATAGACTGCTGTGTGTTATATAGACTATATTATATAGACTGTTGTGTTATATAGACTGTTGTGCGCTATATAGACTGTTGTCTGTTGTGTTATCTAGAGTAGACTGCTGCGTTAAATAGACTGCTGCATTATATAGACTGTTGTGTTATATTGACTGTTGCAAGATATGGACTGGTGCGTTATATAGACTGTATTATAGACTGTTGTGTTACATAGTAAATGTGCCCAATCTGGTCTTGGCACATGCGCTCTAGCCAACAGCTACAGTGGGGGTAAACTATCTACATTATGACATTATTATGGATAAGAGCAATTATTATTTTTATTTGTCAAATGGCCGCAAAGCATCGATCATCATGTCACCAAAATAAGAATGTCAATATTTAATGGAAAGGAGCATCAAACTCATAACCTTGCACTTTCACCACCATGCGAAGTTCATCATCATTTATGTCATCTGTAGTCTAATAAACTACATACAGTACCTTCCCGAGTCATAGCGGGAGGACCACACAACATATTATCACATAACTCCAAGTTTACTTCGATGTGATGGTTATTATATCAAAATGTGTGCATAAAGGATGGAAGGCGTTATGGGGGCCTGCCCACCCTACTGTACCTCCTTGCCTCCTCCTCCAAATAAAATATTTAAATATTGATCATTTATTTGACCGAGACGCATGCCAACAGAAAGAATCATCCATCTCAGATAAAGCATCAGAGCGAGCGAAACAGCGCCCCTCTGTCTCTGTATCTGTAGATCATGTATCTGATGCTGTCTGGACAAAGGGAGTATGACATGTCATACTTTTTCTGGCCAGACAGTACCAGATACATGGGCTACATATAGTAAAACAGAGGGGCGCTGTTTCACTTGCTAGTTTCAGCAGAGAGGAAGAGGCTCAGCGAGAGGGTTCACTCTCACCAAAATCTGTCCTGAATAAGCCCGCAGTCTCCGGACAATTCTTGCACATTCATTGTTACATTGTGTGAATTGTTTGCCCTTTTGATTTGGATCAATACCCCATGTAAAGGGAAAGGGGGATACCTAGTCAGTTGTACAACTGAATTTATTCTACTGAAATGTATCTTCTGCATTTAACCCAATCCCTCTAAATAACGTATTTCTGTTTTTAATTTGTAATAAATTTGCAAAGATTTCTAAAAAACTGTTTTCAGTTTGTCATTAATGGGGTATTGTGATGAGGAACATTTTCTATTGAATCCATTTAAGAATAAAGCTGTAACGTAACAAAATGTGTAAAAAGAGGTCTGAACACTTTCCGAATGCGCTGTATGTAACCAGTAGGCCTAAATACACCATTCATCACTGGCATTTGGTTACATGAATTACTGTTAATGCAAGCATTCCATTCATTTACCGTCATCATTTTTGGAGTGGAAACATTGTTTGCAGAGTTCACAACCTACTACACTTGTGAGAAACAAATTTAGGTTAATTTAATAACCGTCATTTAGGAGTTGTACATTTTTTTTATTGTCTTTTGTTTTCAGTGCTCCATGTGAGCAATGAGCATGTGTAGTTTCTCTGTCCTGATAATGTTGAGGGATCGTGCGAGCAGAACTAACCAGATGAATGGGCCTTTGATATCCATAGGTGGACACGGCTTGCGCGTTCACATTTTTTTTACAAGATGTTATAGTGAAGCTCATAGGCAGCTCGTGGGTTTCATGTTTGGGGAAGCTTACAACTTATCTTACTGTTTCTACCTATCTGCATGAAAGTTTAAGCACGGCTGGCCCTTAAATGTACACGGAGAGCTAACATTAATGATATGCATGTCAATCTCTCATGGCTGAAAGTGGAGGAGATTGACTTCATCAATACTTGTTTTTATAAGAGGTGTTGACAATCTGAATGCACTGAGCTTGTCTGTTTAAACTACTAGCTCACAGCTCAGACAACCATGCATACCCCACAAGACATGTCACCAGAGCTCTCTTCACAATCCCCCGGTCCAGAACAGACTATGGGAGGCGCACAGTACTACATAGAGCCATGACTACATGGAACTCTGTTCCACATCAGGTAACTGATGCAAGTAGTAGAATCAGATTATAAAAAACAGATACAAATACACTTTATGGAACAGCAGGTACCATGAAGAGACACACACTAATTAATATTACCTTTATTTTACTAGGCAAGTCAGTTAAGAACAAATTCTTATTTTCAATGACAGCCTAGGAACAGTGGGTTAACTGCCTGTTCAGGGACAGAATGACAGATTTGTACCTTGTCAGCTCAGGGATTTGAACTTGCAACCTTTCTGTTACTAGTCCAAAGCTCTAACCACTAGGCTACCCTACCAGCACACACACTCTACACAGATGTACATTGTAATATTGTTGTATGGTGGTATTATACATGTTGTATTGTAGATGTGTAGTGGTGTAATAATGTGATATGATGTAGTGTTTTATCTTTGTTTTGTGTGTAATGTAAGTAAGTGCCTTAATGTGTTTGGACCCCAGGAAAAGTAGCTGCTGCCTTGGCATCCCAAATACTTTAGGGGAAGCCAGCCTCCTTTATCTGGCCTCTGGATCTGATATAACATGCCATACTCTTTTGGTCCAGACAGAATCAGATACATTGTCTACACATACAGAGACAGAGGAGCACTGTTTCCTCGCTCGGGTTCTTAATCTGAGATTGATGGGTCTTACTGTCGGAGTGCGTCTCAGTCAAATAAATGATCAATATTTCAATATTTTATTTGGATGGGCCCCCGAAGGCTCCTAAGGCTCGCCCATAACGCAGGGCCTGCCATGATCACGCAGACCCGTCTGTAGGTTTTAGCCTTGGTTAGGGCCAGGATTCAACATCTGATAACTTCCTGAAGTTGGCTCTGTGTGTAGCTAAACGGAATGGGTGCGGTCCGTAACGTAACCCACACAGACGTCGTTTAAAACCATTATTCAATAGGAAGAGGTGTGTTTAGACTATCACTCCATAATGTCGTTTATGATTTTAGATTGCCATGTTCCTTATTTTCTTTATGAATCCCACTCGGCGGCTGCAGCGCGGTGTTCATAAGGCACGTTTAGTATGTTGTTGTAGGCTAGGCTATACAACTAGCACACAATAGCAAACAAGTAGCCTAACAAATATTAGGTAGGCCAAACGCTACATTCGGCCCGCCAGTCGGTTCAACTTACCTTCGGAGACCACCGTTCGCACCAGATAAAACCAGAAGCACAATCTGATAAGCATACGTTTGGACATCTTTGTTAGTTCGTTCGTTTATTTCTATAGTAAATACAAGTAAGTTCAAATGATATATGCTAAAACACTATGTGGTTCATAACCTTGTCTACAGAGGCTGTGAAAGTGAAAGTAAAATGTGGATTTTAGTTCCTCCCTCTGCCTTCCTCTGAAGTCATGACCACTTGATTGAAAATGACGTTCCATTTGATTTGTAAATCATGTTTAATAGCTGAAATACAATCACACTGTATACCAACCAACACATTGTATTATGTTGATATGCTATAATAACTTTTTTTTTTAATTCTTCCCCAACGTCTGGAATAATCCTTGCCCATACATACCTGGTCTCTGGCGCCTCCCTGTGTGTATAATTGGCTGCAATGTACAGAATTATATATATAATTAAGAATGGATAGGATCACTGTGCTATAATGTAACCAAAGTTGGCAATATTGTAATATTCAAAGGTAACTTAATAACTATAGTTCATTTAATTTTCCTCCGGTCCACTGGGCCTACTGTATGAGGCATGCACACTAAAACAGTCACACAATGAAATATTTTCTTATGAAATAATACATTTGCCATCTTGTTGCATGGATCAAGATTTCATTATAATTCACATTATTGAGAGTTCATAAAAGTCATAGTAGCCTAAACATGACAGCACATACAGGATAACAATATGATACATGATAACCCAAAAGAGATAGAAAAGGAGAGATGAGTTTACTGGAGAGAAACAAACCTTCCCTGTACAGAATCAAAATATTTATCAAACAAACTATATATTCAACAAGTGCTTTTCAACTGGCTTCTTCTGGTACAGACTCTGTAGTTGTACTGGTCTGGTCTCTGTTGGTACAGAGGATTTCCCTAAACTTCCCTGTGAAGTAGACAGAGTATCTGAGCTACTCTCTAATGCTGTACAAATTGTATCTGAGCTCATGTCTACTGCTCTGGAAGGTGCACCTGAACTGTAGTTTACTGGAGTAGATATTGTACCTACATGCTCTCGCTCTGAGACCAGCTGACAATCCTGGACTGCTTCTATCAGGACTGTCTGTACTGTCTGACACTGAGTTAGTGGGTCTCTTCAGAACTGATAGGTCAGGTCTTCCTCCCTCTCGGTCCACCTGACCACTGCTCCTCTGGGTTTCCATTGTATTCACTACGCTTCCTTGTTCTACACCCATCTGATAGCCATGATATTGTCTTATAGATCAGGGTATTCCTTGGGTCTTGATGTATGGGAATTCAGGATGGGGGTGTTTGTTTGGGAGGAGTTGGGTTCTTTCACCTCTATCTCTGACGCTCCATATTTGTTCTTTCTCTGAGGGGTTGGTGGAGACCTCTGACCGTCAGTCTGGCTGTTGAGTGGGGCTCTGCTGGATTCCTCCTCTTCCTTCTCTTCATCCTGTGTTTTCTCTTCCTTCCCCTCTCCATCTCTTCTACCCTCTCCCTCCCCCTCTCCATCTCGTCTTCCCTCATTCTCTTCATCTCCCCCTGTCTCTGCATCATAATCTCAGACCATTGCCTTATGTGACTCCTGGTCAGATCCATTCCCATAATCCTCTGTCCCCCACAGTGTATCCTGATTGTGCTTCAGGCTGTATCCATCTCTGGGCTTTGGAGGGGGTCAGATGAGCCCGTGACATAGCCTCCTCCCCTCCCTTACTCTCTTCCTTCACTCCCCTCTCTCTTTCCATTATTCCTGAGTCAGTGTCCTCACTTGAGATCTATGCTGGAAGGCATTGGAATTCCGGCCCTGATTCAGGAAATTTCATTTGAGGTGGCTGTTACTCACAACATCACCTGTGTTATCAGTAGATCCTGCCTCATCTAGTAACGGCTTCTTCTCTTCCTCACTCTCTCTGGTTATCACAGCCTTGCTGGTGTGGGTAATCTGGTTATACTTAACAAAAAAGGGGTAAATGGGAAAGGGGGATACCTAGTCAGTTGTACAACTGAATACATTCAACTGAAATGTGTCTTCCGCATTTAATCGACATCCACGTGTTCGGCATCCGGGGAACAGTGGGTAAGCTGCCTTGCTCAGGGGCAGAACGACATAAGGCCCAAGGAGGTGTGGTATATGGCTAGTATACCATCACTATGGACTGTTTTTATGCACGACGCAATGCAAACCCGAGGTCAATTATTTCTATTATAAACTGGTTACCAATGTAATTAGAGCAGTAAAAATAAATGTTTTTTCATACCCGAAAATGCGTGTGTGAGCAAGGAGGCCTTACAAACCTGACTCAGTCCACCAGCTCTGTCAGGAGGAATGGGCCAAAATTCACCCAACATATTGTGGAATGCTTGTGGAAGGCTAACCGAAACGTTTGAACCCAAGTTAAACAATTTAAAGACAATGCTACCAAATACTAATTGAGTGTATGTAAACTTCTGACCATTGGGAATGTGATGAAAGAAATAAAGGCTTAAATTAATCATTCTCGCTACTATTATTCAGACATTTCACATTCTCGAAATAAAGTGGTGATCCGAACTGACCTAAGACAGGGAATTTTTACTAAGATTAAATGTCAGGAATTGTGAAAAACTGAGTTTAAATGTAAACTTCCGACTTCAACTGTACATATTAACCACAATAACAGTTATCAGTTTACAGATATGTGGTTATTATGCTACGTGTGGTTTATGTATAGCCCTTAAAATAAACTGATGCCAAAATAAAGGGGAGAAGTGTGGGTTACCATGTACAATTTCAGCTGTTAAAATCTCTCTCCTTGCCAATACAATAGGCCAATAATATGTTATCATTGGGGGGCAGAGGTAGAAACCCCAAGGGTTGGGGAGTAACTGACTACATGTAACCTACCCAACCCTGGAAACACCTGGTAGAAACCCCAAGGGTTGGGGAGTAACTGACTATATGTAACCTACCCAACCCTGGAAACACCTGGTAGAAACCCCAAGGGTTGGGGAGTAACTGACTACATGTAACCTACCCAACCCTGGAAACACCTGGTAGAAAACCAAGGGTTGGGGAGTAACTGACTACATGTAACCTACCCAACCCTGGAAACACCTGGTAGAAACCCCAAGGGTTGGGGAGCAACTGACTACATGTAACCTACCCAACCCTGGAAACACCTGGTAGAAACCCCAAGGGTTGGGGAGTAACTGACTACATGTAACCTACCCAACCCTGGAAACACCTGGTAGAAACCCCAAGGGTTGGGGAGTAACTGACTACATGTAACCTACCCAACCCTGGAAAACCTGGTAGAAACCCCAAGGGTTGGGGAGTAACTGACTACATGTAAAACCCCTGGAAACACCTGGTAGAAACCCCAAGGGTTGGGGAGTAACTGACTACATGTAACCTACCCAACCCTGGAAACACCTGGTAGAAACCCCAAGGGTTGGGGAGTAACTGACTACATGTAACCTACCCAACCCTGGAAACACCTGGTAGAAACCCCAAGGGTTGGGGAGTAACTGACTTCATGTAACCTACCCAACCCTGGAAACACCTGGTAGAAACCCCAAGGGTTGAGGAGTAACTGATTACATGTACAGTGCCTTGCGAAAGTATTCGGCCCCCTTGAACTTTGCGACTTTTTGCCACATTTCAGGCTTAAAACATAAAGATATAAAACTGTATTTTTTTGTGAAGAATCAACAACAAGTGGGACACAATCATGAAGTGGAACGACATTTATTGGATATTTCAAACTTTTTTAACAAATCAAAAACTGAAAAATTGGGCGTGCAAAATTATTCAGCCCCTTTACTTTCAGTGCAGCAAACTCTCTCCAGAAGTTCAGTGAGGATCTCTGAATGATCCAATGTTGACCTAAATGACTAATGATGATAAATACAATCCACCTGTGTGTAATCAAGTCTCTGTATAAATGCACCTGCACTGTGATAGTCTCAGAGGTCCGTTAAAAGCGCAGAGAGCATCATGAAGAACAAGGAACACACCAGGCAGGTCCGAGATACTGTTGTGAAGTTTAAAGCCGGATTTGGATACAAAAAGATTTCCCAAGCTTTAAACATCCCAAGGAGCACTGTGCAAGCAATAATATTGAAATGGAAGGAGTATCAGACCACTGCAAATCTACCAAGACCTGGCCGTCCCTCTAAACTTTCAGCTCATACAAGGAGAAGACTGATCAGAGATGCAGCCAAGAGGCCCATGATCACTCTGGATGAACTGCAAAGATCTACAGCTGAGGTGGGAGACTTGTCCATAGGACAACAATCAGTCGTATATTGCACAAATCTGGCCTTTATGGAAGAGTGGCAAGAAGAAAGCCATTTCTTAAAGATATCCATAAAAAGTGTCGTTTAAAGTTTGCCACAAGCCACCTGGGAGACACACCAAACATGTGGAAGAAGGTGCTCTGGTCAGATAAAACCAAAATTGAACTTTTTGGCAACAATGCAAAACGTTATGTTTGGCGTAAAAGCAACACAGCTCATCACTCTGAACACACCATCCCCACTGTCAAACATGGGACAGGGAAGATGGTTAAAATTGTTGGGAAGATGGATGGAGCCAAATACAGGACCATTCTGTAAGAAAACCTAATGGAGTCTGCAAAAGACCTGAGACTGGGACGGAGATTTGTCTTCCAACAAGACAATGATCCAAAACATAAAGCAAAATCTACAATGTAATGGTTCAAAAATAAACATATCCAGGTGTTAGAATGGCCAAGTCAAAGTCCAGACCTGAATCCAATCGAGAATCTGTGGAAAGAACTGAAAACTGCTGTTCACAAATGCTCTCCATCCAACCTCACTGAGCTCGAGCTGTTTTGCAAGGAGGAATGGGAAAAGATTTCAGTCTCTCCATGTGCAAAACTGATAGAGACATACCCCAAGCGACTTACAGCTGTAATCGCAGCAAAAGGTGGCGCTACAAAGTATTAACTTAAGGGGGCTGAATAATTTTGCACGCCCAATTTTTCAGTTTTTGATTTGTTAAAAAAGTTTGAAATATCCAATAAATGTCGTTCCACTTCATGATTGTGTCCCACTTGTTGTTGATTCTTCACAAAAAAATACAATTTTATATCTTTATGTTTGAAGCCTGAAATGTGGCAAAAGGTCGCAAAGTTCAAGGGGGCAGAATACTTTCGCAAGGCACTGTATATTGATTGCAATTGTTCCCGAATGAGTGAGCATTCATGTGAAAAGGATTAGCATTTCAATTGTTATAATTATCAACTGTGTGTTGTCTTATCTCAGTCGACCCCCACTCGCTTTTGTACACCAAGCCACCATGCCGGCACATCCCCCTATCATTTCTTGTAACCATATTTACTTTGTTTGATTGTGCTCTTCTGCGATTGTTTAGTTAGTTAATAAATAAATGATTTAAGACAATTGATATATGGATGACTCATAGTGAAGACTGGGTTCGTGCAGATAACCAACAATTTACGTCGTTTGGAATGAGATTAACGTGAGGTAAAGTCAATAATTCATTAATTCGAAGACTAATTGATCAGATATAAAATATCTGAAAAGTTATATTAGGAAATTATAACTTTGTAATCTGAATATTTTCCTTGGTGCACCAACTTCTTAGTTAATTACAGTTACATGATTAACCTGTGAGGACTTTAAAACTAGGATGCACATTTGGGTCATTTTGATAATATACATTTATGACGCCTCCGTGCGAGGAATCTAAAATAGAATTGGACTTTGCTGTGGAATTCTACATATCAATTGTGCAAACAGAATTGTACAAACAGAATGATTTCTATACAAATTGGTTGTGTGTGTGTTTCCATTTTGGAACAAGATATTTTGGGAGTGCCTCCGGTCCTGTGTCGATAGCAATGAGTGATAAATTCCAGATTTAGTCCGTTAGGCCAAACGGTACTATTTAACTTCTAGAGCAAGGGCAGAGAGCCAGTAAGGTTAGAAACTCGGGGACCGAACCAAAGTATTCTGTCCGCCTACCGCACTAAGCAAGTGTGGGCAGACCACGGGCATATCTGTATTTATGTACCCTGTCGCTCCGGTCAACATAACGCTAGCAAAGTATGCTGAATGGTTTAATGTCAGACATCACTAGTAAACCCACCCTTTCCATGGTGAGAGGACCCTATTTTGTGCTTAGAAGTGATATTTCTGATCAACGTAGGATTAGCTTGCACGGGATGCTAAGCTAACAAAGGGGGAACATTTTTCACTTCCTGTTTTCCGTTAAATTCCTCCGCCTTGCGGAGTCCCGCCCTTTGTACTTCCGTTTGATTTCAACATTCTGCATCACTGGTGGTGAAGAATCGCAAGTACATCTTTCTAGCACAGGCGGAACCCCTCGACAACATTTCTCTGAAAAGGCAGTACGCGAAATTCATTTTTTTTTTTTATATGTAACTTTCACACATTAACAAGTCCAATACAGCAAATAAACAAAGATAAACATCTTGTTAATCTACCCATCGGTGTCCGAATTCAAAAATGCTTTACAGCGAAAGCACAACATATGATTATGTAAGGGAACACCCCCCAGAAATGGACAAAAATGAATGGGAAGTCATTGGCACCGTACGAAACATACACGGTGTCCAATACCACTCAATTCGGCGTTGTTTCATTCAAAGTTGATTGCAAATGCCATATGGCAAATGCCAAGTGTAACACTCCAAAAATCCAACAGATGGCGAGTGCGCTCCACCGTGGTTTTTCATATTGCAAATGTAACACAAGTCAAGACCCAAAAGTAAAATTTTGAAAAATGTAAAATTTTTTCAAAAACGTATCACCCCCTTAAAAAAGTGCTTTCTGGACCATTTTTTCAAAATTCTTTCGATTTGTTTGTCAATTACACATGTGTAAGAACTGTATGAATATACTTTTGTCAAATTTTATTATCATTATCTAAAAAAAAATTTTTTTTTACTTGTGCATAAGGCATATGTTTTGTCCATATGCAATATAATTTCATATGAAGTCAAAGGTCCAAAATGGCAAAACATTTGAAAAAACTTATCAACCCCTTAAAAAAGTGCTTTCTGGACCGTTTTTCGAAATTCTTTCGATTTTTGTGTCAATTACACATGTATAATAACTGTATCAACATACTTTTGTCATATTTAATTATCATATTTTTTTATTTTTACAATGTAATTCATAGGAAGTCAAAAGTAAAAAAGTCACTTTTTTGGGGGCAAAATGCCATAAGAAATTTCCAAATGCAATATGAAAGATTTGAACTTGCCAAATCAGGATGTTATGTCCATTTGCCTGCCAAAATGATATATAGCACTATGTTAAGTCATGAATCAACCTAGATGGTTTATTTGTCATGTATGATGAGGGAGAAGTGGGACTGTTGTTTTTTAACAATTTTTTGAAAAACGTCCAAAATGACAAGGGGCACCCCCTATTGGATGGGCACGGGTGGGGGGTGCTCCCTACCCAACCGTGGACCCCTTGCTACCCCATAATGGCATTAAAAACCATTTAAAAGTGTGCTCCTGGTAACCCGTTCCAGGTGCACGGTTGTGCATTTTAGTATGTTTCAATGTGCATTTACCATTTTTTTTGTCATGCTCAAAAATACTGCAGAAATGCAAAATTGACTGGCATGATGAACTCATGATGGCCGGGCAGTGATAGTCGTTCCTCTCCATCGCTCGTTGTGTTGATTTCCTCATGTCCATTTGGGGATGTTTTTTCACTGTTGAATCATATTGCAAATGCACTGTGCACAGGTAGACCTCATAGTGGCCTGATGGATTGTCATCGAAGACAGGTTCATAAGACATTATTAACCCACATAGGCTCTAGGTTGAATTTAGGGTAGCAGGCAATGTATTCCTAAAAGGAGAGATGTCATTGTAATCTGTGAGATCAAAAATCCCTGATTTACTGTTAAGGGTTAATGCCACACGGTCAAGGTTAGGCTTGCTCAGATCGGGAGTTTCTCAGGAACGTACCTGAGGTCGAATTGTGCTTTTCACCCTAACGGTTCTCTCACTGTCACCCAAAAGCAAATGACATTTAGGGCCAGGCTTCATTTTGGGCATACTTTTTCTCATGGTCGCTGTGCTTAGACCGAGCGAGCTACGGTCAAGCGGGGCACCTCGTTGAACTCGGTACAGCCTAGAGATTATGGTAATGCCATTGCAGGCTCTGTGTGTCTTTAAGCACCACACTTTGTCACTCCATCCTTGCTGTGTGCGTGTGTGTGCGAGTGAGAGGTTTTTCTTTGACATCTGTTGGGAGAAATGACTGATTTACAGTTCATGAGGGTTACCTTGTCCCACATAGGAAGTTTTGGAAAGATGTGACTTTTTTAACCCTTCGAAACAGACACTGTGACCCCAATTAAAGGCACTTCCGGTTGGCACAGGAAGCTACAAGTAAACACATATCTTGCTTGGGGTGTGCTCTTACAGAATCCTGAGTTTAAAGTCTTTATGTTAAGAATTGACGGATCTACACAGGGTTGAATGCAGTCATTTTCACATTTGCAGGTTATGTACATCAAAATACCTTTTGGGTGAATTTAACAGCTTCTGGCTGCTCCGGGAAGCTTAGAATCGACACAGGTAGACCTCATAGTGGCCTGACGGATTGTCATTGAAGACAGGTTCATAAGGCATTATTAACCCACATAGGCTCTAGGTTTAATTTAGGGGAGCAGGCAATGTATTCCTATGGGGAGAGATGTCATTGTAATCTGTGAGATTAAAAAACCCTGTTTTACTGTTAAAACCTGTTAAGCCTACCACCTACTTTTTCGAACATTCTGTTAAAAATCGCGCAACATTTCAGCGTCCTGCTACTCATGCCAGGAATATAGTATATGCATATGATTAGTATGTGTGCATAGAAAACACTCGGACGTTTCTAAAACTGATTAAATCACGGCTGTGACTATAACAGAGCCTGTGTTTCATCGAAAAGCGCAAGAAAAACTGATCACTGAAAACTGGAAAAAGTATCAATGCGCCACTTGCATGTATTGTTAATAATGGGAAACCAAATTACATAGGGCTGAGATTGCAAGTCCTACAGCTTCCACGCGATGTCGCCAGTCTTGTCAATTGCCTGGGCTTTGTTTCTTGGTCAAACGAGTAAGAGAGAGCCCATTCCTTCCGGTCTCCGACAGGATGTTTTGGAGGAGAAATTTTCGACCATGAGTTCAAGACGTGGAGCTATTGAATACACATCGCCCCGTGATCAATTTGATAGATTATTAACGTTTACTAATACCTAAAGTTGGATTACAAAAGTATTTCAAAGTGTTTTGTGAAAGTTTATCGTCGACTTTTTTAATTTAAAAAAATGACGTTGCATTTTAAAACGCTGTTTTTCCTGGATCACACACTTTTCATAGATCGAAATTTAGGGTATATATGGACCGATTTAATCGAAAAAAAGACCCAATAATGATGTTTATGGGACATATAGGAGTGCCAAAAAAGAATCTCGTCAAAGGTAATGAATGTTTTATATTTTATTTCTGCGTTTTGTGTAGCGCCGGCTACGCTAATTCCTTTGTTTATGTCCCCTTCTGGTATTTCGGCGTGTTGCCTGCTATCAGATAATAGCTACTCGTGCTTTCGCCGAAAAGCATTTTACAAATCTGACTCGTTGGCTAGATTCACAACGAGTGTAGCTTGAATTTAGTACCCTGTATGTGAATTTTAATGAACGTTTGAGTTTTAACGAGTGCTATTAGCATTTGGTGTAGCGCATTTGCATTTATTGTTGGCAAGGTGGGACGCAAGCGCGTCGGGTTGCCTAGAGAGGTTAAGGGTTAATGCCACACGGTCAAGGTTAGGCTTGCAGAGATCGGGAGAACCTTAGGAACATTCCTGTGGTTGAATTGTCCTTTTAAACCTAACGGTTGTGCCGCTGTCCCCCAAAAGCCCCTGAAATTTAGGGCCAGGCTTCATTTTGAGTCTGCTTTTTTCACGGTTGCTGCACTCAGAACGAGCTACGGTCAAGCGGGGCATCTCGGCACGGTCTGGAGACTATGGCGACGCCATTTTTAGTGTTGATTTCAGAATGTCATTTTGGTGATGGTCCCTCTCTGTTAAAACATATTGCAAATGTACAAAAGTCAACTAGCAAGTCAGTGTCCATCAGTCAATTAGATGTCATTCTGACACCAAACTGATACCATCTGACACCAAACCCACTTTTTCCAACTCGTTTAAAAGCCAACTATCACATATTTCAGAGCTGGCACATAATTCACAGCGCCTTCAATTTAAAACATAATAAAAATGTAAAACACGTAGTTACGTTCTAGCTACGGGTCCAGTTCTGATATTATGTGTAGATCTATGTGAGGCGACCCCGAATCCCGAGTTTCGGCTCGATGGGTCATTCGGTACCCGAGCAAGACCCTAATTGGTGCTGAAAATCCACTTTCTTCCATGCCTTGCTACGGGGTCCTTGAATGAGCTATCGGACAGAAACGTTAGGGTTCATCTCTATGGGCCGAGCCGGTTTCAATGGACCTAGTCTTGCGACTCTGGGACATTTCTAAATGTTGTAATTTTCATAACGGTCCAAATGAATTGACGTTATTGCAAATGTACAAGGCTGTTTCTTGGTCCGAGAACCTTCTAGTGCCACGTAACTCACCACGCACTATCGACCTGAGGTCTAAAACAGGTTTCTAAAGTTTCAGAACTCTAGATCTGACAGTTATTTTTTAGTTCGAACAAAGGTAACTATTGCAGGCATTGTCTGTCTCTACATCCCTATGTCCTAGCTGTGTGTGTGTGATTTTCTTCTTGGAAATTTTATGGGAGACATGACTGATTTACAGTTCATGGGGGTTGCCTAATCACACATATGAAGTTTTGAAAATATCAGACCTTTTTAACCCTTCGAAACAGCCCCTATGACACCATTTAAGGCACTTCTGATAGGCACAGGAAGCTATAAATAAACACATATCCTGATTGGGGTATGCCTTTACAGAATCCTGAGTTTTAAGTGTTTACGTTAAGAACTGACCGATTTACACAGGGTTGAATGCACTATTTATCACAAACTGCTGGTTGGGTATGGAAAAACACTTTTAGGGTGATTTTAACCACTTCCGGTTGCTCCAGGAAGCTTAGAATCAACGCAGGTAGACCTCATAGTGGCCTGATGGATTGTCATGGAAGACACGTTCATAAGACATTCATAACCCACATAGGCTTCAGGTTGAATTTAGGAGTGCAGGCAATGTATTCCTATGGGGAGAGAAGTCATTGAAAACTGTTGGATGTAAACACCTTCTTTTAACTTTTAAGGGTTAATGCCACATGGTCAAGGTTAGGCTTGCACCGATCGGGAGGACGTCAAGAATGTTCCTTCCGATCGGGAGGACGTCAGGAATTGTGCTTCTCACCCTAACTGTTCTCCCGCTGTCACCCAAAAGCACCTGCAATGTAGGGCCAGGCTTCATTATGAGCTCAGACCAAACAAGCTAGAGTCTAGCGAGGCATCTCGTTGAACTCGGCACAGCCTAGAGATTATGGTAATGCCATTGCAGGCTCTGAGTGTCTTTTTGCGCCGCACTTTGTCACTCCATCCTTGCTGTGTGTGTGTGAGAGAGAGCTTTTCATTGACATCAGTTGGGAGAAATGACTGATTTACAGTTCATGAGGGTTGACTAATAACCCATATTTAGTTTTGAAAAGATCAGACCTTTTTAACCCTTCGAAACACCCCCTATGACACAATCTTAAGGCACTTCCGGGTTTACACAGGATGCTGAAAGTAAACACATATCATATTGAGTTTTAAGTCGTTATGTTAAGAACTGACTCATTTACAGGGCTGAATGAGTGTGTGTTATTTCAGAAAATCACAGAAATCTCGCATAGCTCGGAAACACAATTCAAAAAGATTCATCTGAACACGCTGCAACTGGATCTGTAACTTAAAAAAATAAAATCAATTGAACATCACCAATTTGACATTGTACGATTTCTCTTAAATTACGATAGATAAATGGCTGCTTCTTTTTTTATTGACACAGTAGGTTAATTTCCTTTGACATGAAGCGGAAAAATTATTGCTCTATTTTCATTTTTGACCTTTAATCCCAGAAAAATGTCCATAACTCAAAAACTGTTGAGGCCTGGACGCCCTCTTGTTCGGGGCCAACGTCCCATGATGCCAAACCTATGCTCACCAAGTTTCGTCTTCGAAGTCTTTTCCGTTTAGGAGATAAGGCCATGTCGTGATTGGTGATGTTTTGAACATTTGCAATATGATTCCACTCGCCCTCTTGTGTGATTTACCGGGACGGTGGAAAAATGACCAAAATTTTAACATTTCATAAAACAGAAACCGAATGTCTGAGAGACTTTGTTTGATGACTTCCTGGAAGATCCGGCCCTGCTGCACGGCCCGAGGCCATCCGTGAAGTTTAGAAATGTTTTCGGACGTCTAGTAAGGGACCGTACATTTGCAATGTGGACTTTCTCACTAACCATATGGCAAATGTCAAAATGTTCCCTTAATGTATGTTAGGTCATAGCCAAGTAGAAAAACACAGCCATTTTTCCAGCCAAAGATAGGAGTCACAAAAAGCAGAAATATAGATAAAATTAATCACTAACCTTTGATGATGACACTCATAGGACATCATGTTACACAATACATGTATGTTTTGTTCGATAATGTGCATATTTATATCCAAAAATCTCAGTTTAGATTGGCGCCTTACGTGCAGTAATGTTTTGATTCGAAACATCCGGTGATTTTGCAGAAATACTCATAATAAACATTGATAAAAGATACAAATGTTATTCACAGAATTAAAGATAGACTTCTCCTTAATGCAACCGCTGTGTCAGATTTGAAAAAAACTTTACGGAAAAAGCATAATCTGAGAACGGCGCTCAGAAGCCAAAATAGCCAGAGGAATATCCGCCATTTTGGAATCAACAAAGTTAGAAACAACACCATAAATATTTTCTTACCTTTGATGATCTTCATCGGAAGACACTCCCAGGAATCCCAGTTCGACAATAAATGACTGATTTGTTCCATAAAGTTCCATCATTTATGTCCAAATAGCCACTTGTTGTTAGCGTGTTCTTCCCAGTAATCCATCCAGACAAAAACTCTAAAAGTTCCGTTACAGTCCTTTATAAACATGTCAAATGATGTATGGAATCAATCTTTAGGATGTTTTTAACATAAAACATCAATAATGTTCCAACCAGAGAATTCCTTTGTCTTCAGAAAAGCACTGGAACGAGAAGTAACTCTGGCGGGAGCGCGCGTCATGAGACCAAGGCTCTCTGCCAGACCACTGACTCAAAGAGGTCTCATGATCCCCTCCTTTATAGTAGAATCCTCAAACCAGTTTCTAAAGACGGTTGACATCTAGTGGAAGCCGTAGGACGTGCAGCCTCATCCATATCTCAATGTGTATTCGGTAGGCCAAGCTTTGAAAAACTACAAACCTCAGATGTCCCACTTCCTGGTTGGATTTTTCTCAGGTTTTCGCCTGCCATATGAGTTCTGTTATACTCACAGATATCATTCAAACAGTTTTCGAAACTTCAGATTGTTTTCTATCCAATGCTAATAATAATATGAATATATTAGCATCTGGGACAGAGTAGGAGGCAGTTCACTCTGGGCACGCTATTCATCCAAAAGTGAAAATGCTGCCCCCTATCCCCAAAAGGTTTAAAAGGCAATTACAAACACATACTAGTAGTAGGCTAGTCATTTCTGCTGCTCGAGATCTACATATTTTGGGTGTTTGCGAAACAAGGTCATCATCTCACTGGCTTCTTCTAGGTCGAGCTCTCTGAAAAATGACTAAATAAAGTTGCTTTATTTTGCAAGATCACAAGCTCTGAGCTGTTGAAAATTTCACCCACATTTATACTCTAAGCTACTTCAATAATGAGGACACATCAGATAGCACCAATAAGCAACATGCACACCTGAATTACTTCTCTGATTGTCACGGTTGTCCCAAGAACTGGACCAAGGCGCAGAGGATGTTGAGTTCCACATATTTATTTCAAAGTGAAACTTTAAGTAAAAACAATAAATTAATAAACAAACAATGAAACGTGACTACGCGGTGCACAAACACAAAACAATATCCCACAAGCACAGGTGGGAAAAAAAGCGACTTAAATATGATCCCCAATTAGAGACAATAATTACTAGTGGCCTCTAATTGGAAACCATACAAAACACCAATGTAGAAAATATTAACTAGAACACAACATAGACATTTTAAACTAGAATACCCCCTAGTCACGCCCTGACTTACTACACCATAGAGAAACAAGGACTCCCTATGGTCAGGGCGTACCCCTTGGTGCTGGACTGGACGCCGTGCCTGGACTGAGCACCGGTGCAGAAGAAGGCTCCGGCCATGGAGCGGCCTGGACGCTGGGCCTGGACGCCGGGCCTGGAGTGGGCACGGGCACAGAGGAAGGCTCCTGTCTTGGAGCGGGACTGGACACTGGGCCTGGACTGGGCACCGGCGCAGAGGAAGGTACCAGCCTTGGAGCGGGACTGGACGCCGTGCCTGGACGCCGTGCCTGGATGCCGTGCCTGGACTCTCCGGACTGTGAACCGTCGCCGGAAGCTCCAGACTGTGAACCGTCGCCAGAAGCTCTGGACTGTGAATGCACACTGGAGGCCGGTACAGGTGGCACCGGACTGGTTACACGCCCTTCAGGGCGAGTGCGAGGAGCAGGCACAGCACGTACCGGACTGGGGAGGCGCACTGGAGGCCTGATGCGTGGGGACGGCACAGGTTGCACCGGACTGGTGACACGCAATTCAGGGCGAGTGAAAGGAGGAGGCACAGGACGTACCGGACTGGAGAGGCGCACTGGAGGCCAGAAGCGTGGAGCCGGCCCAGGTTGCACCAGATTGCTAACCGGATCCTCTGGTCGGATGTTGAGCAGAACACACTTGCACAAAATCTCTCTCATCTCTCTCTCTCCCAACTTCCCCATTGCCTCCCTGACGGTCTCTGGCTCTTCAGGGCGAGTGCGGGGAGCAGGCACAGGACGTACCGGGCTGGAGAGGCGCACTGGAGATCTGATGTGTGGAGCCGGCATAGGTTTCGCCGGACTGATTACATGCTCCTCCAAACGCCTGTGTTGCCACATACTCCTAGCTAACTCCATTCTCCAGTATCCTTCCTCACACTGTTCCATCGATTCCCAGGCGGAATCTGGTACGCTCCTTGGGTCGACCGACCACTTCTCTTATCGCCTCCCTGACAGTCTCTGGCTCTTCCCTCTGCTCAGCCGCCAGCTCCATGTGCTCCCCCTAAAAATAATCTTGGAGTTTCTGTGGCCGCGGTCCCCGGTGTTGCCGCTTTCCCCCTATGCTCCTTGGCGACTCCCCGCCAAGGAAGGGTCTCGTGTCCTCATGTCCTCCCAAGTCCAAAACTCCCTTACTTTATTTTCACACTGTTTGGTCCTTTGTTGGTGGGATATTCTGTCACAGTTGTCGTAATAATGGGACCAAGGCGCAGCGGATGTTGAGTTCCACATATTTATTTCAAAGTGAAACTTTAAGCAAAAACAATTTATCAATAAACAAACAACAAAACGTGACGACGTAGAGCACAAACACAACACAATATCCCACAAACACAGGTGGGAAAAAAGCTACTTAAATATGATCCCCAATTAGAGACAACAATTACCAGCTGCCTCTAATTGGGAACCATACAAAACACCAACATAGAAAATATAAACTAGAACACAACATAGAAAAGTTCAACTAGAATACCCCCTAGGCACACCCTGACCTACTACACCATAGAAAAACAAGGGCTCTCTATGGTCAGGGCGTGACACTGATTTCAGTGTGTCAAATCGAGTTCAGTGTGTCAAATCCGAGGGCCTGTTGTCCGGACCTCTGGCAGTCTGTATGGGGGTGCCACAGGGTTCAATTCTCGGGCCAACTCTCTTCTCTGTATACATCAATGATGTCGCTCTTGCTGCTGGTGATTCTCTGATCCACCTCTACGCAGATGACACCATTCTGTATACTTCTGGACACTGTGTAAACTAACCTCCAGACGAGCTTCAATGTCATACAACTCTCCTTCCGTGGCCTCCAACTGCTCTTAAACGCAAGTAAAACTAAATGCATGCTATTCAATCAGTCACTGCCCGCACCTGCTCGCCCGTCCAGCATCACTACTCTGAACGGCTCTGACTTAGAATACGTGGACAACTACAAATACCTAGATGTCTGTTTAGACTGTAAACTCTCCTTCCAGACACACATTAACGTCTTATGGCTGGGGGGCAGTATTGAGTAGCTTGGATGACTAAGTTGCCCAAAGTAAATGGCCTGCTCCTCAGTCTCAGTTGCTAATATATGCATATTGTTATTAGTATTGGATAGATAACACTCTAAAGTTTCTAAAACTGTTTGAATGATGTCTGTGAGTATAACAGAACTCATATGGCAGGCAAAATCCTGAGGAGAAATCAAAACAGGAAGTGAGAAATCTGAGCTTTGTATGTATACACCAGAGTCCCCAATGAAATCCCCTTGAGATATTAATGATGTTGCACTGCCTAGGGCTTCCACTAGATGTCAACCATCAATAGAAATTTGAATGAGACTTCTACGGTGTTGTGGGACTGAATGAGAGCAGAATCTATCAAGTGTCTGGCAGTCAGCCATTTTCTGATCACGCTTATTCCTCATGGTATCCACTAGCGTTCCATTGCTCATGAAGACAGAAAGGAATACTCCGGTTGGAACTTTATTGAAGCTATATGTTAAAAACATCCTAATGATTGATTCTGTACCTAGTTTGAAATGTTTCTTCAACTTGTAATATAATTTGTCCAATGTAAATCTGACCAGAATGAGCGTTTGGATATGTATACCAAATGCGCTAACAAAAGAAGGTATTTGGACATAAATAACGGACATTATCGATCAAAAGAAACATTTATTGTGGACCTGGGATTCCTGGAGTGCTTTCTGATGTAAATCATCAAAGGTAAGAGAACATTTATCATGCAATTTCTTGTTTATGTTGACGCCATCTTTGCGGCTGTTGTGACTTTTACTTCTGAGCGCCGTCTCAGATTATTGCATGGGTTTCTTTTTTCGTTAAGTTTTTTTGAAATCTGACACAGCGGTTGCATTAAGGAGAGGTATATCTATAATTCCATGTGTATAACTTGTATCATCATCTACATTTATGATGAGTATTTCTGTTGAATGATGTGGCTATACAAAATCACTGGATATTTTTGGAACTAGTGAATGTAACGCGCCAATGTAAACTCATATTTTGATAAATATGAACTTTATCAAACTAAACATACATGTATTGTGGAACATGAAGTCCTATGAGTGTCATCTGGTGAAGATGATCAAAGGTTAGTGATTTATCTCTATTTGTGGTTTTTGTGATTCTGGCTGGAAAATCTTTTGCTGGAAAATGGCTGTGTCTTTCTGTGGCTATGTGGTGACCTAACATAATCATTTGTGGTGCTTTTGCTGTAAAGCATATTTGAAATCGGACACTGTGGTGGGATTAACAACAAGATTAGCTTTAAAATGCTATGAGATACATGTATGTTTGAGGAATTTTAATTATGAGATTTTTAATGTTTTGAAATTGGCGCCCTGCACTTTCACTGGCTGTTGTCATAACGCTTGCATTAACGGGATTGCAGCCATTTAAGCATCTCCAATCCAAAATTAAGTCTAGAATCGGCTTCCTATATCACAACAAACCATCCTTCACTCATGCTGCCAAACATACCCTTGTATAACTGACCATCCTACCGATCCTCGACTTTGGGGATGTCATCTATAAAATAGCCTCCAACACTCTACTCAACAAATTAAATGCAGTCTATCACAGTGCCATCCGTTTTGGCACCAAAGCCCCATACACTACCCACCACTGCGACCTGTACGCTCTCGTTGGTTGGCCCTCGCTTCATACTCGTTGCCAAACCCACTGGCTCCAGGTTATCTACAAGTCTCTGCTAGGTAAAGCCCCGCCTTATCTCAGCTCACTGGTCAGAATAGCAGCACCCACTCATAGCACGCGCTCCAGCAGGTACATCTCACCGGTCACCCCCAAAGCCAATTCCTCCTTTGGTCATCTTTCCTTCCAGTTCTCTGCTGCCAATGACTGGAACGAAGTGCAAAAATGTCTGAAGCTGGAGACTTATATCTCCCTCACTAGCTGTAAACACCAGCTGTCAGAGCAGCTCACAGATCACTGTACCTGTACATAGCCCATCTGTAAACAGCCCATCTATCTACCTACCTCACCCCCATACTGTATTTATTTATCTTGCTCCTTTGCTCCCCGGTGTCTCTACTTGCACATTAATCTTCTGCACATCTACCATTCCAGTATTTATTGCTATATTGTAATTACTTCGCCAGCATGGTGTCAATCTCTGGCCATAGAAAGGCTTATGTTCTCTATTTTGGGTAGGCCAGGGTGTGACTAGGGTGGACATTCTAGTTTCTTTATTTCTGTTTTCTATTTCTTTGTGTTTGGCCAGGTGTGGTTCTCAATCAGAGGCAGCTGTCCATCGTTGTCTCTGATTGGGAATCATACTCAGGCAGCCAGTTTTGCCACCTTAGCTGTGGGTAGTTATATTTGTTAGTGGCACTATAGCCCTTGTAAGCTTCACCTTCGTTTCTTGTTGGCGACATTCTAAATAAAAGTAAAGGTACACTCACCACGCTGCACCTTGGTCCGGTCATTTCCAGGAAGATGGTCGTGACACATGGCCTATTTATTGCCATAACTCTCTTAACTTACCTCATTTACATTCACTGTATAGAGACTTTTTGTTTTCTTTTGTTCGATTGTATTATTGACTAAGTTTTGTATATTCCATGTGTATCTGTGTTGTATGTGTCAAATTGCTATGCTTTATCTTGGCCAGGTCGCAGTTGCAAATGAGAACTTGTTCTCAACTAGCCTACCTGGTTAAATAAAGGTGAAAAAAACACTACTGTAAATACAGGTAGAACCAGTGAAGGTGACCTTCAGAATTACTGGTTGTGAGCTAAATGTAGACATTGGTAGCACTACTTGCTCCCCCTCACCTATAACTTAGCACTTACTAACCCCACATTTTCACTTGAGGGTTCACTTGAGCATTGTGACTTTTTTAGCCTTCGAAAATCCCAAAACACAAATCTAATATATCCAAAACCACATTAAGATAGCCTACTAACGAGCAAGAGGGTGAATGTTGCTGCTCTTACTGTTATGTTCACCTGCACCACCTCAGACATTTTTGACCTCGTCGGCTCAGGGATTCGAACAAGCAACCTTTCGGTGACTGGCTCAACGATCTTAACGACTAGGACACCTACCACCCTGGCCTATCTATACCACTCACCTGAGCCAAACACCTGTCCAACTGGCTCGCTGACTTCTTCAGCTGTTGGTTGATTTGCCAGTGTCATCCTTAGAGACAATCAGCTGTTTGTCTAAGACCTCCCACAACCCCTCTCCAGCTGTATGTGATGGGTTCAGCATCAGTGGTGGTGCCTTCACAGGTAAGGCACAAGGTTTTGTTGGAGTTACAGGCTGAAGTGATTGTGGGTTTGGGAACTGCCTCTGTAAATCCAGGAGAGAGACAAAGACAAAGCAGGAAAAAAAATGCTTGTGAGGCACTGCATAACCTGCTATTTAATATAGAGGTACACAGACCGACACACACACACACACATATAGGTTTGAAAAAAATCTGATCAATGTCAGAGGTCATAATAATAAAATCAAACATAGAACTCATCAACTCCTTTATTAAAAAATATAAATATCAAACACCTCAAATTCACAAAGGATTGGCAGGACATGCAGGTTGGAATGCAATTGTTGCAGATAAAATAAACACACTGCGCTTTCAAGTGCATTTGTTTTGCACAGCAGCATGTCTCAGAAGGAAGGAGTGGACACTTGATTTAGGAATTGTCTGTCCTGTTGTGTGATCCATTAAGCGAACCGAGCTGAGAAGTCATCCAGTACATGCAATGAGACTGATCTCTAAGTCTATTTTTAACTAGTCCCTTTCCCCGGCTCACGAGCCATAGATCTGAAGGGTTCAGATAGGGATATGTATGTTGGTGATGTCTGAACCCAGCCCTATATGGACCTTCCTCTGTATTGCTTTCACCAATCAAGTTTGTATTTTTTCCCAATCTTAAGCCAAAGTGCTGAAACAGAATTGGTGTTCAGATGTTGTGTACAACACAATCATTCAGTCATCAACACATCACTACAGCGTGAAATCTGGAGTAACTCTTACATCTATGGGGGCGCTATTTCATTTTTGGATGAAAAACGTTCCCGTTTAAAACAAGATATTTTGTCACAAAAAGATGCTCGACTATGCATATAATTGCTACCGTTCGAAAGAAAACACTCTGACGTGTCCAGAAATACAAAGATCTTCTCTGTGCGTGCCCTATAACGTGAGCTTCAGGCAAAACCAAGATGAGATGGCATCCAGGAAATGACAAGGATTTTTGAGGCTCTGTTTTCCATGATCTCCTTATATGGCTGTGAACGCGAGAGGAGTAAGTCTGCCCTTTCTGTCGTTTCCCCAAGGTGTCTGCAGCATTGTGACGTATTTGTAGGCAGATCATTGGAAGATTGACCATAAGAGACCACATTTACCACGTGTCCGCCCGGTGTCCTGCGCCGAAATTGGTGCGCAAAAGTCACCTGCCAGTATTTTTCCATACGATACAGAGAGTAAAGCAAGCTTCCACGAACTGCATGTCAATGAAGAGATATGTGAAAAAACACCTTGAGGACTGATTCCAAACAACGTTTGCCATGTTTCGGTCGATATTATGTAGTTAATCCGGAAAAAGTTTGACGTTGTAGGTGACTGCATTTTCGGTTCGTTTCGGTAGCCAGATGCAATGTAGAAAACGGAACGATTTCTCCTACACACAGACGCTTTCAGGAAACACTGCGCATTTGGTATGTGACTGAGAGTCTCCTCATTGAAAACATCAGAAGCTCTTCAAAGGTAAATGATTTTATTTATTATTATTATTATTTGGTTATCTGGTTTTTGTGAAAATGTTGCGTGCTACATGCTACACAAAATGCTATGCTAGCTTTGCATGCTCTTACACAAATTAGTCAATTTCTATGGTTCAAAAGCATATTTTGAAAATCTGAGATGACAGTGTTGTTAAGAAAAGGCTAAGCTTGAGAGCAAACGCATTATTTTAATTTTATTTGCGATTTTCAGAAATCGTTAACGTTGCGTTATGCTAATGAGCCTGAGGCTTTAGTCACGATCCCGGATCCGGGATGGGGAGTTTCAAGAAGTTAAACAGAGATACATACAATGATTGTACAGGTACATGTCTTTAAATGTGCCTGGACTCCATTATAGAACAGTCCAGACCTAAAAATAAAGCAATGTGGCTGGTCTTAATTCATAACTTCTTCTGTAACAGAATTACCTGGGACATACCAGTAACAAAACTAAAACCTGGGATATACCAGGTTAGTGGTCTTGCCCAACAAATGTTCGCAACAATCTGGTGGCAACAAGTGGTACCCCTTACTGTGGTCCATAATTGGTCCATCACAGACTGATGTACAGATACAGAGAAAATAATATACATCTTAAAATCCTCGTCACAAAATTCTATTGTGAAAATAGATATTTACCAGATGGTAATTTCACGAAGACAACATTCAAATATTAAGGCATTAAAATGTTTTAGTAATACATCTCAGTACTACAGAGCTCTCCTTCTTATAATTAAAACAATAACATCCTGTACAAATTACTTGACATAAGTCAAGTGAAGGCTTTAAGAATTAGTCAATTAGGAAATGATAAGACATTCACAAGCTGCGATTTAAAACAGAAAGTGCATTTGGTTGGCATAAAGCGCTCTGGAGAAAATACCTGAAAAGGAATCATACAACCACAAAGTGATTGATACTATGTCTTCAAACAACCTGCACAAATTGATTGAGATTTGTAAAGACGAGGCATGAATACTGAGAAAGGATAAGAATCCACAAAGCTATTTACCACAAAGTAGAAGATACTTTTGTCCATCATCAAAATGTTCTGAGATACAAATATTGCCCTCATATTTCTGAAGTACTGTAAGTTCATAAAGCACACTGTTCATCACATTATACAGTGAGCTCCAAAGGTATTGGGACAGTGACACTGTTTTTGGTTGTTTTGGCTCTGTACTCCAGCACTTTGGATTTGAAATGATACAACAACTGAGGTTAAAGTGCAAACTGTCAGCTTTAATTTGAGGTTATTCTCATCCATATTGGGTTAAAGCTGATAGTCTGCAACTTTAACTTTATAGTCATGATCTCATTTCAAACCCAAAGTGCTGGAATACAGAGCCAAAACAACAAAATATGTCACTGACACAATACATTTGTAGCTCACTGTACTTCATCTGATTGAATGCATGTTACTTTGTGCAACGTTCGCCTGTTGTTTTCCTTCATTTTAAATGTACATTTCATTAAAAACATCTCCAACAGTTCAAACATGTTTCTCTCTTCTTGGTCGTTTGTCTCAATGTAACATAAGGAGTCATGTACTGAGAGCCTTCAAACCCCATGTTTCTGCTCCTCAGTTACCCCACCAGGAAGACCACCAGCTGGAAGGAAGCAACAGAGGAAAGAGCTCATGAGACAAAACATTACTAATGACTAGGGCCAGGAGTTGTTCCTGGTCAGGTCACATGGTCTGGAAAAACTCATGGTCTTATGTTATATATGCAACAGGTGTTCTTCCAGAAGAGTTAGACTTAAAGCACACACATCCCTGGTCTCCCTTCACACCCTCATAAGCTACAACAATCAAACAGTACAGGGATTTCCTAGTTGGTCTTTTCTGGACCACAAACTTGCTCTGACAATCCTCAAGGTAAACAACATAGTAGATGGCAGAATTCCAGGTGAATGCCACTGTGCCTTACCCTCAGGCTTGGACTGAACTGTAGGACTGTTGGATCCGCTGGCTTCAGCTGCTAACGGAAGGACAAAATTCTTTAATCAGATAATATCTCGTAAAGCCTCTAGAGCACGTGTCAAACTCATTAAAAAAGTTTGAAATATCCAATAAATGTCGTTCCACTTCATGATTGTGTCCCACTTGTTGTTGATTCTTCACAAAAAAATACAGTTTATATCTTTATGTTTGAAGCCTGAAATGTGGCAAAAGGTCGCAAAGTTCAAGGGGGCCGAATACTTTCGCAAGGCACTGTAGCTCACTGTTGTTGGTGCTCTTATGTCAATCTGCGATTCACAACTATGTACATGTACAGTGATCTGTTACTATAGATGTGCTGTTCTTACCTATTATGACAGCAAACGCTACAATGGTAACGACAACCAAAGCAACAACAGCACCGATACTGGAATGCTCTGAAATGAAAACACATTTTGTATTGATACTTTGACAGGAGTTGATCAGGAACTCAACATTTTGCCACACTCAAAATGTCCTACAACACTAGCAGTGTTACTAACATATCAATACATTAGACTGTAAAACACTTATGAGTGTCCCCTCACCTGGACCAAACACCTCTACCACTGGCTCACTGACTTGCGAACTAACAGCATTACTCAGCTTGCAGGTGTACTTGATACCATTGGCTGATTTGCCAGTGTCGTTCTTAGAGACACTTAGCTGTTTGTCTAAGACCTCCCACGCCCTCTCTCCCTTTTTCCAGCTGTAGATGACTGGTTCAGCATCAGTGGTGTTGCCCTCACAGGTCAGAGTGCAGGAGGTTTTGTCTGGGTTACAGGAAGAAGTGATGGTGGGTTTGGGGACTGCCTCTGTAAATAGAGGAAAGAAACAGAAATCATTTGGGAAAAAGCTTGTGAGACACTGCAATACATAACCTGCTGTTTCTATATGACCACACACTCGCATACATACATATACATTCACACAGATGTATGCACAAACACGCACACACACAAGCACATAGAAACACTTACTGATAACAGATAATGCATATGTCTGGTCAAGCAGTTTGCTGTTGAACTCCACAGAATAAACTCCACTGTCTGTTTTCTTCAATCCACTGAGTCTCAGCTCTCCAGTAGTCTGGTCCAGGGTTGTGCGGCCTCTGAAGAGACCATAGATATCCAGACCACCAAAATCATTGTCCCACTCTGCCACCTTGTTCTTCCCATGCTTCCATAGGATGCTTGTGATGGGGTCAGGTACTGTGGACTTGTCAGGCGTCAACACGAACTCACCTCCCACTTTAAGATCTGGAAAAGCAGACATTTCAAACATGTATCAGAGTATCAATGTATCCAGGGTAACACATTATGGTGAGGGTATAAGTATGTAGTCCTAACCCTATTGGCATTGAACTGACATTATTATCAACCTTTACTGTTTATATCTAGAATTCTGCTTGCTGGGTGTATCTGGTCTATGTCGTCTGACCACTTTGACTAGTATGTCCCCCCCCCACCACCACCACCACCACCACCGGAGCAGAAATGTATCTAGACTACACCACAGATTAAAGTCTTTGTCTACACCCTGTCCACTATCATATCACTAGCTAGGTTTCCATCCAATCTGCAACAGATTTTCATGCAAATATTCTAAAATCTGCATGAAAAAATATGGACATTTTCCCACCAGAGAGATGTTTCCAGGATAAAAGGCTGTGTGTGATGATGTAGTGCACATGAGTGTATGGAATTCCCATCTTATATAGTGCAAAGGAACAGCAAACCTGGTTTAAAAACAACAAATAAATCTACACCTCACGGCACAGCGCCTCTCCCCCATGGGGCCTACTTGTTGTGTGTATGTACTGACGTGTGTGTAACTGATAATGCACACACACTGCATATTGTTTTTCAATGTATGGAAGTTGTAAAGTATTTTCTCTATAATGTTGCCATTGGCGTCGGCTAATGGGGATATTAATCAAATCACACAATGCACTTTTCCCCTTACATTTTCATGTACCGGGAATAAAAATCTTAAATTCAATGTGTTTCCATCGCATTTTCAACTCTACCGATAGTTTTGTCACAAGAACTGTTAAGTTGAATAGCAAAATGCCTACTCTGGTCATGGCACCTGCGTTCTAGCTAACAGCTCTCAGATACAGTGCGGGTAGGCTGTGCTGGTAAGCTAGTCTACTGACATTATTACGGCAGTCAAGTATCAATAATCATGTCACCAGAATAAGACCCTGGATATTCATTGGAAAAGAACATTAAGATTGTGTGCACTTTCACCACCCTGGGAAGTTCATTATAAGTAATTTCCAGGGGCACCACTTTGTTTTTAGAAGCAGGTGGGTAAAAACAAAGAGGGGCGTCTGGGGGTCCCAACATTTCTTGTGTAATGGTTTTCTTGTGGGGAAAGAGAGGCGGACCAAAAAGCAGCGTGGTTAGTTTTGTGCATCTTTAATAAAGATGAAAATGAAAGTACTACAATCTACAAAACAAGAAATGCTCAAAAACCCAAACCAGTCCTATCTGGTGCCACAAACACAAAGAGAGGAACAATCACCCACAAAACCGAACACAAAACAGGCTACCTAAATATGGTTCCCAATCAGAGACAATGACTAACACCTGCTTCTGATTGAGAACCATATCAGGCCTAACATAGAAATGGACAAACCAGACACACAACATAGAATGCCCACCCAGCTCACGTCCTGACCAACACTAAAACAAGGAAAACACACATGAACGATGGTCAGAACGTGACATCTTGGGGCATCTTAAGCTAATTTCCTGCATTTTTAAACAATCCAGTATATCGTCTCTATTTAAAACAAAATGTTAGCACAAATGGCTACAATCATCAAGCTAGGTAAGAAATCATTATTAAACATGTTTAAGTGATTCATGAGACTAAACTTGATCAAAGGTAATGCAATAATAAATATGTTGCACCTTTAACCAATAGCCTAACAAATGAACAACCCCCACCAGTCTGAACCCCACCAGTCTAGTAAATAACTCAACTACCTCCAAACACAAGTTCCTTCCCAGTTCCGACCTTTAATGTGTCCAATCAATTGAATTTACCACAGGTGGACTCCAATCAAGTTGTAGAAACATCTCAAAGATGATCAATGGAAACAAGATGCATCTGAGCTCAATTTCGAGTCTCATAGCAAAGGGTCTTTTTTAACGAACATTTCTAAAAACCCTAAAAAGAAAGGAGGACCAAGGCACTTCATATAATTGATTAAAATTTCTTTATTAGTGTGGCATGTTCAATAGAAACAACGTTTTTTTTTTTTTTTTAAACCGCCGCATTTCGGCTGCATTGGCCTTCGTCAGGGAATATAAAAAAAAAAGGAATACAAGGTCCTCTTTTTAACAGCTTTTCAATTAGCCCTAATTGGAAGAGGGTGTGGCTACACAATTGATTGGACACACCTAGTAAGCAATACTATACAAATTAAAAGGTGAAATACTGTAGCTATGTTATCATAAAAATACAACTCCAAACTAGAAGTATCCGAACACAAAGGTAGTTCTAATCTTAAATATGACTGGGAGAAGTGTCAAGAATAAGAAAGCTAAATATTCCATAGTACACTAGAACACAGCAAAACATGAACAACAACAGTCTAAACATAGCTGAGGGCAATTGAGCAAAATGTCCACTAGATGACAGCAAATGGATCCATCACGACACCACATGAAGGGTGAGAAATCCATAAATTCATTTAAACCAGGGTACTTAGTGGCCTGTAGTTTGTAAATCCAAAAACTGTCCCTTTGGTTTAACTGTTAAAGACTGTCCCCTTTTCTAATAGAGGCCGGAATATGATCAATACCCATAGCTTGTAGGGAGGCAGGGTTGCCATGGTGTAGGCGTCTCGAAGGCGTCTCTTTGTCCGTCTAATGTAGAACACCTTGCACTGTGGACATTCCAATCTATTGATGACATGAGTGGTTTTGCAGTTAATGAAATGCTTGACGTAATACTCCATTTAGGAAGCTGTGTCAACAAAATACTTCCTTCTGTGCAATATTACTGCAATGTTTGCAATGGTTACATTTAAAGGAGCCCTTGGGTGTGTGGTCAAGCCAAGTTTTTTGAGAGTCACCCGGAAGATAACTGTGGACTAATTTGTCATTTAGGGTAGGACATCTCTTAAAGCTTATGACTGGTGGCTCAGGGAAGACTTGGCATAGTAGCGTATCACTTTGGATGATTCCCCAATTATTTTGACTGATTATTTTAATGCTCTCTGCTTCAGTGCTGTATTTGTAACAACATACACTCTCTCCGATGTATCACAAGGCTCTCCCCTTCTCAAACAAGTTCTCTCTGTCAGGTAATCCAGCCCTGATAGCGGCATCTTTCAGGACCTGAACGTTGTCGCCCCGATTCAAGAAGCGATTCTCCAATTCAGCAGGTTTGACACTGTAGTCTGTTTCCTGATCGCAAATTCTGCGGACTCTTTGGAATTGGCCATATGGAATGTTTTCTTTTAGCCTTTTGGGGTGAAAGCTGTCTGCCCTCAGAATGGTATTCCCATCTGTGGGCTTCCTAAAGATTGATGTGTGCAAACAACCTTTGTCATTTTTACTAATGAAAAAATGAATGTTATCCTTGCTGTACTCCATAGTTAGTTTGAGGTCAGGGTTAATGTTGTTAAGGTATTGATGGAAGGAAATATGTTAATCTTCTGAGCCGGACCAAAACAGACAAACATCATCTATATAGTGTCCCCCACCATATAATCCGGTCAAAGAAATGGTTATTAGAAGGATTCAAAATGAAGTCATTTACCCAAGTACAAACCAGCGTAGGAAGGGCTGTAGCTCCCATGGCACACCCTTTGACCTATTTAATACAGTCCTGAAAGATAAAGATGTTACGATTAAGAGTCCATTCAGTCAGTGAGACAATGAATTCTGTAGGAGGCATCTCAGTTTCAGGTCGGGTACTCAAGAAATGGTGCATAGCTGCCAAACCTTGTTCATGCTCAATGGTGGTGCATAGAGACTCCACATCCATGGTGACTAAAAGGAAGCTGTACCTATATTGTTCAATTCCTTCATTTTGTTCAACACATCTGTGGTATCTTGAAGATGGGCTGGGAGTGACATCAGAAAAGGCTGAATAAAGTAATTAATGTACTTAGATGGGTTCTGTCAGACTTTCATTACCACTAATGACTGGTCTGCTGGGGAATTTTCAAGATGTTTGTGGACTTTTGGAAGAAGGTAAAAAGAAACTATACTCAGATTGCCATTGAAAAGAAATTTGAACTCATTGTCTGAAATGTAGCCATTCTCCTTAGCTTCTGTGAGGATCCCTTTCAATTCAGTTTTTAGGGCCTCTGTAGGGTTGAAGGTAAGAGATTGGTAGAATTCATCATTGTCTAATTGCCGGTAGGCTTCTGTAACATTTGTCTTTACTCCACACCACTGTAGCACCGCCTTTGTCTGCTTTTTTAACCACAATCTGTTCATTTTTGGACAATGATTCAACTGCATCCCGCTCTGTCTTAGAAAGAGTTGCCCAGTATAACCTTAATCTGGTAATACATCAAAGCTAGTGATACGTAACCAACTTTCCAATTAACGGCAATACATTTCTTATCCGCTATAAATGCAGTTTCTTCAGATAAGTCTCCAATATCAACATTTAAAGCAAACAAAAGCAGGGCAATGGGAGAATCTGTAGGCCTGCTGAGATGAAAGAACACACACTTTGTCAGAATTCAGTCAGCCTTCACAAGACCATAACAAAAGCAAATATGTCCCGTTTTGTGTTTTACACCTCCAATTGAGGAATGACATTTCCGAGTGTATGGTTATACTGTAGTTTACTACAGTGTCTGTAAATACATATTGATATTGGAAAGAAGTGGAGGGTCCAACATAAGTCAAAGTGGAATCAAAACATTTAATCATCATTAAAAAGGAAAAGGCACAACACACACATAGGTTAGGCTACTATGGTGGGCGAGAGTTGCGCCTTTTTAATAAGTCTTGATTACCCAGTTATTTGTCTCTGCCTGCAAATCGTCCTCCTAAAAGGCAGGCTATGTCCTATAGGACTATGCATAACGTAGCAAGTGTCGTCATCATTCTTCCTGCCTCCAGTTCAGTAGCCATACCTACACAATCAAGTGTGCATGTGGTCTCAATTAAATAGAGTTGGCTGTACCCTACGCACGGGAGAGAAGCACAGGGCAGTAACACTACATGACCAAAAGTATGTGGATACCTGCTCGTCGAACATCTCATTCCAAAATCACGGGCATCAATAAGGAGTTGGTCCCCCCTTTGCTGCTATAACAGCCTCCACTCTTCTGGGAAGGCTTTCCTCTAGATGTTGGAACATTGCAGCAGGGACTTGCTTCTATTCAGCCACAACAGCATTAGAGAGGTCGGGCACTGACGTTGAGCGATTAGGCCTGGCTCGTAGTCGGTGTACCAATTCATCCCAAAGGTGTTTGATGGTCAGGGCTCTGTGCAGGCTAGTCAAGTTCTTCCACTCCGATCTCAACAAACCATTTCTGTATGGACCTCGCTTTGTGCACAAGGGAATTGTCATGCTGAAACAGGAAAGGGCCTTCCCCAAACTGTTGCCACAAAGTTGTAGCACAGAAACATCTATAATATGATTGTATGCTGTCGCGTAAAGATTCCCTTCACTGGAACTAAGGGTCCTAGCCCAAACGTTGAAAAAGCCCCAGACCATTATTCCTCTTCATGAAGCTCCAGGGCGAACAGTTATTCCCGGCCATCGCAAATCGTTTGGCCTCCCGAGTGGCGCTGCGGTCTAAGGCACTGCATCTCAGTGCTAGAGGCGTCACTGCTGACCTTGGTTTGATCCCGGGCTGTATCACAACCTGCGGTGATCGGGAGTCCCATAGGACGGCGCACATTTGGCCCAGCGTCGTCCGAGTTAGGTGAGGATTTGGCCAGAGTAGGCCATCAATGTAAAATAAGAATTTGTTCTTAACTTCTTGGTGACAGAAAGCAGTATTTCACATCCGGATTAAATGCATGCCCAAATTCAACTGCCTGCCCAAATTCAACTGCCTGCTACTCATCCCCAGAAGATAAGATATACATATTATTAGTAGATTTGGATAGAAAACACTCTGAAGTTTCTAACACTGTTTGAATGTCTGTGAGTATAACAGAACTTATGTAGCAGGCTAAACCCAGAGGAAAAACCATTCAGATATTGTTTGAAGTCACACTCTTTTCAATGTGTTTTCATAGGGAATTCAGATTTCTAAGGGACCTTCTTGCAGTTCCTACCGCTTCCACTGGATGTCACCAGTCTTTAGAAATTGGTTGAGGTTTTTCCTTTGTGTAATGAAAAAGTAGCCCTGTTCAAAACGAGGGTCACTTCAAGTGTACTGTTTGTTAGAGGCGCGTGACAAGAAAGGTAGCGTCAGTTTGTTTTCTTCCTGTATTGAACACAGATCATCCAGTCTTCAATTTTATCGATGATTTACTTTAAAAAGTACCAAAAATTGTATTACAAAAGTAGTTTGTAATACAGGTTTACAGGTAACTTTTGAGATATTTTGTAGTCACGTTGCGCAAGCTAGAACCGGTGTTTTTCTGGATCAAACTCGCCAAATAAATGGACATTTTGGATATATATCGACGGAATTAATCAAACAAAAGGACCATTTGTGATGTTTATGGGACATATTGGAGTGCCAACAAAGAAGCTCGTCAAAGGTATAGCATGATTTATATTTTTATTTCTGCGTTTTGTGTCGCGCCTGCATGGTTGAAATATTTTCTCTCTTTGTTTACGGAAGTGCTACCCTTAGATAATAGCCGAAAAAGCCTTTTTGAAATTTGACATGTTGGCTGGATTCACAACACGTGTAGCTTTAATTTGGTATCTTACATGTGTGCCTGAGTTTGTTGCTATGGTCCTACATGCATGAAACTATTTCTGTGACTCTACAGGTTGCATGTCCTAATAAGAAAATATGATAATGGTGGCTAAATGCCAGAGGTGATGAGCAATTAAGAGGAGTTACTATGAGTATGAGTAAGGAGGACAAATATATAAGAAGTCTGTGCCAAGACTGGAAGGCAGTTGCTCGGCTTTAATTATGAAGTAATAAAAAGTATATTTGAACTCACATTCTCCGATATTTGTGAAATATGATTGACCAAATATTTTCACGATATAAATGGCGAGCTTGCCAGGAGTGGCGAAAAGGGACCAGAGACAGAGAAAATCTGTAGCTGTGAATGGGCTTCCTGGACGGACTGCACAAAACACAAGTTGCCGCTTGTTAAGACAGTAAACTGAGTTCTTACGTGTAGTTCTTGTGTGGTCCGCTCTAGGAACCTGTTTTCAGAGATAGGTCACCAAGGAGGTCTCTCCAAATTTGACGAACCAAAGAAATACTGGGAGCTTATGAGTTTGAAATGCATGCCACATATTGGGGGTATAAGCTTTTGAGGGTTGCAACCATGAATATAAGTACAGTAATTGGTTTGTGACCATTGGAGAGGGAGAGTTGTGTGCACCGTCTATTTTGACTGGCTCAGCAGAGTGGGGCTATTCATCTGATTCATCTGATTTGTTCAGACGGTTCATCTGACCAGTTGTTCAGTCTGTTTAAGTTGTGAATATGTTGTCTGATTTCGTATGGCCGGGATATATTTGATTAGACCTGTGTGAGTTGCGAGCAAACGCAGCCCATTTGTCTGATTCTATTGGTCCTTGTCAGCGGGTTATTCAATTAGTCTGGCTCACGCAGTCGCTCAGCTGGGGTGGGGGATCGGTCTCATTCAGGTTGTCTGTCTGCCCTGTTGAACTGTTCTTTTCAGTCTAGTTTGAGGTGACCAATGTCTATCTGCATGGTTGAACAAAATTAAATAGAAATCCTGTAATACCGCTTTTCGTGTATGTAAATCGATAAGGTCCACTTGGATGGGTAAACATCCTGTGTAATATTGCCTTTTCTGTGTGGAGGTGAATCAGGAAAGTGCTGTATAATCAGGTGTTTGATAAGGAACGATATGGGACTGGATAGACGTTTATTTGATAATGGGACTGCATAGACGGATATTTACTAGTCATATCCACAAAATACCGCCCTGAAATAAATGTAAAATCTGTGAATACCGCCATTTAAATTGAAGATAGGGGTCAGCTCAGACAGTCAGATAAAAAGCTGTGGTTACCGCCCTGAAATAAAGTTAGAGTATACTCAGGTTGCTTAGGAAAGCATGAAAGATTACTTAGGAAAGTGTAAGAGAAATCCTATAAGACAACTTATCATGTAGAGGGAGTGTATCGATAATTAATAAGTCACTTTGGAAAGTGTGAAAGGTGTGTCACAGTTCTCTGCTGTTGTGGGATTAAAAGGTTGCGCCTCTCTTGGTCTGACGGAGGGGACGCAACCAGTCCTGCACTAGGGGAGGTGAATATGATTTGTATTTAAATACCCAGTGTAAGGATGTGATACTATAAATGTGAACAGTTAGGATAAATTGTAAAATACATGAACATTATATTATTAGTAATAAATGTCAAGGCGACATCAGCGATTGCCTGGTAAGGCCACTGAAAATTGCATACTGCAAAGTGGATGAATATATTTGGTCTATAGAAATTGGAACATTTGAAGTAAGAATAAACTCAAAAAGATAGAACAATTATAAAAACTTAGAAACAGGGGGAATACCCAATAGTCTGAGTACAATAATCAGAGATAATAAAATAATGTGGATATACATAGGAGAGAATAGGGTGTGGTTAAAATCATTTAGGTCTTGAACTTGACCGTTAAAGATTTTTAGTCCTGGATCTATAGGGAGTAATATAAGAACAAGATAAAGTGGTTAAACAAGGGAATAGCACAATACAACTAAACTAGTGAGCAAAGAATACATAGGAAAATAGTTAGAAGCTTGAAAAATACCACGGAGTCGCTGAAAGAAGTGCACGTAAATTCTACCAATTCGGCTCAATATGAAAGAGCAAACTAGATCATGTTGTGCAACATTACCCTGTTAACAGGATAATTCAAATCAAATCAAGAATTCAGGAAGGCAATTATGAATTGGAACAATCACATAAAACCAGAATCAGAAGCTCAGTTTCCTAGCGTATTGAAGTTAGCGTTCTATTAGCGTCATTGCGCTAACTGTATCATTTAGTGTAAAATGGGGTGCTTGGTAATGTCATTCAGGCTATTTTGGTTGGATTTCAAAGCACTAGATTGGCTGTACCAGTGTGCAGAATAACTGATGAGTTAACAAATGCTCGAAGTCTGTTTGAATATTGCTGTTGTCAGTAAACATCTGGGAAATAAAGTAATTTGAATTGTTGCAAGAGGCACAGTTAGCGACCAATGTGTTTAACAAACAAGTAAAGAGCCTAACCAGCTTTGCGAGGTGAGTAGAATGGAGGGTGAAGATGTATTTTCTTGCTTATATCTGGAAGCGGCGTTAGCAAAATTAGTTAGCCACATTAGCTTGGGTGCTTGACTGCTTGACTGCCATGTGGGGAAAATAGTAGGAATTATAGTTCAGAAAGTTTGGTTCAACCCTGTTCATTAGAGCCTTTTGGGGTTGAATAGTCCTTGTGAGAATCAAGTGGATATTAGGTAACATATTAAAATGGGCAGTATGGGCGAGAGTATGACTAAGTAATGTTTACGAATAGTCTGACTTTGTATCACGCCACATTCAAACTATTGTTAACTTCTTAGTGATGAAATCCCGTTAACGGGATCAATTTGACAACAGCCAGTGAAAGTGCAGGGCGCCAAATTCAAACAACAAATCTCATAATTCAAATTCATCAAATATGCAAGTATTATACACCATTTTAAAGATAAATGTCTTGTTAATCCCACCAGTGTTTGATTTTCAAAAAGGCTTTACCGTGAAACCATACCATGCGATTATGTTAGGTTAGTGCCTAGTCACAAAAAAACATACAGCCATTTTCCAGCCAAAGAGAGGAGTCACAAAAAGCAGAAATAGAGATAAAATGAATCACTAATCTTTGATGATCTTCATCAGATGGCACTCATTGGACTTCATGTTACACAATACATGTATGTTTTGTTCAATAAAGTTAATATTTATATCAATAAATGTCAGTTTACATTGGCGCGTTATGTTCAGTAATGTTTTGCCTCTAAAAAACATCCGGTGAATTTGAAGAGAGCCACACAATTGACAGAAATACTCATAAACGTTGATGAAAGATACAAGTGTTATGCATAGAATTAAAGATAAACTTCTCCTTAATGCAACCGCTGTGTCAGATTTCAAAAAGGCTTTATGGTGAAAGCACACCATGCAATAATCTGAGTACAGCGCTCAGCCATCAAAACAAGCCATACAGATACCCGCCATGTTGCGGAGTCAGTTAAAGTCAGAAATAGCGTTATAGATATTCACTTACCTTTTATGATCTTCATCGGAATGCACTCCCAGGAATCCCAGTTCCACAATAAATGTTTGTTTTGTTCGATAAAGTTAATCTTTATGTCCAAATACCTCCTTTTTGTTCGCGCGTTTAGTTCACTATTCCAAATGCACAAGGCGCGGGCACTAAGTCCAGATGAAAAGTCAAAACAGTTCCATTACAGTTTGTAGAAACATGTCAAACGATGTATAGAATCAATCTGTAGAGTGTTTTTATCATAAATCTTCAATAATATTCCAACAGGACAATTCCTTTGTCTTTAGAAATGAAAGGGAACGGAGCTCGTGCTCACGCGTGTGACCAAACTAAAGTCTTTCAGCCAGACCACTGGTTCAAACAGCTCTTATTTGCTCCCCTATCACAATAGAAGCCTGAAACAATGTTCTAAAGACTGATGACATCTAGTGGAAGCCATAGGAAATGCAATCTGACCAAATTTACACTGTATATTGGATAGGCTATCACTTGAAAAACTACAAACCTCAGATTTCCCACTTCCTGGTTGGATTTTTATCAGGTTTTTGCATGCCATATGAGTTCTGTTATACACAAAGACATCATTCAAACAGTTTTAGAAACTTGCGAGTGTTTTCTATCCAAATCTACTAATAATATGCATATATTAGCAACTGGGACTGAGTAGCAGGCAGTTTACTCTGGGCACGCTTTTCATCCGAACGTGAAAATACTGCCCCCCCAGCCCAAAGATTTGGGGTTTCTGTGTTGATATAATATGTATGCTATGTGGTAGAGCAGGAACACAAGGAATTATAGCTATGGTAAAGTACTACTGGCGAAAAGACAACACGTGGAGGTTTCGAGAACCATGCGACTCAAGAAAACCTTAGTTTTAAAACCTGTGAATGTCAGGATTTGGCCAGGGTTGTTCCGGTTTTTGGTCACTAGATGCCCCCATTGTGCTTTTTGACCTTTTGCTTTCCCTTGATCCCCATTATTATTTGCACCTGTGCCTCGTTTCCCTTGATTGTATTTAAACCCTTAGTTTCCCTCAGTTCTTTGCTCTGTGTTTGTGTGTTAGCACCCAGCCCTAGTATTCTGTGAACTCTTGTTGATCCCGGTGGACGCTCTTGTGGAATTCTGTTTTTTGTTCTTGTTTATTTATTTTTGAGTATCTTTTGAGGCTCTTTATGCTATACCTACCACCTTGTGGATTTACCTTTTTGTCTTGGAGGATTACCTTGTGGATTACCTTGTTCTTGTGGAATTCCTTTTGAGGTTGTGGAGTTACATGTTTTCCTGAAGGACTTCACTTTTTACTTTATTAAATACACCGTCTCAAGTACTGCTGTGTCTGCCTCATCTTCTGGGTTCTGCCGACTATTCGTGGCTCAGTTGGTTAAGTGACTGTTTCTCACTCCGGAGACCCGGGTTCGTAACCGGGTCCTGACAGTGAATCTTTGTTATGTTACTCAAATTAGATTTATTGAATTGACTGAAGGGAGGAGGAGATAATAGTAATGAAAGTGGCCTCCCTGTGAAAAGTAGAATTGTGTTTTGTTTTTACTATATTTTAAATAAAAACTCCCCTGGTATCATAAACTTTAGCGACAAGAAAGGTGGAGTTTAGTCGATTGAGGAGAGCTTTCTGAGTTATAGAGATGAGATGTAGACTAGGGGAGGCAACAAAAAATAATTAACGTTAGTCAATTGGAAAGTAAGAATTTTGACTTTTATTGTTTGGATTGATAAAGAATTGGCTGTTGTATTTTCTACATTTGGCGCATTACAGGTTAATCTTAAACTAATGAAAGTTCAATGAGTGTGAAGCAGTGGTTAGTGATAAATTGTCATATTGATAAGGAGGATTGATGTAAACGTAATGAGTGACAGTATGTGAATGATAATATATTATTAGTGTCTTTATAGCCCTCTTAATGATGCAATATTTTAGTAATTTGAAAAACTGAGGTTTCAATACGAGGTTAAATGATGAGTAGAGATTGAGCCTTGAGGTTGTAAAAAAAGATTAGCTGTGGTTGGAATCAAGCAACTAGTGGGATGTTTGAAATAAAGGTATGAAGAAACATTTACTATTGCTTGGTTTTATAGTTAACTTTCCTGCTCAAATTTACTAGTGTTATGTATTCTAGACATAATAATCTGTTTCCATTACATGGTACAGTGTCCAGTAATATGAGTAGTATGAATTAAGTATTGACTATCACGCTGATAAGGCAGCACCAACTTTTTGAATGTTTGTTAAACAACAGTTTTGTATTTTACTAAACTAATGCAACAGGTTAAACTGATAGGATTACTGGAAAGGGGCTCTGGAATTGTTTATTCTAAAATGGGATCAATTCCACTTAATGGAAGACTGAATTATCTGATGGTTCTTGAATAGAATTCTTGCTTCCAGGAAAAAATGAAAGTCCAATACAGTATATATGTAAATTAAGGGAGACATAGGTGACCATGTCTAAAACAACATTTTATTTGATGCCCAGGATCAAATATCACTGATTTCTTCAGCTGAGAAATTGACTACATTTGCGAAAGGAAAAAGTATTACATTTAGGGAAGGCCTGGCCATTTTTGTTTATTTTTTGCATACTATTTAACACACACACCAGCACACACACACATTTATGCGATAGCGGTGGTGACACTGGAGTGTGGGATTTATTTTGGATGGACTTTTTTCAACTCCGTTTTAAACTGGGTATACAGAAGGATGGAAATGTTTTGAATGGTATTTAAGTGGTTTCTGAAGGACAGGGAAAGAAAAGGGAGAGGAAACATTTTAATGGTGTCAAAAGCCCTGAATGCTAAAGTTTCTCGTGAAGACTGATCAACCTCACGAGAAATTATCGGAACAGGTGGGATTTAATTATAAAATTACCAAGCAACACCAGCCTATTCAAAGTGTACAATTACTTTCAAATTCTATTATTTCCTTAGGAAATTATAAAGAGTTGTAATTCTAAGTTGATTAGTTGTTCAAATTGTTTATTTTGATTTAACACGTTATTTTTGAATCACGTATTCTACGGGAAAAGTACCAGTAGCCTGGGGGTTGTGGTCTTTGAGTAAATATACAGAGGGTTTTTGTTCAATCTGAATATAGAAGGGAAAATATATGTAATTAAGGGAGGACAGTTACTTGGAATGGATTGTGGTATGTGTATTGATTTCATTTTGTGTTTTTGTTTCAATACAACATTTGCAAGATTGGAATACTGGAGTGTGGGTTTCTGCGAGGGGTTATGTTAACTTCATGACCTGTAACTCGTCCGAGAGGTCGCCAGTAGAATAAGGGACTTATCATGGAAGGTGACATCAGATCATGTCTTAATGTATGGGAGGGATAATTTCACCACAACCAGTGTGTGTGAACCTCAAACCCTCCCTAACCGGCTGAAGAGTGAGGGACAAATGTGTGTTATGACAGTGACTTCTAACACTTCTATCTGTGTCCGTTGGGAAGATGACCTGTGAACTCTATCTGAAATAGACATGCTGGAATGGTATGTGCCAGTTGAAGGTAGACTAAAGGGGAACGGGGGTCTATTCACTATGAATAAGTGTAGACTAAGGATGCATTGTGATAACTGGTCTTTTATTTCTAGGACACTTGTGAAAGGAAACCAGGGATGAAGGGAGGTTGTAATGTGAAGAGTTATGAACGACAATGAAAGGTTCCGTTTTAAAATGTACATTCTAACCGGGATGATGTGTGATGAGTTAAGGAGCAGGAATTTGAGTCTTAGTCTCAAAGTAAGCACTGTGGAATGTCATTCTGAATTTGTGGTGGATAATTTATAAAATATTGTAATTGTTTTTTATTCGGATATAAAGAAAGAGTTGATTTTGAACAGTGAAGGTTCTACTCAAATATATTAAGCTGGGGGAGACTCCAGAAACATTGTTTCTAAGTGTCCTCCGACATGGAGGTTGTTAGAGTACTCACTGGATGATAGCTCGGGTAGCCATGAGTTTTTTTTAAATCTTTTGTTTTACAGTGTATTCAGACTAGAGGTCAACCGATTAATCTGAGTGGCCGATTAATTAGGCCCGATTTCAAGTTTTCATAACAATCAGTAATTTTGGATGCCGATTTAAAAAATATTATATAAATATATTTTTCACACCTTTATTTAACTAGGCAAGTCAGTCAACACATTCTTATTTTCAATGACTGCCTTGTTCAGGGGCAGAACTACAGAGTTTTACCTTGTCAGCTCAGAGATTCAATCTTGCAACCTTACGGTTAACTAGTCCAACGCTCTAACCACCTGCCTCATGAGGAGCCCGCCTGTTACGCAAATGCAGTAATAATATAATAATATATAATAATATATCCCATTTAGCAGACGCTTTTGTCCAAAGCGACTTACAAGTCGGCTGGGGCCACTACTTTTACATATGGGTGGCCCCAGCGGGAATCGAACCCACGACGCTTGGCGTTGCAAGTGCCATGCTCTACCGACTGAGCCACACAGGACCCCAGTAAGAAGCCAAGGTACGTTGCTAGCTAGCATTAAACTTATCTTATGAAAAACAATCAATCAATCAATCAATCATAATCACTAGTTATAACTACACATGGTTGATGATATTACTAGTTTATCTAGCGAGTCCTGCGTTGCATATAATCGATGCAGTGCGCATTCGCGAAAAAGGACTGTCGTTGCTCCAATGTGCACATAACCATAAACATCAAAGCCTTTCTTAAAATCAATACACAGAAGTATATATTTTTAAACCTGCATATTTAGCTAAAAGAAATCCAGGTTAGCAGGCAATATTAACCAGGTGAAATTGTGTCACTTGTCTTGCGTTCATTGCACGCAGAGTCAGGGTATATGCAACTGTTGGGCAGCCTGGCTCATTGCGAACTAATTTGCCAGAATTTTACGTAATTCTGACATAACATTGAAGGTTGTGCAATGTAACAGGAATATTTAGACTGATGGATGCCACCCGTTAGATAAAATACGGAACTGTTCCGTATTTCACTGAAAGAATAAATGTTTTGTTTTCGAGATGATAGTTTCCGGATTCGACCATATTAATGACCTAAAGGCTCGTATTTCTGTGTGTTATTGTGTTATAATTAAGTCTATGATTTGATAGAGCAGTCTGACTGAGCGATGGTAGGCACCAGCAGGCTCGTATGCATTCATTCATACAGCACTTTTGTGCGTTTTGCCAGCCGCTCTGCTGTTTATGAATTCAAGCCTATCAACTCCCGAGATTAGGCTGGTGGAACCGATGTGAAATGGCTATCTAGTTAGCGGGGTGCGCGCTAATAGCATTTCAAACGTCACTCGCTCTGAGACTTGGAGTAGTTGTTCCCCTTGGTCTGCATGGGTAACTCTGCTTCGAGGGTGGCTGGTTGGTAGGTGATCAAATACTTATGTCATGCAATAAAATGCAAATTAATTACTTATAAATCATACAATGTGATTTATTTTTGTTTTAGATTCCGTCTCTCACAGTTGAAGTGTACTTATGATAAAAAGTACAGACCTCTACATGCTTTGTAAGTAGGAAAACCTGCAAAATCGTCAGTGTATCAAATACTTGTTCTCCCCACTGTACATGTTTTACATATAATTAAAGATACACTTGTTCTTAATGCAACCGCCATGTCAGATTTTTTAAAACTTTACGAAAAAAGCATACCATGCAATAATCTGAGACGCGCTCAGAAATACACAACATTTCTCCGCCATGTTGGAGTCAACAGAAATACGATATTACATCATAAATATTCCCTTACCTTTGATGATCTTTCATCAGAATGCAGTGCCAGGAATCCTAGTTCCGCAATAAATCGTTGTTTTGTTCGATAATGTCCATTACTAGTGTCCAATTAGCTACTTTTGCTAGCATGTTTAGTTCACATGTCCAAAAGCTGGCGCCGGTCCAGGCGAACTCAGACAAAAACTTCAAAAAGTTATATTCCAGGTCGAATAAACTGATTCTCTACTTAGTTTGACCAATCTTCAGGATGTTATTATTATATTTATCCAATAACGTTCCAACCGGAGCATTAGTTTTTGTCTACAGAGTAATGGAACGCATGGCGATATCATGAGAAATGCGCCTGACCAGGAACTGGCATTCTGCCAGACCACTGACTCAAATAGCTGCCATCCGGCCCCACGTCACGCAAGAGGCTTCATTCCACGTTCTACTGACTGTTGACATCTAGTGGAAGGCGTAAGAAGAGCGAACAGATCCATATCTTACTGGGATGTGAATAGGCGATGGGTTGAAAATCAACCAGCCCCAGAATTTCCACTTCCTGTTTGGAAGTTTGCCTGCCATATGAGTTCTGTTATACTCACAGACATAATTCAAACAGTTTTAGAAACTTCAGAGTGTTTTCTATAGTAGTAATAGTAATATGCATATATTAGCATCTGGGACAGTGTAGGAGGCAGTTCACTATGGGCACGCAATTCATCCAAAGTGAAAATGCTGCCCCCTATCCCTAAAAAGTTAAGGAGAGGTTTATCTATAATTCCATGTGTAACACTTGTATTTTCATCAACATTTATGATGAGTATTTCTGTAAATTGAGGTGGCTATGCAAAATCACTGGATGTTTTTGGAACTACTGAACGTAACGCGCCAATGTAAACTCAGATTTCTTTATATAAATATGAACTTTATCAAACAAAACATACATGTATTGTGTAACATGAAGTCCTATGAGTGTCATCTGATGAATATCATCAAAGGTTAGCGATTAATTTCATCTCTATTTGTGCTTTTTGTGACTCCTATATTTGTCTGGAAAAATAGCTGTGTTTTTCTGTGGCTTGGTGGTGACCTAACATAATTGTTTGTGGTGCTTTCGCTGTAAAGCCTATTTGAAATCGGACACTGTGGTGGGATTAACAACAAGATTACTTTAAAACAGTATAAAATACATGTATGTTTGAGGAATTTTAATTATGAGATTTCTGTTGTTTTTGAATTTGGAGCCCTGCACTTTCACTGGATGTTGTCATATCGATCCAGTTAACGGGATTTCAGCCCTACGAAGTTTTAAGATGCAATAGGAAAACCCAGAGGAATCCCCAAGGAATAAAAAGCAAGAGATGAGATTAAGTCCGGATTTGAATCAATTTTTGTTTGGATATCACCTTAAAAAAACCTAGACTGGATAAATTACATTTACATTGATCATCAAAGATTCATTAACAATACAGCCTCTGCATTGACAGCTTTGAGTGAACAAGTAAGGCATTGACCAAGTTGAAAAGACTACAACAGGAAGTAAAAGATAATGCTGGACATGATTCCCATGCCTGGGACTGGTTGGACTCAATCCTGGGAAAATGGGGTTGTCGTACCTATCAAGACCGACATCAATTGATATAGACGGTGTACTTCCTGAGGATCCTAATCCTGATCACAGGTTTCTAACAAAATAGGTGGTGCTTAAAAGACTGAGAAGAGAGTGGACATTATCATCATATTGGATCTTTGAATGTGCATTGTATCAAAGGAGTGATTGAACATTGTGTTGTAATAAGGAGTGTGTTTAGTGAATAACTATAACTCTCAGGCAAGGCTGAGAAATGCATGCACATGCTTTAGACTGTATATTGAAGGATAATTTGCTTGAGGAGGGATCTTATTCTGAGTTGGATTTTGGGGCGTGGGGCTATTTAGCCCCAGATGAGGGGATACATTGAATTTTTCAGTACATATGTGGCAATTATTTATTTCAGAAGAAGCCAGCAAAAATAGTGTATGTGCTCTAGGTCATTTAACACCATTAGACATGCACGTGGTTATACTTGTAACTGTTATGGCCTAACTATGGTTACACCTCTTGGGTTTTTTCCAGAACAGGGGTTCCCCTTTCAGTGAAGTCAGCAGGATGTCATGTATTGGTTATTCCTGTAGAGTGTCAAGGTCTGTTGCTATGGTCCTACATGCATGAAACTATTTCTGTGACTCTACATGTCTTAATATGAAGGCAATATGTTAACGGTGGCTAAATGCCAGAGGTGATGAGCAATTAAGAGGAGTTAGTATGAGTATGGAGGACAAATATGTCAGAAGTCTGTGCCAAGACTGGAAGGCAGTTGCTTTCATGATCCAGCTCAGCTTTTATTATGAAGTAATAAAGAATATTTGAACTCGCATGCTCCGGTATTTGTGAAATATGATTGACCAAATATTTCCAAGACAAGGGGCAAGAAGGTATGGTAGCCCCCCTGAGGCCCGTCCATATCACCGGCCCTGCTATGATCAAGCAGAACCTTCTGTAGGTTTACGCCTTGGTAGGCCTGGACTTAATATTCCATCACTTCCTGAAGTTGTTTGTGTGTAGCTACAAATAATAAGAAGGGTGCGGTCCTTATTTGTCATCGAAAGCCACATAGACTTAGTTTAAACCCATTCAGACGTTCCATGTTGAAAATAACTATAAAGAGCATGTTTAAACGATTGTCAATAAGGTCGCTATAAAAGCTTTTTGTTTCAGATTGCCATGTGTTTTTTCACTGATGTGAATCTCACTTGGGCGGCTGCGCTTGTTCTTGAAGTTGCAATGTACATTGTGTTCATAAGGCACATTCTTACATATCCTACCTATTGTTCATCATAATCAAACATTATGATGTGGTAATGTTGTAGGCTACACAATAAGCACACAAGTAGCCTTACAAATATTAGGTAGACCTAAAGCTAAGTTCGACCCTGCGGGTCGGTTCAACTTACCTCCGGAAACCAACTTTTGCGCCACATAAAGAAAGAAGCACAAACCGATGAACGTTAGTTTGGGCATATTTGCTAATTAGTTTGTTTAGATAATAAATAAGTTCAAATGAGAACTTATGTGGTTTATAGCTTAGCCTACGTCTGCTATTGTATTTCATGAGGCTGTGAAAGTGAAAAAAAAAAGTAAAATGTAGTTTAGTTCCTCACTATTCATGACCTCTTGGTGGAAAATAAAATAAAGTTTAATTTAACTTGTAAATTATGTTTAATAGCTGCAATGGAATCATATGGTATACAAACACATTGCATTATGTTTACATGTTAATTTTACTCAGCATTTGTTCTAACCCTTTCTGGAATATTCATTCCTGTAGTCTTACTCATACCTGGTCTTTGGCGCCTCCGTGTGTGTATAATTGGCTACTACGCACAGAATTACATATATATAGAATTTAAAATTGATATAATCTCTGCTGTAATGTAACAAAACTTGGCAACACTGAAATATTTAAAGGTAAATGAATAACTATAGTTTATTTAATTTTCCTCCTGTCCACTGAGTGTAAGAGATTTCAAATCAACAGCATATAGCCATTCAACCATATGCCTATATGGCATGCACACTAAAACATTCACAATATTAAATATTTTCCTCAAAACATAATACATGTTTGCCATCTTATTGTATGGATAAATATTTCATTATAATTCACAATATATATTGAACAAAAATATAAACCCAACATGCAACAATTTCAACGATTTTACAGAATCGTATAAGGAACACAATTTAAATAAATCAATAAGGCCCTAATCTATGAATTACCCATGACGGGGTAGAGGCGCAGCCATGGGTGGGCCTGGAAGGGAGAAGCCCAAGTGGGAGCCAGGTGGTCTGCTCTAAAATTATGTTGGAGGTGGCTTATGGTAGAGAAATGAACACTCAATTATCTGGCAAAAGCTCTGGTTGACCTTCCTGCAGTCAGCATGCCAATTGCACGCTCCCTCAAAACTTGAGACATCTGTGGTGTTGTGTGGCAAAACTGCACATTGTAGAGTGACCTTTTATTGTCCCCAACACAAGGTGCACCTGTGTAATGATCATGCTGTTTAATCAGCTTCTTAATATGCCACACCTGTCAGGTGGATGGATTATCTTGGCAAAGGAGAAAAGCTCACTAACGGATGTAAACTAATTGGTGCACAGCATTTCAGAGAAATAAGCTTTTTTTGTGCACATGGAATGTTTCTGGAATCTTATATTTCAGCTCTTGAAACATGTTGCATTCACATTTCGGTTCAGTATACATAGTTGAATATCATAGTAGCCTAGGCTAAGCATGACACACATACAGGATAACAATATGATACATGATAACCCAAAAGAGATAGAAAAGGAGAGATGAGTTTACTGGAGAGAAACAAACCTTCCCTGTACAGAATCTAAATATTTATCAAACAAACTATATATTCAACAAGTGCTTTTCAACTGTTTTCTTCTGGTACAGACTCTGTAGTTGTACTGGTCTGGTCTCTGTTGGTACAGAGGATTTACCTATACTCTGTCTACTACATAGAGAAGTATCTGAGCTACTCTCTATTGCTGTACAAATTGTATCGGAGCTCATGTCTCCTGGTCCAGAGGGTGCACCTGAACTGTAGTTTACTGGAGTAGATATTGTACCTACATGCTGTGGCTCTGAGACCAGCTGACAATCCTGGACTGCTTCTATTAGGAGTGTCTGTACTGTCTGACACTGAGCTAGTGGGTCTCCTCAGACCTGATAGGCCAGGTGTTCCTCCCTCTCGGTCCACCTGACCACTGCTCCTCTGGGTTTCCATTGTTTTCAACACACTTCCTTGTTCTACACCAATGTGATAGCAATGAGTGTCTTATAGTTGATGGTTTTGGGGGCGAGAAGTGGTGGGGGTCTTGATGTATGGGAATTCGGGATGGGGGTGTTTGTTTCTTTCACCTCCTCTCTCTGCACGCTCTATCTTTATCCCTTCTCTGAGGGGTTGGTGGAGACCTCTGACCATCAGTCTAGCTGTTGTGTGTGGCTCTGCTGGATTCCTTCTCTTGCACCTCTGACCCTGGCTCCACCTCAAGAGTGGATGTCCTCCTGTTGTTGATCGTCACCTTGTTCTTTTCTATATCCCTCTTCTTCCTTCCCTTCGTTCTATGTCTCTTCTTGCTCCTCTACCTTTCCCTCTTCCTCACTCTCTGCATTTCATCTTCCCTCTGTCTCTCCCTCCCTCCCTCTCACCATCAACATCTCTCCTTTCCTCTTCATCTCTCTCTCCCTCTGTCTCTGAGTAATTTATTATGTAACTCCTGGTCATCTCGGTTCCCCCACTGTTTATCCTGAACCTGTTGCGTGTTAGATTGTGGTTCAGGCTGTATCCATCACTGGCACGTGACATCTGATGGGTCTTTAGATGGGGTGAGATGAGCCCGTTCTCTTCCTCTCCCTCACTCTCTTTCATCACTTCCCTCGCTCTCTCTCTCTACGTCATGTTGAAATGACGTAGAAACAACAAACACATGTCAGATTTATCTGTGACTGTCTCTTTGTTTCTTTACTCACAAACCTGCATAGTTCTCCCATCTGATATGTGATTGCTATCATACTGGTGTTCTTATCACGGGGACTTTTGGAGAGAGCTGAATATAGGGTTTGTTAATAAAACAAGTACAAATATAGTCAGAAACAGAAATGTCTTTAAAAAGTGTGGACTAACCAAGGTTATTGTTCAGCACTCTAACAGCACATGACATGGTCGTTGGCAACCTTTTTGTGTTTGAACCTTTGACCTTTATTGCTCCCTAGTGGCGCAGCGGTCTAAGGCACTGCATATCAGTGCAATAGGTGTCACTATAGTCCCTGGTACGAATAAAAGCTGTATCACATCTGGCCATGATTGGGTGGCGCACAATTGGCCCAGCATTGTCTAGGTTTGGCTAGGAGTAGGCTGTCATTGTAAATAAGAATTTGTTTCGTAATGGACTTGTCAAGTTAAATAAAGATTATATTTAAAAAATGTTACATCCCCATCTTTAGCTGGTACCTAAAAATAGATCCTGATCCATCATTGGATCACAAGTGCCGGCCTGCCATTTAGGAGACAAAGACTTAACAATGACTTCCACTCTCTGCTGAAAGGTCTGTATTTCCCCACCAATCATACACTCTGCCTCATACACCCCACTGAGCTGCTTGGTCAGCTGTCTGATTGTGATTTCTCCAGTCGTGGTGTTCAAGGATGTCTTTCCTTCAAAATCACGCAATTCCTGTTTCCCGTCAGTGCCCCATTCCACTGCCTTGTTTACACCATGTTTCCACAGGATCTCCTGTAAAACTCCACCACGGATCCCAGGGTTGATAATGACATTGCCGTTTGTGATGACATAACGGGTGGTGGACGGTCCAGCTGTTATGGGATGAGAACAGAGTTACACCACAGTAAACATGACATACGTAGTCACATCGCCCTCATATGGTATAATAATGGGCTGAGTTATTGTAAGGAACAATGATATTACCCTGAAACAGAATAGTCTTCCCCCTAGTTTATTTTCTAGACAGTGTAGAAAGGCCCCAAAGCAACACCTGGCACACAATGCAGTAACTGAAACCCAACATATTTTAGGGTGGGGAAACAGAAGGTGTGGGGAATAGATAGTGGGTAAACTCTAGCTAGGCTAGTAATTAGCCTAAATTCAGTTGTAGTATTTTCCAGTCGTATAAAGTACTTAAGTAAAACTATTTTAATGTATTGCTTAAGTAATTTTGGGGGGTATCTGTACTTTAATATTTATTTATATTTTGACAACTTTTACTCAACTACATTCCTAAAGAAAATCATGTAAAAATTACACCATACTTTTCCCTGATACCCAAAAGTACTTGTTACATTTTGAATGCTTAGCAGACAGGAAAATGGTCCTTTTTCAAACACATCAAGAGAACATCCCTGGTCATCCCTACTGCCTCTGATTTGGCTCACTAAACACACATGCCTCCTTTGTAAATTATGTTTGAGTGTTGAAGGGTGCCCCTGGCCAAAAACAAATGCTTTCTTAATATAAGGAATGTGAAATGATTTATACTTTAACTTTTGATACTTTAGTATATTTAAAAACAAAAACTTTTAGACTTTTACTCAAGTAGCATTTTACTGGGTGACTTTTACTTGTGTAATTTTCTGCTAAGGTATCTTTACTTTTACTCAAGTATTACAATTATGTACTTTTTTCCACCACTGGTATTCTGAATAACATTTATGTCAATAAAAGAAAATACATTCGTAAGCAAAAGCAATAGAAAAAGGCTAACAATACGAAATGTATTCCTAGGACAATCCATCAAGGGATTTTTTTCTAGGACAGGAGAGTTGTGAAGGAGCGTCGATCATGGATCAGCGCGTGCAAACACGTGGTCTTACTAGACTGACATCTCCGCTTTCTTTAATTGTGTCTCGATTTATAAATAGTCTGCTAGGGAAATACATTCACTTACCATTGACAAATTGTCCGCCATAAATGCAACAGAATATAGTGACTAGTCCTATTACACTGGGAGTTGATATTCCTTGGTCAGCCATCGCCCGCAGGTGCGATTAATATGAAAGTGAACGTGTTTTTCTTTCTCTTGAGGACTATTATGGTTTTGTCGTGTGTGTGTCTCTTTGACTGGCTAGAAGTAGAAAAACGTACAACAATTCGCAGTTTGGGGGGAAGGCAATTGGAATTTCCAAAGTGCAGGTGATGCAAGTAACACTTAGATGTCAGCATAGTTCTACAATCCATGAAAACCGAAGTTCACCTGGCTTGGCCTATTCCAATTCAAGCCCAGTCACCGACACCTGGGTACTTCTGGTAGACAGAGGAAAAGAAAGGTATTAACACATTCTGCCATGTTGCTTTCACTTGTCTAATCCTTTCAGATGTGCTCTCCAGTAGGTATATAGGGCTCAGTTTGGAATTACAGTGTATGAGCTTGCCACTCCTAAGTACAGACCCAGGGTTAGTTTTGAACGATGACCTAGCGTTAGGTTGAGAAAGGAAAAGCTGATCTGAAACCAGCATCATAAGTCAACGTTATGACTAACGTAAATAACAAAAGAAGGAAAAGAAGTACATTTGTTGACATCGTCATCATTTATGAGAATGTCCTAATATGGAGTTTTGTGGCATTTAATACCACACAATGAATGAATAAAAAAATAAAAATAAGTTAAAAAAGGTTGTGTTTAGAACGTGCCTGAGAAAATCATGAGTTGATACTGATGAGACGATGAAGAGTTTGTTTGAAGCTTATTTTAAGATATGACATCTCTGCACTGCTGAGGGAGTAGATACATACAGGGCCTGCTGTTTGGATCATTTCCTCTTCTGACTTCTGACACACACACACACAGTGAGACCAAGGAAAGAGTCTGACTACTAAACTGAAACCTGTACATTTTTCTCACAGTACATGTAGTAACAACACAATGGCCTGTACATTACCACTGGCATTCCTTGTCCTTCACGGATTTATCTCTCTTTCGGCAGAAGGTAAGACTCTCTCCCTCTAACACCCCCCCCCCCCCCCCCCAAGCCTTTGGATTGGTTTTTGAAGATTTTTGTCTCGTCCGGGCTTTTTTTTTTACAGTAAAAAAGACTAGTAATTATTGGATCAGTTATTTGAGAAGAGGGTTTCTATTGATTTTAAATAGCACGCTTTTCATTTAAATGATCATCAAATAGGGTCAATCTGGTAAATAACAAGGTCTTACCCATTGATGGTCACATTCATGGATTGCTATTGAACCTTTACATTTGATCGCAATTGATTTGAGCAATGTTAGGGAGAAAATGAACAATGACATGGGCATGAAAAATGACATAAAATGTCTCTTCTGTGGTGCCTCTATTACGTGTTATCTTGTAAATGTAACTGTCATTTTAAACGTTTTATCTTTCTTTAACTAGGCAAGTCAGTTAAGAACAAATTCTTATTTTCAATGACGGCCTAGGAACAGTGGGTTAACTGCCTTGTTCAGGGGCAGAATGACAGATTTTTACCTTGTCAGTTCGGGGTTTCGATCTTTGATATCGCAATTTTATCTCATTATTAGAATGATTTGTATGGATGTTGTAAATGCTATTTAGATATTTTAAGATCATTATGTGGTACAATACTTATTTCTTTACTTAAGTGTTTTTTCCATGTCAATGTAATTTATTTGACTTCAATTACCATTGATATATAAATGTATAAAATATCGGTCTTTTGACCAAGATTAACATCCTATTTACTCAAGGAGAAGGCTTAATCTGACCATCTGTCTATGAGATTGTCCCCAGATCGGCCATTTGTTTTAAAGAGGTCCTGTTATTTTAGTATCTGTGGCCTTTCAGACAGTTGTTGTTTTAGACATGTTCTGTTTCAAACACCCAGTACACAAAAACAGGAAGACTTATTAGAATGATCTGGGTTACTGTGGCTAACCCAACCAGTTGAACATGTCTTTTCATACAGTAGCATTATTTGAATTTGATCCAAGTTAGAAACACTTGGTATAAGTTGTGACACTTTATTTTATGGGCCTGTTTAAAAGCATATTTGCCTGGTAGTTGGCCGAACTGTCAAACTATGAGGAACAGTTGTACTTGAAATTAACTTATTTTACTTTGAAATGTAGCATACATAATTGGCCATTTATACTGTATATAAATGCTTGACCAGAAATGTCAATAATAAGATTTGAATTAGATCACATTTTCTAACTCTTTATTGACCCCAAAATGTAATAAAAGTGTGCTACCGTCAGCAACAACAGAGAATTATTCTGATCTCTTTTCTTCTCTTCTATCACAGATTCATGCGAAAATTATTTCAAACCTGGAGCTGACTTCACCATCTCTCTTGATTACAAGGAATTGAGTTCGAAAGAAATAACCTGGAAACACAATGGCAACGTTATATTTAGAAGAAAGAATGGAAAGTTCAAACCAGGCAAGGCTGAGGACATCTTAGATGATGGGTCTCTCCAACTCAAAGACCTGGTGTCGGCAAACGAAGGTACTTATCAAGCAGAAGTGTTCAACAGCGAAGGGAAAAGCATCAAATATCTGTCCCTCAGACTGTGTATGAAGGGTAAGTCTCTTTCTTTCCAACCATACAAGTACCGTATCCTCTCCTTTAGAGACACTGACATTTTGTTTCCCTCCAGAAAAGGTCTCCAAGCCCTCAGTGAAATTCACCTGTTCTGATAAGGACGTCACCTTTACCTGTATCTTGACTAACCCTGAGGGAGTGACTTTCAAGTGGAGCAAGAACAGACAGCCTTTAAATGGGGAAAAAACAACAACCTTGATCATCGGTCTGAAACAACTGAAAGAGCCGGACACCTTCACCTGCTCTGCAGTCAATGAGGTCAGCGAGGAGACAAGTGACATCATCAAACCAACATGCAAGGGTACAGTATGTTTGGAAGGGCTCAATTGCAATTATCTTTGTGTATCTCTCTGTCTCTTTCTCTCTGGTTTTTTCTCTCTCTCTGTTTTTCTTCTTCTGTTTTCAAGAAAAAAAGTGACCGATATTTAAGATTGGTGGAGCACCACATAAAAAAGACAAAAAGACAGTAAAACATCTCATTTGTCTCTCCTTCTGCTCCACCCCTCATCCCCCACCCTCATCTCAGCTGTCTCAAAATCGATTGATCGTCATATACTGTTTGGTTTTGATTTCTTGACCATGGTGTGCATCCTGGCCGGGGGAGGGGGCTTGGTACTCCTCCTCATCATCATCACCTTGGTGTGCTGTTGCCTCAGCCGACGCAAGAGCCAGATGCGCTTTGAAGGTAATCGCTTCAGACCAAAACTCAAATGTCTATGGCTATTGTGTTGGTGTTCTGTGCACAGAAACATTTATGGTGTCTACAGTATCTTTATTTTGTTCCCTCCCTCATTTCATCTGTTCATTCTCCTTCACAGAGGAAAGAGAGTTGAGACTAGCCCCCCTGACCAAGACCCAGCATCCTTACCACTCAGAGGGCCAGACAAAGCATCCTTCTCAACCAGAGGGCCAGAAGCAAAGGCAGAGACCCCCCGGTGGGGCCCCACCTGGTTCCACCGGCCCCAGGCCCACGGCCAGAGCCTCCAACCAGGCAGAGCCCCAACCCAGAGCCCAGGCTCGAGGGAGGCCTCCACAGACACCAATCGATGACGATGAAGAGCATCCCCCACCGCTACCCCAGCCCAGGAAGAAAGGCCCTCACCCCCCCAGACACTGAGTCTGGAAACAGGTTTAGCCTATATACTTTCTGATCCAAGGAAAGGAGTTCCAGCAGTCTACATGTTGAACATGATGTTATCTAAAGAATAGAAAAGGAAGGAAAATACCCACAGTGTTCTTTTCTTCCAACGCCTTTTCAAAATTCTGTTTCATTGTTTTTATGTTGAGTTGAGTGTTTATCAAAATCATCCATAGGTTGTAGCCTACCTATCTATCCACCTCCTCTTGAAGTAGTGATCTTAACTTGATGTCTGTGTGGTTGTCAATAAAAAGTAAAGAATTACAGGCACATACTGTAGTCATTGACTGAATTATGTGATTGCCAACCACAAAGCTAATAATGCTGTGCTTTGAGGCAACGTATGGCATCTTTCAATGATTAATAGCTGAAACACCTGGGTTCACTTCAAATACTATTTAGAGTGTTGCAATTACTTTCAAATACATTTTGAATTTAGTATATGGATATTTTTCTATGAAAGTACAAGTACACCTAACAAAAATATTAAGGCAACATGTAAAGTGTTGGTCCCATATTTCATGAGCTAAAATAAAAGATTCCAGAAATTGTCCTTTTTCAAAAAAAGCTTTTCTCTCTCAAATTTTGTGCACATATCTGTTTAAATCCCTGTTAATGATAATTTCCCCTATGCCAAGATAATCCATCCACCTGACAGATGTGGCATATCAACAAGATGATAAACAGCATTATCTTTACACAGGTGCACCTTGTGCTGGGGACAATAAAAGGCCACTCTAAAATGTGCAGTTTTGTCACACAACACAATGCCACAGATGTGTCATGTTTTGAGGAGCTGTGCAATTGGCATGCTGACTGTGGGAATGTCCACCAGAGCTGTTACCAGAGAATGTCATGTTAATTTCTCTACCATAAGCCACCTCCAACGTAGTTGAATTTGGCAGTATGTCCAACCGGCCTCACAACCGCAAACGTTGTGAACAGAGTGCCCCATGGTGGGGTTATGGTATGGGCAGGCATGAGCTACAGACAACGAACACAACAGCATTTTACCAATGGCAATTTGAATGCACAGAGATACCGAGATGAGATCCTGAGGCCCGTTGTCGTGCCATTCATCCACCTCCACCTCATCTTTCAGCATAATAATGCACAGCCCCATGTCACAAGGATCTGTACACAACTCCTGGAAGCTGAAAATGTCCCAGTTCTTCCATGACCTGCATACTCACCAGACATGTCACCCACTGAACATGTTTGGGATGCTCTGGATCGACGTGTACGACGTGTACGACAGTTTGTATTTGAAAATAGTTGAAAAAAGTATTCTATTTATAGAAATATTTTCAAATTATCTAGTTGATTCCGGCAGCATTATTTGAAAATACTCAAATACACAGGAAATAAGTATTTCAAATACAAATAATTCAAATGCAAATGTATTTGAACCCAGGTCTGATAGCTAACAATTGCAAGATGATAAGAATAGTTGTGAAAATGTTTCCATTCACATCATTGTGCATTTGAGTCATTCTCTGTATTCACACTTCTGAGTAAAGCGCTCATGTAATCTCTTGTTTTCCTGTTACATCGCTGAGGCCTCTTGGCTGTGGTTTTAGCACAGCACCAACCAATAGCATGCAGGGAGCAAAGAATCTGAAAGCAACACTTATCTGAAGCCTTCGCTTCCACACCTCTTACATCCTTTTCCTGTGTGTGTGGGAGGGATGTGACACTGTGTGTGCGCGCGTGCGTGTGTGTGCATTTGTGTATGCTGAACTGCACAACTGTTAACACAGGATTTTGCACCCATTTTTTTACTAGCATTTCACTACACTTGCATTCACATCTGCGAACCATGTGTATGTGACCAATAATATTTGATTTGAAAAAAACCTCTCCATCACACACCTGTTCACTATATAAACCCTAGATAGCGCTTTGCTTCCATGTTCATTTCATCTGCTTGCATGACTAATCAACAGTAATAGTGGAAGTGGGTGGGCCAGGGACCTACTTGTGGGCCATTAACGTTTTCCTTTGGGTCACATTTAAACGAGTTAGTTGACAGAAATCTGAATATGTTCCTGAAAGACTTTGGCTGGGTCACTGACAGCGAGTAAACGTTTGGGAACCAGTTTGATGACAGACCGGCAGGAGTCACAATAAAGTTAACCAAATGTAGCAGGCGTAAGAGAAACGCCTGAACGGAGTTCCCACATCCAGGTTTTCAGAGGAAAAGGAAGCTTGGTGGAAAATAGCTGTATCCCCGATACACGTTGAGGCTATAGTAAAATCAGGTTTATCACTCAGAGCCATGTTTGACAGTCTGAACTCTGACCCCTAAACTAATCACTTCCCGTCTCTGGGTTAAATCAATGTGCCCTTAGGCACAGATCTAAGATCAACCTACCCTCCCCAAATCCTATAGCCATAATCGTTCGGGAGAAAACACAAAACTGACCTAAGATCAGGTTTGAGAGGCAACTTGGACCTACTGTCTAAAACAAAGTGAGAAGGCTTGTGGTTTGACCTTCAGTTTCCGGTCTGGGTTGTTGATATTGTACAGTCAGGCACTTTCAGTTCTTCACACTGAGGTACTAAGGCTTCAGCCTTCAGACAGAGACGTTATTCACACTGAGGTACTAAGGCTTCAGCCTTTTAATTTTTTATTTTTTTTACCCAGGCAAGTCAGTTAAGAACAAATTCTTATTTTCAATGACGGCCTGGGAGCAGTGGGTTAACTGCCTGTTCAGGGGCAGAACGACAGATTTGTACCTTGTCAGCTCGGGGGTTTGAACTCGCAACCTTCCGGTTACTAGTCCAACGCTCTAACCACTAGGCTACCCTGCCGCCTTCAGACAGAGACGTTATTCACACTGAGGTACTAAGGATTCAGACAGAGACGTTATTCACATGCATTCAATGTTAAAGATAGGTAAGGAGAAAATGGGTCAGAAAGATAAGAGCAACAGTCACTCTGTTGTATGGCCCAGTATAAATAGAGGTCTGGGTGACGGTGATCCATCCACTGTTTGGCTTTGGGCACCTGTCCCCAACACACACACTTAGACCCACAAACTCACCCCAACACTCAAATCAAATGCTTCATAAACAACAGGTGTAGACTTTCATTTTTTTTAACAGTTTTTCTCAATTGCTAAAACACTAAAACCCATTGGCTGAACAAAGTTCTCAGTTGCCTGGACTCATTTTGCTAATTATGCAGTCTGTTGTCAATACCTTAAACCATTTCACATGGTAAAAGACAATTTGCAGATCTCACTTAGACTTTTCAGCAAAACTCTAAGCACATTCTCATTCTCAAAACACATTCTGCACTCTAATGCACATGTCATCCATACTGGTAAACACAAGTGGCAACAATCAAATACAAATAGAGAAGACATGTCATTGATTGAACACAACCACTCAAAATTTATTTAACCTGTTTCAAATGATGTGACACAACCAATATAAGCCAGTTCAGAGAGCAAACAAGTTGTTGAAGGTGGGAAGGAGAATGTCTGAGAATGGATAGTAGAAACAATGTGAGAGGACGAGGACGAGTGCGTATGCGAGGTGGGAGACGAGGAGGAAGAGGAGGACGAAGAGGAAGAGGAAGACAAAGAGTGGAAATATCTGATGAAATTCGAGCAACAGTTATAGACCATGTTCTTGTCCATGGACTGACAATGAGGGAAGCAGGACTTAGAGTGCAACCCAATTTGAGACGATTTTCTGTGTCCACCATAGTAAGGACATTCAGAGAAGAGAACAGGTACAGTATACTACTGTAAATTTACTGTACTACACTATATGCAGCTGTTTCAATAGACATTTGTAAAGTTAATCACTGTATGTATTGTACTGCATGAATATGTTTTGTAACTGCACAACTACTTTTTGTAGAATTGCAAGGCTGCCACATGCAGGTGGAAGGACAGCTATATTCACTTGGGAGCAAGAGGTCGTTATAGTTGGCATGGTCCTTCAAGATAATACAATACGACTCAGAGAAATCCAGGAACGAGTGATACAAGACAACACACACTTCCAGGGAATCGACAGTGTGAGCATTTCCATTGACCGTGTCCTCCATCGTAACAGGATGCGAATGAAACAAGTAAACAGAGAACCTTTCGAGCCAAATCAACAAGGGTGAAAGAACTGCGAGCTCAGTATGTGCAAGTAAGTGTACATTCAGAAACATTTACTGTAATCCAGATTGTCTACAGTACTAACACATACTATGTGAATGACATTACTCTTCAGTACATACAATGTATGTGAATCAGAAGCCTAATTGTACTCTATAGTATAGCACTGTCTCTGTACGACTTACAAAACCCTACATACAGTATATTGTATTTCTTCACAGACAATATTTGACTTGGAATCCTTGGACAGACCCCATGAGTTAATCTTTGTCGATGAAGCAGGCTTCAATCTAACAAAGACGAGAAGGAGAGGCCGAAACATGATTGGACAGCGGGCCATTGTTGAAGTCCCTGGTCAACGAGGTGTCAATGTCACAATCTGTGCTGCTATCAGCAACCATGGTGTTCTACATCACCATGTTACACTCGGGCCATATAACACCCAGCACATTCTAAGATGTATTGCCAATCTAAGAGATATTTTATTTGAGCATCAGGTTCAAGAGCAGCAGGGTCAAGAGCTAAATGAGAATCCCATTCCCACCTATGTGATAGTGTGGGACAATGTCAGTTTCCACCAAGCTGCTCAGGTAAGGGAATGGTTTAACATCAATGGGCAGTTTATGAACTTGTACCTCCCTCCATACTCGCCTTTCCTGAATCCAATTGAGGAGTTTTTTTCCTCTTGGAGATGGTAAGTGTATGATAGACAACCCTACACCAGAGTAAATCTGCTGCAAGCCATGGATTTAGCCTGTGGTGATATAGGTGAGGAATCATGTCAGGGCTGGATACGGCACACAAGAGGCTTCTTCCCCCGTTGCCTCAGGAGGGGCAATATTGCTTGTGATGTTGACGAAGTGCACTGGCCTGACCTAGCCCAAAGACAAGAAGAAGCACATTGATCACATGTTTACTCCTTTGATTTTTGTCCCTTTTAGTATTGTATACTGTAGTACAGTGTATTGTAGGCTGTATACTGTACAATGGACAAATTGTATGGCCCTGAACATTGTGCTTTCCATTTATTAACAGTACTGACTGCTCAATAGATTTTGACTGGTTGCAGGTTCATATCAATAAAGAACAATAATTACAGTATCACAGAGACAAATGATAAGTTTGTGAGATGCAGGGTACAGTACTGTAAAAATAGGGGTACAAGGAAGAGGAAGAACAAAAAACAAAATTGCAAAGAGAAAAGCAGAGTAGTAATATCTGATAAATTTTGAGCTACTATGATAGAACATATTTTTGTTCATCAAAAGACAATGACAGAAAAAGATGAATATTTTTTTAGATAAAAAATGTACTTCTCCCTGAGAATAGTATGTTTTGAACAATGTGTTTTCTATTTTTCAGTGTATTGTTTACTGACTGCTTAAGAGTGTATATCATTTTGATCACTTTGTTTATGATTTGAGAGCAGTGTTTGATTTTGAACACAGGTAAAACTGTTTTGAGGCTAATGTTTCATTTTGCGGGAGGAGTCAGAGGTTATGTAAATAGTGCTTGAAGATGAGGTTTTGTGTTTAATGTTTTCAGGAAATGGAGCAAGGTTTCAGAAATTGTGTTTTAGCAATTGAGAAAAACTGTAAATTAGGCAAGTCAGTTAAGAACAAATTCTTATTTTCAATGACAGCCTAGGAACAGTGGGTTAACTGAAGAACAACAGATTTTTACCTTGTCAGCTCAGGGATTTGAGAGAGAGAGAGAGAGAGAGAGAGAGAGAGAGAGAGAGAGAGAGAGAGAGAGAGAGAGAGATGTACAGCTAACTAACAATTCGTCCCATTCAAAATCCTATCCATCCCTAAACCTAACCTGTACCCTTACCCACTAATTCTAACCCTAAACCCCCTAGAAATAGCATTTGACCTTGTGGGGACCAACAAAATGTCCCCAGTTGGTCCATTTTTTTGTTTGTTTACTATTCTTGTTAGTCAAACACGTCCACACACGCACACACACACGCACACGCACACACACACACACAGGTAAAAATAAATGCATCATAATGCAGCATCTTGCACCCATGTCCCATTCAACCACTGACACCCCCTTTAACCCCAGTTCCCTGGGGTCATGAACCCTGACCTTTCACCTGCCCTTCTGTCCATCCACTGGCTTTCCTGATACTCATTGGTGTGTGTGTGTGTGTGTGTGTGTGTAATCATCATATACGTTGCTGCTACTCTGTTTATCATATATGTTTATCATATATCCTGATGCCTAGTCACCTTACCCCTTGTGGCAAAGAAGGGGGTTGAGTGATAAATGGCAGATATGTGAGAGCAGATCTAATAAACGGGCTCTGCCCGATCACTAAAATGGCCACCCCCATCAGAACTACAGATCACAAAATGGCCGACCGCCAAAACTACAAGTCCCAGAAGCAAGGGGAACCCTCAGAAGGTGGAGCCGACCCACAAATAAAGGGTCAAGAAAAACCAGGAAGAAGGAGAGAGAGTGCTGGAAAGATCTATGAACAATAGAGAAAGAGACAATAGAGATTGGCTGGATTTACCGTGTATGAGCTGGACTGTTTTGGACTTACCTGTTGGCGTTTGGACCTACCGAGAACCCGATTCGTGTACTGAATGAACCCTGCTATCCTTGGCCTCGTATACGGCCTGGGTGGACCAGAACGGAGAAACAAACACACAGGTACTGTCCTGTTCGAAATAACTCTCATTCTTGGGTGATTTGGTGACAGTTTACCACTTAATTTGTGACAAACGCTCCTAACCTTGAAGAGGTTTGCCACACCCTATACATATCTATCTCTATCATTCCAGTATCCCTGGTCTTTTCCCCCACTGTTGATACAGTCCCAAAATGGTTTGCATGTCAGCAGTCAAGTTGTCAAGATATTGGACTTAAGAAGAAAGGTGTCTCCAGCCACATCATCCCACTTCTGGTAGGTGTTTTGGGGCAGCAGGTAGCCTAGTGGTTAGAGCGTTGGGCCAGTAACCAAAAGGTTGCTGGATCAAATCCCCGAGCTGACAAGGTAAAAATCTGTTGTTCTGCCCCTGAACCCACTGTTCCCTGGTAGGCTGTCATTGTAAATAAGAATTTGTTCTTAAACTGAATTGCCTAAATAAATAAAGGTCATAAAAAATCATGAGGCATATCTTCCAAACACTTCGAGGGCATTATTATCACTTAAATGGGTTATTATTAAAATAATGATTTACATATTTTAATAAACATATATTTTGATTAATTTATTCATATTCATCCACAAGATATAGTCCCGACATAAATCAAGGGTTGCTATTGAAGCCGCCTGGTCGTTCTTTTTATTGGTTTGGTTGCCAGAGACGTGAAGTATTTTTGTTCTGTATCTTTGGACGTGACCCAGTCGATAGAAATAAACATAATTATGTTTAATTATGCTGATTCTTGATTTCAACTAGCTGAGAGAAGGTGCCTGCCTGTCTGTCTCATCCCGACATGTTCATTACTATGCGACAGCTGGAGATCGGATTTCAATATTGAAACAATTTTGCAAATGTCGGAGAGACGGACATTAAGGTTAATACAAATCTCAGCTGTTTAACTAAATGTTAATCTAAAAGAAATGTGAGATAATATCTAGATGCTTTTTATAGTGGAGATCATGTTTATAAATTGCCTGGCTGGGCTGATGAGACAGTGGGTTGCACAGTCAAATGGAACAAGGTAAATTGGCCGTTTAACATCATATATGTAGCTTGTGGGAACTTGTAGAATAGACACTGGCTGGAATGCAGTTTTAACCAATCAGCATTCAGGATTAGATCCAACCTTGTATAATATCTTGACAATTTGACTGCTGACATGCCAGGCATTTTAGGACTGTATCAACAGTGAACTAATGAAAATATCGTTTTTGAGTTAAATTCCCCTTTAAAACTTGAAACTACACACCTCTTAGTGGCCCCTTGTAGATGTGCAATGATCTGAAAGCAACATTTCAATAGGCTAACGTTACACATACTGTATCGATGATATTCTGTAGGCCTATTATTCAGCTCTAAATAGCCACGAGTGAGACTTGGGACAGAGCTACCTGTGAAAATCCCGCCGCTACTCCCCTCCTCCAAAAACTGACTTCCGGACACCGCAACGTTGTTCCCTCCCTCTCCCGTTCCAAAACCAAACACTGATTAACGACGCTCAGTATGAATTATGCGAGCGTACAAGGTCGCTACCAGTGAACTTTCACTGCACGCACGTCCATTTAACGGATATCTGAACGTCTACTCGCCAGTGTCGGTTCTCGTGGACAGCATTTTGGGGATTTCTGAGAGGTCGCCGGTGGCTGGGTTTTTGAACTGAAGGTCCAAGGGGACTCCTTTCACCCGCGGCGGATTTTAATGACAAAGGAACGAACTGGGAGTTAAAATTACGCGAATTTGCAGGATGGAACATCTATCTCTTCTACTCTTGTTTTTATCGATGGGTAAGTTATATTTGAAAAAGGGTTGTCTAAAGGTCTGATAATATCGTCATAAAAACGCGGGTGCTGTCGTTTAGTGGGAACTATTAGATTGACATGCACGCGCGGGCATGTTTTCACTTAAAACCTGATAAGAATCTCCATTGACAAAGCAATTAGTCAAATTAATTTAAAGGCAATGTTATCAACGGATTTTTACTGATCATGCTGTTCCTCCTATATTAATTACACATGACTGAGTTTTTTACTAAAACGAACCCTTTTTAAATATGTGAATAGATTTTCCCACGCCCAACTTCATCGTTACATGTAGGCTACGGTGGTTGGTCACAGGTGAGGGTGTGTGGCAATTTTCCATTTCAGCTCCTCAAATCCTGGTCGAAACTTTTAATCGTTCAATCAAAGGAATACGAGCGAGAACTTTTAATTTAATGACATCAATTAAGTTGACAAGCCTTGACAATGGTCCAGTTCCATGGAGGCACCATAACACGCGATGGGTAGCCGTCCAATTCGCATAGATCCCCTTGATAAATTGAACTAATGTAGTTGAATTTGGAATGGCGCACTGTCCACCACTGATGGACCTCTCTGTTATTATAGTCATTGGTTATCTTATCTCAGTGATCAAGGAAGAAATATAATTTTCGTTCGGTTGATCGGACCCATTTTATTTCACAACGGTGTGTCGGATTGTGTAGGATGGGGAGTGTGTGTGTCAACGTACATTTTGCGTCGCTCAGGGCTTCCCTGTGTTTGTGTGAGCGGCTGAGTTTTTACATTGGTGTGGTACTGTGAGATTATCAAATGTTAACATGTCTCCAGCCTTCCTGGAGCAGGGGATGTGTGTGCCCTTGAGCCATTCCCGATGGCTTTAAAGGCGTCCGCATGCTTCCCAGCCGAAACCGTTCGGAAGAGTTGGTGCATATATTATAACGATTTTTTTTCTTCGGTTGTTACGGCACACGTTAGTCACAAGCCGGAGTCTCCGGACTTGTGACTGGTCAACAGTAGGGATTCTACAGGAAAGTCTGTCATTTAACGAGATGCCTCGTATTCATACACTTTATTTTAATTGAACTACTGCACCAAACAGCTTAGTTAGATTAGTTGTGCACTGAACAAAAATGTAAACGCGGCGTAAAGTGTTGGACCCATGTTTCATGAGCAGAAATAAAAGCTCACAGATTTTTCATAGCTCAGCTTTTCTCTCAAATTTGGTGCACACATTTATTTACATCCCTGTTAGTGATTGTTTCTCCTTTGCCAAGATAACATATCCACCTGACAGGTGTGGTATATCAAGAAGCTGATAAAACGGCATGGTCATTACACAGGTGCACCTTGTGCTAGGGACAATAAAAGGACACTTTAAAATGTGCCGTTCTGTCACACAACACAGGGCCACATATATATTTTGAGGGAGCGTGCAATTGTCATACTGGCTGCAGAAATGTCCACCAGAGCTGTTGCCAGAGAATTTAATGTTAATTTCTCTACCATAAGAGCCCATTTCTGCTAGATCTGAAATGTGGTCGGTGCTACTGTATGGATGGTGTGACACAATTACGAAGCCTCTGAGCACAGAGGTAGGCACACAGAGGTCAAATTGAGCTCCGTACTGGATCGCTGTGCACTTCTCAAATTTTGTAAGAATGTGGAGGGCTCCGTATTGACGTGAATGCTTGTGACGGTAGGGAGGTCCTGTATGAACACACACTGACTTCCATGACAACGTCCTTCACAACAGCTCTGCGCTGTTCTGCAAACTGCATGACTTCTGCAGAGGCCAAATCATTGTAAATACTACACAGCCAATGCAGATGGCGGATTGACAATGCCTCGCCGTTTAGCCGCCTCCGTTGTCCTCAATCCGGTCTCGCCGCAGACCACTTGTATGGCATCTTGTGGATGAGTGGTTTGCTGATGTCCATGTTGTGACGAGTGCCTTGTGGTGGTGGGGTTATGGTATAAAGGAATATTTTTAGACAATCTTTACGGCGAGGAAATTTCAGTGCGGCCCACCGGACCTTGATTGAGTTTGACAACCCTGGCCTAAACAATAAATACATGCACACGACCCCAAACATGTTGATGACGTACTACCGCCCGAGCTCTCCAAAACCCTTATCTGTATTTATGGTTTTCAGCATGTACATTTGCCCATTTGTTGCCTCCATGTTAACTACAATTCCTATGCTGTTTTAACAATTTTGGCAACATGCTCCTTTGCCCCTTTCACATTGGCAAGAAATAATTTTCTGAGTAAAAAAATATGCACTTCCTGTAGCAGTTTTGCACAGATCAACAAGCTGTGTGTGCCTCCAGTTGAGGAACAACACTTCCTCAGATTACAAACAGGTGTTCAGGGGACGCTAGACTGCTAATTAGCACAGATGGCCACTTATGTCTTCCCTAAACAAGTGATATGGCCATGTGGGAACACTAAACATAACTGGTCTGTCTCATATTGCCTGTTTACTCTGTGGCCCTCCGGCTGTTTGTTTGGATAAGAGTGGCTTAAGAGTTGCGTGCTAATATTAGTCACACTCCTAAGTGGTGTACGACCAGTATAATATCCCTTCTCTTATGACGTAGGGTAAGTCAAAGCGATGACATCCCCAGAACCAGACTGTTCCAGCAATGTTTTATGGACCACCTTCCCACAAACGTCTATTTCTCCAGTTCCTTGAGTGTCCCAAAATGCTAGGACAGGAAAAAGGGTTAAGTATACTGTGTGTCAACAAGGTGTTTTGAAGTGCTATGTTAATCGCTAAGGGTCCAACTAAGGCAGTGGTGTAGGATCAAATTGGAATGCTGCCAACGTTACCATTAGAAGTAGAGCGTGATGGAAATGTTCCCAGAAGGCTTTGCTCTTTGGTTGTTCCAGTTGGGATGTAACGGGGACTATTTCTGGGCTGTGGGGTCGTTCTTTTGAAAGCTGCTGGTGCGTCGTCCCTTTCTTCTTTCCAAATGAGCTGACCTCTTATCATTTTTCCTGATACTGTTCTTTGGTTTGTGGTGTGTGGGTGGGGGAGCTTGTGTTGCTCCATGCTGGCCATGGCATGTGCACGCTCTTCCCCTCAGCCTGTTCAGACAAGCCTGGTGTGTGTGCATGTTTGCTGCTCTTTCCCCTATGCCCATCCAAACAAGCCTGTACTTTATATAGGTCTTCTCTCTCTAGCTTGAGTAAGTGGTCCAGGCTGTTCCCTTCTCGAGCAAGACTGTCTCTCTCTATGGGTGCATCTAAATAGTCTCTAGTGGCTTCCTTTCCTCAACTCCTTTCCTTCTACTCCAGTCTAAGAAGGTTACCATGGAGTAACAGGTGAAAGCAAAGCGTATGTCAGTGGGAATAAAGGAAAGGAGACGAGGAGAGGAACCGCTTCAGATTATTGATTCACCCGTTGAGTGCAGCGACACTAGGGTTCAGGTGTCAATATGTGGGCCTTTTTATAGAACACACACCCACCCACACACACACTGTGGGTTTGGAATCAGAGGAATCAAACCAAAGGTAGTATCTAAGTGTATATTTAGCCTGCCCTGTGCTAAATGTATCTCAACTGTATGCGTATTGTTAAGCAGAGAGGCTTTCAAGAGGTTAGCTAAGGAAGTCTGATGTGGTAGGAACGCTGTCAGTGTGTGGGGGATTCTGCGGATTTTATGTATGCGGATCTGTCAATGACGTGTATGTGTGTGTCTTCTCTCTAGGTGTATCCCATGCCCGGGTGGTGTCTGTGTCCCCTGGCCCTCTGCTCCGTGTGGAGGGCCAACCTGTCTCACTGCGCTGTGATGTTACTGACTACGAGGGGCCCAGGGAGCAGGATTTTGACTGGACCATGCAGCAGGCGGAGGCGGGGTCTATCCAAGTAATATCCACCTTCGACCCAAAGTACTCGGACTTGTCGCTAAGCGACCGGGTGGCCAGTGGGGACCTGAGCGTGGTGCGGCTGGGGGACAGCGTGGTGGAGCTGAGGATACAGGAAGTGAGGTCTTCAGACAGTGCCACGTACCTCTGCAGTACACCCAGTACGGACTCTGTCTTCAGCGGGAACTACAACGCAGGGGTGACGCTGAAAGGTGGGTCAGACACGAGTATGAGAGAGACTTATAGACTGTCTTAACCATCAGTGTGGAATCACCGTATATCCATTTAGGAGAACTGTATTAACTTTAAACTAGATTAGTCAGACCTCCATTGTGACTTCTAGTTTACATAGAGGCTGGCTGGGTTTGAAGACCCATACAGCGTGTGTTCATGTTCTCTTGTTGTGGTTCGTGTGGTCTATTGAACACGGCTCATATCCCTTGCTTACACATGACACGCTCTCTTAAGCTGGTGTGTTTGTCAGACCACACACACACACACGTGCGCTTATATACTGTATACACATGGACACAGCTGCACTTTCCTTAGATGGACTGGTTCAGGATCAGCTATGTAACTTTAACCCCAATTATGCTAATCTGCTTTGGGGAGGGAACCGGTTCCTAGATCTGCTGCTTTGGGGAAACACTAGTGAGGGGTGATTTCACTCATGTTCACACACGTTCAGTCTTCCAACACACACACACACACTTGGAGAGCAGATTCCAGATGGGTGTATTTATCTCATGTCAAATGGGGGTTGTTATTTCTGTGGAGTTGACTGTTGCCCTGTTCTGAACAGTCTGTCTCAATGAGCTGAGGGAGAGGAAAAGAAAGAGGCTTAGTGGTGAATTGTGCTGACGAGGAGAGCTGGAACAGGTAGAGGCGTGAGATTATATTGTAAAATCTAAGTGCTCTTGAACTAGTAGGTGATTTTTAGTGCTGCTTGTAGCCGTGCTGTAAAACAATGTTTCATGGTGGTGTAGTTGAACTAGTAGACGGTTTGTATACATAGTACAGTGAGATCCATTGATGTAACACCATGTAGTGTAAATTAGTTTACTCTGGTATGAAGAGTCACCTGTGTAGGTAAGGCAGTCTACTGACCTCTCCTATTGGTGTCTACGCAAACGGCATTCTCCACCAAAACTTTCAGTTTTGTGTTTGCTTGGCTCACTTGTCTATCTAATACATTATTTTCTTCCGACTAAAGTGGCCTTGACATGTATAATGTACATTGCATTCGAAAAGTATTCAGACCCCTTGACTTCTACATTTTGTTACGTTACAGCCTTATTCTAAAATGGATTAAATATAATTTTGTTCCTCAATCTACACACTACACCATAATGACAAAGCAAAAACAGGTTTTTACATTTTTTTTTACGTGTGTGTATACAGTTGAAGTTTACAAACACCTTAGCCAAATACATTTAAACTCTGTTTTTCACCATTCCTGACATTTACTAGAAGGTAAAGATTCCCTGTCTTAGGTCAGTTAGGATCACCACTTTATTTTAAGGATGTGAATTGTCAGAATAATGGTGTGATTTATTTCAGCTTTTATTTCTTTCATCACATTCCCAGTGGGTCAGAAGTTTACATACTAATTGAGTGTATTTGGTAGCATTGCCTTTAAATTGTTTAACTTGTGTCAAACGTTTCGGGTAGCCTTCCACAAGCTTCCCACAATGCGTTGGGTGAATTTTGGCCCATTCCTCCTGACAGAGCTGGTGTAACTGAGTCAGGTTTGTAGGCCTCCTTGCTTGCACATGCTTTTTCAGGTCTGCCCACAAATTTTCTATAGGATTGAGGTCAGGCTTGGGGTCATTGTCCATTTGGAAGACCCAACTTTTTTTCTGACAATTTGTTTTTGCTCCCGCCCTGAACAGACTGAATGCTGCTTCTGCTATGTCAACTATTCATGATCCACTGAATGGCTTTCAGCACGTTCAACATTAATGGCTTTCTGTTGTGCGATGTTCACTTTCTCCGTACCCGAACACATAGACAGGAATATGTTTAGCTAGTTGGGGGGGTAAGGGTGATTTTTAACTGAGTGTGACAGTGATTTGGCAGCTCCAGGACACTAAGTCCAATATCAAAGACTTGGTAGAATGGCAGCTTACTGAGCTTAGAGTAAGAAGGTTCATCAGAATATGAACACTTCAAAGCACAGTATCATTCTTGTTTAGAGGCTGAGGGAGCGGGAGTGAGGAAGAGCGTAAGGGTGCGATGAACAGACATTGCGAGAGAGCCACAGGCATACAGTCTCTCGCTCTCTTACTCGCCCCCCTTCCCTTTCGTTTCTCTTCTGTTTATTCAGCTGTGACGGTCAGAGTAAACAGGGCTTCTCTCTCCTCTGTGATTATCAAATCTAAACCCTCCTTACACATACTGTTGACAGCAGCACCCCCCCATTACACCCCTCACTGACAGCCTAAACCGTGTGTTTGGGGGTGGGGGGGGGAATGGACAGATAAGGAAGATGCGCATGTGTAAGCTTGACATTTGGTATTAATAGATTTTTCATGGATTATAAAAGCAGTAATGACTCTTGGCGAAGAAGAACGAACATGATGACATTTTGAGATGTGTTGGCTTACGGCAACATCTGTTAGCGTTCTGTCACAATGACATTTAACATGCAGTAAAGAACCATGTCGCTGTAGTGAAGCAGCAAATTAACGACGCTAGCCGTGTGTGTGTGTAACTCTGTCCTTTCCCTACAGTCATTGCTAACACCCTGAAGGTGGCCCCGGAGCCCCCAGAGCCCGTGGTCCCTGAAGGTGGTGACATCACCCTCTCCTGCAACGTCACCCGCCACTTCACTGATCCCACCTACCTGTCCGTCACCTGGTCGCTACAGAGACCAGGCATCCCATTGGTGGATATCCTGACCGTTGGCCCAGATGGGGATGTGGTCACAGGAAGTGGCTCCGCCCAGCGCTATGCTGACGGAGGGCTCCGATTGGCTATTCGCAGAGATGGGGCATTTGGATTGGTTGTTGCCGGGGTGACACAGGCTGATGCAGGGATGTACATGTGCACGGGGAGGGAATGGATTCACGAGGAAGGGGGTCAGTGGAAGAACATCGTGGGGAAGGCTGTGGAGATGGGAGCTGTGGCAGTCACACCTACAGGTAAAGGGGATGGGGTGTGTCTTGTATGTACTTTAGTATGTGAAACATTCAGCCGATCCTAAATCACTCCCCTTTGACCTTAACCCCGAGATATTTGCAGATCTGTATGGTCTGGATTGGTATAAGCAGTGCAATGGAGCTTCCACAATATGGCTTCCACCTTACAGATGTAAAAATATCGAATGGTTAGGAACAGCTGAGAGAGCGGGATCTGGGGGATGGTTGTCGTTTCTATGGCCTCTACTTTATTTTAGCCTAGCAGCATTTCTTTGTGTTGGAGAGGCTCTTGACCCAGAGATCTATCTCAGCCCCTCCCCCTGTCAGGCCTTTATCCCTGGGTGTGTGAGGAACCCCCGACACACACACACACAGTGGTTGCCTGGAACACCATATCCCCTGAACCCTCTCCTGCATGGTGATTGATTAAAATGGGGTGAGAGACTGAGGGACTAGCTCAGCAGGAAGACAACATAGAGGGACTGGGCCTTCCTTTACATGCTGTATCTAAGTACAGACTAGTGTAGCCATGCAGCCACTATTGACTGTCTACTGAGATGCTAAAGTAAAGAGGATTGGAGAAGTCTAACAGGGGCCTTTGTCCTGGCTCTCTTGTCTAAACATGCATAGTGAGCTATAGTGAAGTCATCTCACCTACCAGATATCCTAGTCTCCCATAGTAGCAGTATCCAGGATTTAATTTGAGAAATATAAACCCCCCCCAAAAGGGTTTAGCTTCAGTTCAGTCTCTGGAGTCATGAGTCGTATCATGTTTTAATGTGATTTTCCTTGACTTTTCTTTCCATAGCTTTGAAACTCTTACCATTTAGCCTAAATCGTTCTCGGCGTATATTCACTTTTAATAGTTACCCATTTATACTTGACTTTTTGTGGGTTCTAGAGCTTTTGAAATGGGCTTTTTTAATAAATAGTCATCCTTGATCTTCTATGTGGGTCTTTTCAACTTCTCACTGTTGGTTCTTTTGATCTGGACGGTTTTAATCAAGTTTTACATGTTGAATCCCTTCTACTCCGTCTTCTCTTGATGTGTAGAGTACTTGTATCTCCATATCCAACTGTGCTGGAGTGTTCTATATTTTCACCATATTGCTTCTACTTATCCAACCGGTCCAGTTCTACAGGTGTCTAGGGGTTGTTTCCTTGTTTATTGGTTCTAACGGCAGCCATTTTGTCTTCTCCCTCCGCCTTCCAGCTCGTTCACTGTCTGTCGTGGCCATGTCCAACACCACGCTCAACATGGACGACACCCTGACCCTCACCTGCCTGGTCTCCGCGGGTAACTTGGCCTCCCTGGCCCTGGAGGTCACCTGGCTTGTGGACGGACGCACAGCGGTCAGCCTGGGCCGTGACGGGGTGGTCTCAAACGGGTCCCCCTCGGTGGGGCTGGAGCGGACGGGGCCAGGGGAGTTTAGGCTGGTGGTGAGGGGGGTAAGGGGGTCTGACAAGGGGATGTACTCCTGTAGGGTCCGGGCCTGGGTCGGAGGAGGAGGAAGATGGTACCAGGCTGCAGAGAAGACCTCCAACCCAATACAAGTTCTAGTCACACAGATCAGTGAGTGAAAATGCTGTTAAAATATCTACTGTATGTTTTTCAGGTCTTGAAATGCAGTCCAACCAAGATTACCATATCTAACATACTATTAATAGCATTGGCCTCTCACTAGGCTTACTTTGAACACACATGCTTCACCATGGCAGTACATCAGTGATGCCTTGTACTACAGAGACACACAGGAACGAACACACACATCATACACAGGCACCCGCAGAGTGAGCCTATCCTTTAGTCAAGCCTTTTTTCTGACATACCTGCCCCCACAGTGAAAAATATTGCTTATTTAGGCCTAGCTAACTCCTTTCTCTAGTTTTACACCCTGTTTCGCTCCCTCTCTATTTAACTAGGCAAGTCAGTTAAGTACAAATTATTATTTACAATGACAGCATGGTTGCTCTGGGACCAAAGCGGTGGTGAAGGGTGTAACTGTATATGACCTGACAGGTTCAAGGTGCTGTGGTGTCACTCATGCCATCCTTCAGAGTGTGTGGGTGGTCGTGTAGGGATTCATTAGGGACCACCGTAGCAAAACATTTTGCAATGGATAAGTTCATGTCGTCCCTCCCAGTTTGGTATAGATTTTCATGACCTTTTAGGCCAGTGGTTCTTAACTGGTTTTTCCTCAGGACCCAAATTGAATCGGGTTGTTTCAGTCCCGGCCCAATATTCTCATCGCGAAAAGAATCGACAAAATACAATCTGGATTTTTAAATGTTATATAGATTGCAAATACAGTGCCTTGCGAAAGTATTCGGCCCCCTTGAACTTTGCGACCTTTTGCCACATTTCAGGCTTCAAACATGAAGATATAAAACTGTATTTTTTTGTGAAGAATCAACAAGTGGGACACAATCATGAAGTGGAACGACATTTATTGGATATTTCAAACTTTTTTAACAAATCAAAAACTGAAAAATTGGGCGTGCAAAATTATTCAGCCCCCTTAAGTTAATACTTTGTAGCGCCACCTTTTGCTGCGATTACAGCTGTAAGTCGCTTGGGGTATGTCTCTATCAGTTTTGCACATCGAGAGACTGAACTTTTTTCCCATTCCTCCTTGCAAAACAGCTCGAGCTCAGTGAGGTTGGATGGAGAGCATTTGTGAACAGCAGTTTTCAGTTCTTTCCACAGATTCTCGATTGGATTCAGGTCTGGACTTTGACTTGGCCATTCTAACACCTGGATATGTTTATTTTGAACCATTCCATTGTAGATTTTGCTTTATGTTTTGGATCATTGTCTTGTTGGAAGACAAATCTCTGTCCCAGTCTCAGGTCTTTTGCAGACTCCATCGGGTTCTTACAGAATGGTCCTGTATTTGGCTCCATCCATCTTCCCATCAATTTTAACCATCTTCCCTGTCCCTGCTGAAGAAAAGCAGGCCCAAACCATGATGCTTCCACCACCATGTTTGACAGTGGGGATGGTGTGTTCAGTGTGATGAGCTGTGTTGCTTTTACGCCAAACATAACGTTTTGCATTGTTGCCAAAAAGTTCAATTTTGGTTTCATCTGACCAGAGCACCTTCTTCCACATGTTTGGTGTGTCTCCCAGGTGGCTTGTGGCAAACTTTAAACAACACTTTTTATGGATATCTTTAAGAAATGTCTTTCTTCTTGCCACTCTTCCATAAAGGCCAGATTTGTGCAATATACGACTGATTGTTGTTCTATGGACAGAGTCTCCCACCTCAGCTGTAGATCTCTGCAGTTCATCCAGAGTGATCATGGGCCTCTTGGCTTCATCTCTGATCAGTCTTCTCCTTGTATGAGCTGAAAGTTTAGAGGGACGGCCAGGTCTTGGTAGATTTGCAGTGGTCTGATACTCCTTCCATTTTAATATTATCGCTTGCACAGTGCTCCTTGGGATGTTTAAAGCTTGGGAAATCTTTTGGTATCCAAATCCGGCTTTAAACTTCTTCACAACAGTATCTCGGACCTGCCTGGTGTGTTCCTTGTTCTTCATGATGCTCTCTGCGCTTTTAACGGACCTCTGAGACTATCACAGTGCAGGTGCATTTATACGGAGACTTGATTACACACAGGTGGATTGTATTTATCATCATTAGTCATTTAGGTCAACATTGGATAATTCAGAGATCCTCACTGAACTTCTGGAGAGAGTTTGCTGCACTGAAAGTAAAGGGGCTGAATAATTTTGCATGCCCAATTTTTCAGTTTTTGATTTGTTAAAAAAGTTTGAAATATCCAATAAATGTCGTTCCACTTCATGATTGTGTCCCACTTGTTGTTGATTCTTCACAAAAAAAATACAGTTTTATATCTTTGTTTGAAGCCTGAAATGTGGCAAAAGGTTGCAAAGTTCAAGGGGGCCGAATACTTTCGCAAGGCACTGTATATGACAAGGGAACCACATTCCAACCTCTTTCATTGTCATTAATTCAATCCTCCCCATATTCTTGATGAAGAATGTTAATGATGGTTTTGGGTTTCTGAACTTTAAATGTTATTAATCATTAGTTTTAAAAGGTACCTGAGGGGTGTCATAGCTGAGAGGCTACACCAGAAGTTGGTGGTGAAGCTTGGAACGTACTGAGTGTAGGGGAAATGATCACGTGGCAGGCATTGATAAGGGGAGAGAGCCATGGATTAGTGATGAAAGGGGTCCAGGTCATGTTTAAGGGAGAAAGGTTTATGGTCCGTATCACTTCGTTTCCTGCCTAGCAATAAAGATACAATGTTTGTTCAGATGTGTAGGAGGAGACTCAGCATAGAAAGGATTAAATATCAGTGCTTGTGTGAATGACTTTGTCTAATGTGGCTGTATTGGCCCTCTGGGAAGAATAAACTTGGTTTGCACTTTCATGGTATCTAGAGTTTTTACACTGAAAATTAGAATCTAACAGTAATAAATTCACTGTTTTGAGACTTCCAAAATAGCATTGCTAATGGAGTTTTATATTGAAAACACTCTGAAGAAACCTCCTGTGACGCACATTTGCGTCGCGATCCAGCAGTTGAGAATCGCTGCTTTAGGCTACGTGTTGTATTTCTGTGTGAGGAAATGTCATAAAGTCCATTGGGTTAGCATTAGCTTGATAATAAGCAACCCCACTGCTCCTAATGTATGAAACGGTCTTCGAATTCAGATCTTGAATGCGCCACACAGTAGCTGTTTGTGCTGCAGTAGCTGTGGGGTTAAATCTGCTCTGGAAGTAGGTCTGCCTGGTGCTGGTTCTCTAGAGTCCCAAACATGACGCTCCTCTGACACACACACCAAACACTGTGCAGTGAAAATGGTCATGGAGGAAAGGAATGTGTAGCCAGAGGCCAGAGTGTAGGAGTTCCCTCTAGTACCATAGAGCCCTACACCAACAGACTCACCAACCATATGTATGTGTTGGTGGTTACTAGATGTCTGTTTTCTGTCTGCCATTGTGCATGTTGAGAGAAGTGCCCTGGGTTAAGCCTAGTGGTCGTAGGCAAGGCCAGACATCAATGGAAGAGGAACTCTGCCTACGTCTGGAAGACTCACATTCACACTCGCACCCAAATCCCATGAAATTCTGACCTACTACGCTGAGGAAATGGTAGTATACAGTGCCTTTGGAAAGTATTCAGACCCCTTGACTTTTTCCACATTTTGTTACACAACAGCCTTATTCTAAAATTAATTAAATAAAAAGAAATCCTCAGCAATCTACATACAAAGCAAACAACAGGTTTTTAGAAATGTTTGCACATTTATTAAACATTAAAAATACCTTATTTACATTAGTATTCAGACCCTTTGCTGTGAGACAAATTGAGCTCTTGCATCTTGTTTCCCTTGATCATCCTTGAGATGTTTCTACAACTTGATTGACCAAGAACCCAATGGTCACTCTGACAGAGTTTCTTTGTAGAAATGGGAGAACCTTCCAGAAGGACAACCATCTCTGCAGCACTCCACCCATCAGGCCATTATGGTTCAGTGGCCAGACGAAAGCCACTCCTCAGTAGAAGTAACATGACAGCCCGCTTTGAGTTTGCCAAAAGGCATCTAAAGACACTCAGACCATGAGGGAAGAAGATTCTCTGGTCTGTTGAAACCAAGATTAAACTCTTTGGCCTGAATGCCAACCGTCACATCTGGAGGAAACCTGGCACCATCCCTACAGTGAAGCATGGGTGGTGGCAGAATCATGCTGTTTTTCAGCAGCAGGGACTGGGAGACTAGTCAGGATCGAGGCAAAGATGAACGGAGCAAAGTACAGAGAGATCCTTGATGAAAACCTGCTCCAGAGCTCTCATTACCTCCAGACTAGGTTGAAGGTTCACCTTCCATCTGGACAATGACCCTAAGGAAACAGCCAAGACAAATCAGGAGTGTCGGGACAAGTCTCAATGTCCTTGAGATGTCCAGCCAGAGCCTGGACTTAAACCTGATCCAACATCAATGGAGAGACCTGAAAATGGCTCTGCAGCGACACTCCCCATCCAACCTGACAGAGCTTGAAAGGATCTTCATAGAAGAATGGGAGAAACTCCCAAAGTACAGGTGTGCCAAGCTTGTAGCGTCATACCCAAGAAGAATCAAGGCTGTAATCATTGCCAAAGGTGCTTCAACAAAGTACTGAGTAATGGGGGTGTGACTATTTAATACATTTTAGAGTAAGGCTATAACCCAACAAAACGTGGAAAAAGTCTAGGGGTCTGAGTACTTTCTGAATGCACTGTATGTAGTAACGTGCACGCAGACTCTCTCTACAGGATACCTCCAACCACCATAAACCTCTCTGTCCAACAGTAGAGGTGTATTATAAAGAGTTGGAAGTCACTTTGTCCTTCTAATCCCCTATGGAGCTGCCGAGGGGGCGAGCTACCCTGGTGTGTCTTTCCTTGACTGATTGGTACTATTGTTTGACTCTACATCTGCAGTCCATCACAACAATAGTTACTGTATGTCACAATGATGACGGAAGCATGACACACCAGAGGTGGTACCTTAGTTGTGGAGGACAGGCTCATAGTAATCACTGGAACGGAATCAAAGGATTGGTAACATAAACATGGTTTCCAAGTGTTTATCATTCCATTTACTCCAATCCAGCCATTATTATGAGCCGTCCTCCCCTCAGCAGCCTCCTGTGGTTACACACGCACACACTTAATGAGCCATTCTTAAAGGTGCAATTTGCAGAAATCCTGTTTGCTAATATTCTAATAGTTTGCCTAATTTCAGTTTGACAAAACAAGCAGTCATTCTATAGATAATCACACTGTACCACCTAAACTGCTGTGAAATACCTTTTCAATAACCCAAAATCTTGTTTTTAGTTGTTTGAGGCTGTTGCACAAAACTGAAAGTAAAAGATGCCAAAACATTCAATGAGGATGACAGATCTGTAACTCGCATTTCTATGTGAATTTGGTTGAGTTGCCCAAAAAGTGACCTATTACAACTTTAAGTTGCTGTTATTCTTCCTCCATCCTACAACCCCCCCTGTGATGTTAGTGCTGTGTCACCTCTCCCATACAATCTCCCAGAGTCACCATAGAGTTCAATGGGTTCTCTCCAGTGGAGGCTCCCGAGGGGAGGGGGAGGACCATCCTCAGTGAGTTTCATAAAAATAAACTGTTAAACATGAATGTTACACTTTTTAGATAAAACAATACACAATATATTCACCAAATCATTGATTAAAACGCACTGTTTTGCAATGGTCTACAGTAGCCTCAACAGCACTCTGTAGGGTAGCACCATGGTGTATGAATGATTCACACCCTAGATCAGCTAGATGCAGGCAAGAGTGTGGAAGGTGGTATTGAATGTGTCACTCTCTCACCTTGATTACAAAAAATTACCTTGACCTGTGCACCTATGGTGACTTTCATTCATAGGCTAGGTAATAGCAAACGCATTGATGGGGATAGGGAAGATTTGCTTATCATGTAGTAGCCTAAACCTATCAATGTTACATTGAGCTGGGTGAATCCAACATACTGGAACAGAAAATAAGACTAATCATAAAAAAATTATCATTCTCCCTCATCATAAACAGCACCGACCACCTCTGGTTCTCCAAATCACCTTCATCTCAGGCTTCCGGATGCTGAGTGGCTGCTGTATACTGAGGGAGTGAAGGAAAAGTGATGATGGAGGGTGTTGACAGGGTGGTGACTGAGTGGAGGAATGCACTCTGGGTCATATCTGGTTCAACACAGACACACACCACATGCTCAAACACCCCAGTGAAACCAGAGACCCTCCGGTGAAGGCCGGAGCTTCTTGGCAGTGGCGAGGGTCTTCTGAGAACATTCCTTGGAACATGCTTAGTCCCTTTTCTTTCTTTCTCTCTCGCTCTCGTTTTCTCTCGCCTCGTTCATCCATCTGTCTCTGTCTTCACTCCAGATAGAACACCTGCTTGCTCTGTCCTAATAATTAAATCTCCCCTTGGCATTTTGGTTTGTTGCACAGCATGTGTGTGTGAGACACACTAACTATATTAGGTGTGTGTGTGCAGACAGACTCTTGAGTATGTTTATTATTTATTGGAACCAATGTTTAACTATTTTCATGAAATATACAGAATTTCATTAGTTACGTCTGGTTTGTGTGGTAGTCTGAACAGGTGAACTCTCTAGTACGTTAGTAAACGTCTCTAGAGTTGAGATGGTCAGATAGTTCCCGTCTGTTATAAACGGATGGTATCTCTATGGTAACGCACCAAAAAACTTGAAAGCGGTGCAGAACTCCACACTCAAACGTCAGTGTCGCACTCAGCTCCCAGTGGCTGAAGTATGTTGTTCCCTTACTGAACGAGGTCAAAGTACAACTCATTTTATGTTCTTACCTGAACTTCATACTGACGTAAGATTGGATGACTTATTTCAAACACAGGTCAGGCTGTGTTTACCGTTGACACTCCAGACCTGTATTAACAGTGAGTCACTCACACCCCCCCCCCCCCCCCCCCAGAGATATTTGGCAGTTAACACTGTGTCAGCTTGCCCCTGCTGACACAACCCTAAGACAGGTCTGATCCAAATCAATTGAAACACAAACTGGTTTTATCATGGCTTTTAATCAACTGAAATGTCCTCCGAAGTGTCTGTCTGTTTAGCGCGTGTGTGTGGTTGTAGTTTTTTTTTTTATAGGTCACACTTTTAAAACCTCTGGGATATTCGAGAAGGTAGCATCCCACCTCAACAGCCAGTGAAAGTGCAGGACGCCAAATTCAAAACAACAAATCTCATCATTAAAATTCTTCAAGCATACAAGTATTTTACACAATTTGAAAGATAAACTTGTTGTAAATCCAGCCACAGAGTCCAATTTTCAAATGGGCTTTACGGCGAAAGCACCACAAGGATTATGTTAGGTCAGAGCCAAGTTGAAGAAAAACACGGCCATTTTTCCAGCCAAAGAGAGGAGTCACAAAAAGCAGAAATACAGACAAAATTAATCACTAACCTTTGATCTTCATCAGATGACACTCATAGGACTTCATGTTAGACAATACATGTATATTTTGTTTGATAAAGTTCATATTTATATAAAAAAATCTCAGTATACATTGGCGTGTTATGTTCAGTAGTTCCAAAAACATCCAGTGATTTTTGCAGAGAGCCACATCAATTTACAGACATACTCATCATAAATGTTGATGAAAATACAAGTGTTATGCATGTAACTTTAGATAAACTTCTCCTTAATGCAACCGCTGTGTCAGATTTCAAAAACACTTTTCCAAAAAAAAGCACACCATGCAATAATCTGACAGACAATAAAACAGCCAAAAAGATATCCGCCATGTAGTGCAGTCAACAGAAGTCAGAAATAGCATTAGAAATATTCACTTACCTTTTAATCTTCATCAGAATGCACTCCCAGGAATCCCAGTTCCACAATAAATGTTTGATTTGTTCGATAAAGTCCCTCATTTATGTCCAAATACCTTCTTGTTTTTCACACGTTTAGTACACAATCCAAAGTCACGACGCGCCGGCAAGTCCATGCGAAAGTTCAGTTGAAAGTTCTATTACAGTTCGTAGAAACATGTCAAACGAAGTATAGAATCAATCTTTAGGATGTTTTTATCATAAATCTTCAATAATATTCCAACCGGAGAATTCCTTTGTCTGTAGAAAAGCAATGGAACGTGAGTTAACTTTCACATGAACACGCGTCACGAGCTCATGGCAATCTGCCAGACAGCTGGCTCAAACAGCCCTTATGAGCCCCCACTTCACAGTAGAAGCATCAAACAAGGTTCTAAAGACTGTTGACATCTAGTGGAAGCCTTAGGAAGTGCAATATGACCAATATCCCACTGTATCTTCGATAGGGCATGAGTTGAAAAACTACAAACCTCAGATTTCCCACTTCCTGGTTGGATTTTTTTTTCTCTGGTTTTTGCCTGCCATATGAGTGCTGTTTATATTCCAGATATCTTTCAAACAGTTTTAGTAACTTCTGAGTGTTTTCTATCCAAATCTACTAATAATATGCATATATTAGCAACTGGGCCTGAGTAGCAGGCAGTTTACTCTGGGCACGTTATTCATCCAAGCTACTCAATCCCCCCCAGTCCCAAAGAAGTTAAGACAAGCAAGCACCTAATCCTGAATGTGGTTAGTTTGTAGAACAGTGGTTGTCAACCCCTATGCTGTGCTAGGCTATACCCAAACCATGTCTGTTTTTCAATACAACCTTTCAAGTAAACAGAACTGTGGTTCTAGTTAGTGCACCCGAGATAGTACCCCAGTCTTTAGCCACAACCCAGAAGTAGCTCCATATCATTACATGCATATATGTATGAAGAACATTTAATGTATTCTACATCTCTATGGTCCATACCAACCAGTTGGGAACCACAGCCAGTCTTGTTTTTGTTGAGGGCCATTATCTTCTTCATCATTGCAGAGTAGTGTTCTTCACTGCCTGGTATCAGCTCTCTACTGGGTGGACTAGATTTCAGCTTTCTATTCCCTTAACAAATGGCCCTGGAACAGCTCTTGTCCTGTGCATAATGCCTCAGTTTATCCGGTCTTGGGTAAGTAGGGGAGGGTGGGTGGATGTGCACCTGTGTGGGCACGTGAGTGTGTTATAATGTATGTTTCGTTCCATTTGTAGGCCATTAGCAGGAAATGTGTTTGAGTCGTTCTGCAGTGTGAGTCTTCCTTTGGTCTATTAATGGAGCTAGTGTGTGTGTGTGTGTGTGTGTGTGGAAAGATGGATGAGGGGTGTGAAAGTGGAGGAATGGGCACATGGGTAATTGGCGGGGATTCTCTCCTCACAAAGGAAGGAGGATTTTCACAGATGATCTTGTGATGATCCTCACAGCAGTGTAGCAGATGGTGACAGTGCATGATTCAGCCCCTGTGACGTCCAAATGACACAATGTGGAAAACCCATGACCACACACACACACACTAATCGAGAGCAAGGAATATGTGTGTTCCCTGTTCATTGGAGCATAAAGGGACAATCTGTAGACTAGAGGTCTGACTGAGATACCAGCCCAATCACCTACTGAGACCCAACACACACTCCGCCACTGACACTTAACATTGATACACTGTGTGTGCGTGTTTGAAAAGTCTGATTGCCCCATTTGCGCGCACACACTAGGAATGGGGTTTAGAAAAAATTTCACTATTTGAATAGTATCATGAATTTTTGTCATATCTAGATATTTGTAATGATTTTTGTATTTTATTTATTTTTTGCTTAAGTTTTTTTAACCTGAGCACTGCTGTGGGAAGGAGAGAGGCTGATTCTCTGCTGAGGGACCAGTAAGATAGGAGCTAGCGAGACGAGTACCCAAGGCAACCCTACTACAGCCAAGACTGGCTAACCTGTAGAAGCAATTTTTCATCCCATTTATCAATACCTCTCTAGACTGCAGGAGCCTAGAAGCTAGCTAGCAGTCAAGTTAGGCTAATTGAGGCCATATGCTGTGCTTTCTCCCCAACCCCATTCAGATAAGACAGCCTACCTGTTGGTTATTTTTGTTGTATCTTGCACTGCATTAGTGAACTCTCATTCCACTTGCTACACATTGAGCCTCTTTGCCGTTTTGATTGGCCAACATAACCAACAAGCTACACACGTGAAGGCTAACAGTCTTTTATGGGGCGCATGTCATGTATTACATCAAAGTTCGTTTTTATTAAATTCATAATTTGAAAGGTCATGGTATAACAATGTCACATGGATATTTTACCTTAAATACTTTAAAAACACCTTTTATCTCTCACAAAAAATGAGTACTCCCAATTATTTGAATACTAACGCCCGTTTGGTTATTCAAATAACCATGCACATCCCTAACTCACACACACACACCACCCATTGGATTCATGGCTACAGACAGGGAAGAGCTCTGCTCACCACTACCGTAGTGGCTGTGAAGTGGCTTCCAGATTATTCATTTTTAACTAACTGGTCTGGTTCTGTGTACAGCAGGAGTCAACATGTTACACTACCCTGAATGCACTAAGGTGGATGTTATTTCACCATGTCCCTTTACTGACATTTAGAGTCTGTTTATTTAATGTTTCTCGCACTCTCCCCCCCCCCCCCCCATCTTTCTGTCCCTCCCTCCAGAGCCTAATTTCGCAGTGACCCTTACCCCCTCGTCGACCCCGCAGGTCACAGGTGACCCCACAGAGCTGGCGTGTCATGTGACCAACATCACCCACTTCCTTGCAGGGGGCCGACTGGGCGTGACCTGGGAATACACACCACTTCCTGGTCCACCTGGCGACCGCCTGACAACCACACAGACCACCCTCCCTATTGGTTCCCTGGATGCCCACGGCAACCTGAAGTCTGGGACACTGTACCATGATAGGTTGGAGTCTGGTGCCATCGTTCTGACCCGAGTAGAACCGGATACATTCAAGCTCCGCTTCCTACGCACACAGGTAGGTGTGTGTGTACCTCAAGCACAATCATTTGTTAGACACACAAGTTTGTGTTAAATCAAGTGCCGCTAAAAATGTGTGTGTGTGTACCGTCAGGATGTGGACATGGGGGCGTATGCGTGCAGTGTGACAGCGTGGACTCCCTCTAGGCAGGGTGGAATGGAGGAGGCAGCAGAGTTCCTCACCCCCCCTCTGACTGTGCGATGGGAACCCAAACGTAAGTAGTGATGACGCTCTCATATCATCTCGCTCTTCTCCTCCCTCCTTCTTTATTTCTCTTTTGATGAAACCACCTGAATATAGCAATGTTGCTATTTAATACAGTTGTCATTCTGCTATGTTAATTTGTTTTCTATGTGATGTGTTTGAGGTAATAAGGGACGTGTGTTCTGGATGGGAGTCCAAGCTAGAGGATGTAAAACATTACCATGTAACCTTGGCTTGTTTCATGTTGGCTGCTCAACAGACATGGCAGAGGAAGTCGAGGCGCCAATGTATGTCTGACAACAGGAAAGCCTGTACCATGGCACACCACAAGTCTAGGACACACACACGCACACACACACAGGCATCAGTCTCTAACATACCTTAGATGGTGTCAGTCAGTTTGGCGTGTGAGTATTTCCCCATTTAGCTGTTGCAAAAGCAGCAGCTACTCTTCCTGGGGTCCACATGAAACATGACATAATACAGGACAAGAGTAGCTCATGGACAGCACTGTATACAATAGGGAGGGTGGTCTACTTGATGTGGAGTAGAGTTCCATGTCGTCATGGCTCTATGTAGTACTGTGCGCCTCCCATTGTCTGTTCTGGACTTGGGGATTGTGAAGAGACCTCTGGTGGCATGTCTTGTGGGGTATGCATGGGTGTCTGAGCTAGTAGTTTAAACAGACAAGCTCAGTACATTCAGCTTGTCAACACCTCTTACAAAAACAAGTAGTGATGAAGTCAATCTACTCTACTTTCAACCGGGAGAGATTGACTTGCATATTATTAATGTTAGCTCTCTGTGTACGTCCAAAGGCCAGCTGTGCTGCCCTGTTCTGAGCCAATTGCCGAAGTCCCTTTTTGTGGCTCCTGACCACACGACTAAACAGTAGTCTAGGTGCGACATAACTATGGCCTGTAGGACCTGCCTTGTTGATAGTGTTAAGAAGGCAGAGCATCGCTTTGTTATGGACAGAGTTCTCCCCATCTTAGCGACTGTTGTATCAATATGTTTTGACCGTGACAGTTTACAATTCAGGGTCACTCCAAGCAGTTTAGTCACCTCAACTTGCTCAATTTCCACATTATTTCTTACAAGATTTAGTTGAGGTTTTAGGGGTTAGTGAATGATTTTTGTCCCAAATACATTGCTTTTAGTTTTAGAAATATTTAGGACTAACATATTCCTTGCCACCCACTTTGAAACTAACTGCAGCTTTTTGTTGAGCATTGCAGTCATTTCAGTCGCTGTAGTAGCTGCTGACGTGTATAGTGTTGGGTCATTTTTTTCAAAGCAGGTGGCATGACATTAGTAAAGATTGAATTAAGGGACCTAGACAGCTGCCCTGAGTGACAGCTATGAGTCCTAGTTTCCACTGTTGATTTGAGTCTAAATAGTTCAAGTTGCCCCTCGGCTTCCAGATTCTCACAAAATAACCTTTTTACACACACTCACCCAAACTGAACTCTGTGAACCCCATAAAGCTGGTTAGATGATGATGATCTAGTGTAAAAGCTACTGAATAGCGACGAGGATATACAGTAGGCAGTTTGTATTTTTCTCCCCCTTCTAGTTCTGACTGTCTTCCTCTGTTTCCTCCCAGCAACTCTGGGAATCCCCTTCTCTCTCTGTTCATCTCTCAATCTCTCCCTCCCTCTTCATCTCACTCTCTCTGTCCATCTTTCTCTGCAGAGCTCAGTCAGTGTCTTTGTCCATTCATGAAATCCGGACTTTCCTACTGATGGTCTGTCCACTCAGTCCCTGTGGTTACTACTGACAGCTGGTTGTTAGGTTAGAGTAGCTGTGGTTGCAGAGCATCTGACTGTTTAATGTCTGTCTGTAGTCCTGGCTACTCCTTACCACTCTACTAGCTTCAGGCTCTATCTTGATTGATTGCACTGCTTCCCTTGCCATTACCTCGGTACCCGGCCCACACTATCACACAAATCCCAGTTGCTCTCATGGTCCTTGATTTAGGTTGCGCTCCAGGCAGCTTTCTAAGTCATAAAGTCAGTCAGATTGACCGACTCACTGATTATTAATTGATTGATCTGTCCTCCCTCCAGGTCCGTCTCTAACCGCCGTGGCACAGCGTGTGCGTGAGGTGGTGGCTGGCGGAGCCACCTTTGAGATGAGCTGTACCGTATCCCATGTGCACTTGCAGGACCCGGGCTACTCTGTGCTGGTGCAGACTCAGGACAGTGTGGACTCTGCCACTAGAACCGTCCTCTCTCTCAGTCCTGACTCTGTACTACAACATGGAGGGGCTACAGACCCTAACCGCAGGTAAACACACACACACACTGAGCAGTATGTATCATAAGATGAATGAAGTTGTTGTGTTATTACTAGTGACCTATGCTGAAAGTAAACTGTGTTCTGGCTCCCAGGGACAGCCTGGTTCTGACTAAGACGGGTCCGGCTGAGTTCCGCTTCCGTCTGGCTGGAGTGCAGCAGGCTGACAGGGGCTTCTACTGGTGTGACATCACCGCCTGGACCAAACAACCAGGCCAGGCCTGGACCAAAGCTGTCAGCGCCAAGTCTAACAAGGTCCAGATCAACTTCCAGGAGACTGGTACGAGGATAGAACACACACTCTGACCACCACTGAGCTACATACAATATCTTCTGTGTCCTACTGAGTCTATACCCACTAGACTTTTACTGAAGCTCTCACATGAACTCTAAATATACTCTCACATGAACTCTAAATATACTCTCACATGAACTCTAAATATACTCTCACATGAACTCTAAATATACTCTCACATGAACTCTAAATATACTCTCTCACATGAACTCTAAATATACTCTCTCACATGAACTCTAAATATACTCTCTCACATTCCCTGTATTGGCCTAGTTGGCTGTGTTTGATGTTCGTGGGAGAGAGATGTAACTAATTACTGAAACCTCTATTACTGTCTCTGGGGAGGTAGACTTCTTGAGCACGCGCTCTCTCTACATTTCTCTCACTGTGGAAAGACACACGCTCTCTTACATTTGAGTCATTTAGCTGTCTTAGAGGAGCAAATATAGTAAAGTGCCTTGCTCAATGGCACATCAGCAGATGTTTCACCTAGTCGGCTCGGGGATTCGGACTAGCAACCATTCGGTTACAGGTCCAACGCTCCTAGGTTCCTGCAGCCCTTCTTCCTCTTTGGGGTGGAAGCTTCAAAGCGGCACCCCATAACGAACCTCTCCTGGACAAATCAGTTAGAAGCTGCAATGATCCGTATCACTGGCGATCTTTCTCGTGTGTGTTGAACCTGTGTTAGAGGAGACACCATTCTGAGTCCCTCTGTAGGTGCTTATCCACACACACACACACACACACTAGAGGTCGACCGATCAACAAATCAAATCCAATTTTATTTGTCACATACACATGGTTAGCAGATGTTAATGCGAGTGTAGCGAAATGCTTGTGCTTCTAGTTCCGACAATGCAGTAATAACCAACAAGTAACTAACAATTCCTAAACTACTGTCTTATACACAGTGTAAGGGGATAAAGAATATGTACAAAAGGATATATGAATGAGTGATGGTACAGAGCAGCATAGGCAAGATACAGTAGATGGTATCGAGTACAGTATATACATATGAGATGAGTATGTAAACAAAGTGGCATAGTTAAAGTGGCTAGTGATACATGTATTACATAAGGATGCAGTCGATGATATAGAGTACAGTATATACGTATGCATATGAGATGAATAATGTAGGGTAAGTAACATTATATAAGGTAGCATTGTTTAAAGTGGCTAGTGATATATTTACATTTCCCATCAATTCCCATTATTAAAGTGGCTGGAGTGAGTCAGTGTCAGTGTGTTGGCAGCAGCCACTCAATGTTAGTGGTGGCTGTTTAACAGTCTGATGGCCTTGAGATAGAAGCTGTTTTTCAGTCTCTCGGTCCCAGCTTTGATGCACCTGTACTGACCTCGCCTTCTGGATGATAGCGGGGTGAACAGGCAGTGGCTCGGGTGGTTGATGTCCTTGATGATCTTTATGGCCTTCCTGTAACATCGGGTGGTGTAGGTGTCCTGGAGGGCATGTAGTTTGCCCCCGGTGATGCGTTGTGCAGACCTCACTACCCTCTGGAGAGCCTTACGGTTGAGGGCGGAGCAGTTGCCATACCAGGCGGTGATACAGCCCGCCAGGATGCTCTCGATTGTGCATCTGTAGAAGTTTGTGAGTGCTTTTGGTGACAAGCCGAATTTCTTCAGCCTCCTGAGGTTGAAGAGGCGCTGCTGCGCCTTCTTCACGATGCTGTCTGTGTGAGTGGACCAATTCAGTTTGTCTTTGATGTGTATGCCGAGGAACTTAAAACTTGCTACCCTCTCCACTACTGTTCCATTGATGTGGATAGGGGGGTGTTCCCTCTGCTGTTTCCTGAAGTCCACAATCATCTCCTTAGTTTTGTTGACGTTGAGTGTGAGGTTATTTTCCTGACACCACACTCCGTGGACCCTCACCACCTCCCTGTAGGCCGTCTCGTCGTTGTTGGTAATCAAGCCTACCACTGTTGTGTCGTCCGCAAACTTGATGATTGAGTTGGAGGCGTGTGTGGCCACGCAGTCGTGGGTGAACAGGGAGTACAGGAGAGGGCTCAGAATGCACCCTTGTGGGGCCCCAGTGTTGAGGATCAGCGGGGAGGAGATGTTGTTACCTACCCTCACCACCTGGGGGCGGCCCGTCAGGAAGTCCAGTACCCAGTTGCACAGGGCGGGGTCGAGACCCAGGGTCTCGAGCTTGATGACGAGCTTGGAGGGTACTATGGTGTTGAATGCCGAGCTGTAGTCGATGAACAGCATTCTCACATAGGTATTCCTCTTCCTCTTGTCCAGATGGGTTAGGGCATGATTTTCCAACGCCGATACCGATTATTGGAGGACCAAAAAAGCAGATACCGCTGAATCAGCAATTCTTTTATTTTATTTTTACATTTGTAATATTGACAATTACAACAATACTGAATGAACACTTATTTTAACTTAATATAATATAATACATCAATAAAATGGCATCAAATAAATAATGAAACCTGTTCAATTTGGTTTAAATAATACAAAAACAAAGTGTTGGAGAAGAAAGTAATATGTGCCAATATGAAATATGTGCCATGTAAAAAAGCTAACGTTTCAGTTCCTTGCTCAGAACATGAGAACATATGAAAGTTGGTGGTTCCTTTTAACATGAGAATTCAATATTCCAAGGTAAGAGGTTTTAGGTTGTAGTTAATATAGTATTTATAGGACTATTTCTCTCTATACCATTTGTATTTCATATACCTTTGACTATTGGATGTTCTTATAGACACTATAGTATTGCCGTGTAACAGTATAGCTTCCGTCCCCCTCCGTCCCCCCTACCTAGGCTCGAACCAGGAACACATCGACAACAGCCACACTCGAAGCATCGTTACCCATCGCTCCACATAAGCCACGGCCCTTGCAGCGCAAGGGGAATAACTACACCAAATCTAAAAGCACGTGACGTTTGAAACGGTATTAGCGCACACCCAGCTAACTAGCTAGCCATTTCACATTGGTTACACCAGCCATGAGGCTGATAGGCTTGAAGTCATAAACAGCGCTGTGCTTGTGAAGAGCTGCTGGCAAAACGCACGAAAGTGCTGTTTGAATGAATGATTACGGGCCTGCTGCTGCTCAGTCAGACTGCTCTATCAAATCAGACTTAATTATACCATAATAACACACAGAATCCAGAAACGATCATTTCGAAAACCAAACGTTTTATTATTTCAGTGAAATACGGAACCGTTCGGTATTTTATCTAACGGGTGGCATCCCTAAGTCTAAATATTCCTGTTACATTGCACAACCTTCAATGTTATGACATAATTACGTAAAATTCTGGCAAATTGGTTCGCAATGAGCCAGGCTGCCCAAACTGTTGCATATACCCTGACTGCGTGCATTGAACGCAAGAGAAATGACACAATTTCGCCTGGTTAATACTGCCTGCTAAACTGGATTAGTAGTTATAACTAGTGATTATGATTGATTGATTGTTTTTTATAAGATAAGTTTAATGCTAGCTAGCAATTTACCTTGGCTTTTACTGCATTCGCGTAACAGGCAGGCTCCTCGTGGAGTGCAATGGTTAGAGCATTGGACAAGGTAACTGTACGGTTGCAGGATTGGATGCCCTGAGCTGACAAGGTGAAAATCTGTTGTTCTGCCCCTGAACAAGGCAGTTAACACACTGTTCCTAGGCCGTCATTGAAAATAGGAATGTGTTCTTAACTAACTTGCCTAGTTAAATAAAGGTATAAAATATCGATTTCCGATTGTTATGAAAACTTGAAATCGGCCTTTCCGATGAATCGGTCGACCTCTAACAAACACACACACTCTCTGTCTCTGTCTCTCTGTGTGTGTGAGCTGTTTGGACTAGCACCTTTGAAAGACCTGGCGAAGGACCAGTGTTAGGGGTGTAAACACAGTGAATGTAACCTCTGTGTTCCTTCCTGTAGGCCCCTTGTTCGCTGTGGCCATCCGCTCTGACACCACCACTCTTTATCCCTGGGAGACCGCCAAGATGGTGTGTGCCCTCAGCGTCTCTGGAGCATCCCCCAAGTCAGGTAGGGGACGACACACGCGCACACAATCATCAGGTGATAACTGTATCCATAAGACACAACCTTCCAGTGTTGAGCCGGACTGAGTTAATTTGTTTCTTATCAGCTCTCCTGTTCACATCTCTCCATCCTGTCCTCCTCCTGCCTCTCCTATCACTGTTCTCCCAGCTCAGGGAGGAGTGCAGTGTGATCTCTTATTGGAAGTCATTCTGTCTCATTCTCTCATATCAACTCTCTATCACTTTGTCTTCCTCTCCCTCCCTCAGCTATTAGATTACCTAACTCTGTGTCTCTGTCTGTCTCCTTTCTCCTCCTCCTCTCTGTCTCTTTCATATTGTTATCGTTCTATATTCTTCAGTCCAGTCTTACACAAGACCGGTCAGAGATCAGAACAAAGTGTTCTGTGTGTTTGTCTGAATGTGATTGTGTGATTATGCAAGGGGGGGTCATCATTTTTCAGAACCCCAGCTGTCGGTGTGTGTGTATGGATTCACATGCATACACACATACGCCTTCCTGTTATTCACGTGCATATCAGAGAACGTCATGGTAATCTTATGGGCAGTTGCAGCTTCTTTTCCTGATGGTGGAACATAGCAGTTACCTACAGGGAGAGAGCTAGAAGGCTGCAGGGGAATGGTATTACTGAACTACACTGTTAGTATGTTAGTTACCTACAGGGAGACAGCTGGAAGGCTGCAGGGGAATGGTATTACTGAACTACACTGTTAGTATGTTAGTTACCTACAGGGAGACAGCTGGAAGGCTGCAGGGGAATGGTATTACTGAACTACACTGTTAGTATGTTAGTTACCTACAGGGAGACAGCTGGAAGGCTGCAGGGGAATGGTATTACTGAACTACACTGTTAGTATCATTTACATTTAAGTCATTTAGCAGACGCTCTTATCCAGAGCGACTTACAAATTGGTGAATTCACCTTCTGACATCCAGTGGAACAGCCACTTTACAATAGTGCATCTAAATCATTTAAGGGGGGGGTGAGAAGGATTACTTTATCCTATCCTAGGTATTCCTTGAAGAGGTGGGGTTTCAGGTGTCTCCGGAAGGTGGTGATTAACTCCGCTGTCCTGGCGTCGTGAGGGAGTTTGTTCCACCATTGGGGTAACATTGCCTCCCTCAACTTGCTTGTGACTGGGCTTGAACCAGGGTCCTCTACCTCCCTCTTTCTTTCTCTCAACTTGTCTCTGGAGCTATGCCAACACACGTAACCACCCGCTTGACAACTTGGGAACCGATTGAACTGTACAAAGCGGTTCCAAATGGATGGCTCCAGTCTGTTAGTTAGTTACCTGCAGGGAGACAGCTGGAAGGCTGCAGGGGAATGGTATTACTGAACTACACTGTTAGTATGTTAGTTACCTACAGGGAGACAGCTGGAAGGCTGCAGGGGAATGGTATTACTGAACTACACTGTTAGTATGTTAGTTACCTACAGGGAGACAGCTAGAAGGCTGCAGGGGAATGGTATTACTGAACTACACTGTTAGTATGTTAGTTACCTACAGGGAGACAGCTGGAAGGCTGCAGGGGAATGGTATTACTGAACTACACTGTTAGTATGTTAGTTACCTACAGGGAGACAGCTAGAAGGCTGCAGGGGAATGGTATTACTGAACTACACTGTTAGTATGTTAGTTACCTACAGGGAGACAGCTGGAAGGCTGCAGGGGAATGGTATTACTGAACTACACTGTTAGTATGTTAGTTACCTACAGGGAGACAGCTAGAAGGCTGCAGGGGAATGGTATTACTGAACTACACTGTTAGTCTGTTAGTTACCTACAGGGAGACAGCTGGAAGGCTGCAGGGGAATGGTATTACTGAACTACACTGTTAGTCTGTTAGTTACCTACAGGGAGACAGCTGGAAGGCTGCAGGGGAATGGTATTACTGAACTACACTGTTAGTATGTTAGTTACCTACAGGGAGACAGCTAGAAGGCTGCAGGGGAATGGTATTACTGAACTACACTGTTAGTCTGTTAGTTAGTTACCTACAGGGAGACAGCTGGAAGGCTGCAGGGGAATGGTATTACTGAACTACACTGTTAGTATGTTAGTTACCTACAGGGAGACAGCTGGAAGGCTGCAGGGGAATGGTATTACTGAACTACACTGTTAGTATGTTAGTTACCTACAGGGAGACAGCTGGAAGGCTGCAGGGGAATGGTATTACTGAACTACACTGTTAGTATGTTAGTTACCTACAGGGAGACAGCTAGAAGGCTGCAGGGGAATGGTATTACTGAACTACACTGTTAGTCTGTTAGTTAGTTACCTACAGGGAGACAGCTGGAAGGCTGCAGGGGAATGGTATTACTGAACTACACTGTTAGTATGTTAGTTACCTACAGGGAGACAGCTGGAAGGCTGCAGGGGAATGGTATTACTGAACTACACTGTTAGTATGTTAGTTACCTACAGGGAGACAGCTGGAAGGCTGCAGGGGAATGGTATTACTGAACTACACTGTTAGTATGTTAGTTACCTACAGGGAGACAGCTGGAAGGCTGCAGGGGAATGGTATTACTGAACTACACTGTTAGTATGTTAGTTACCTACAGGGAGACAGCTGGAAGGCTGCAGGGGAATGGTATTACTGAACTACACTGTTAGTATGTTAGTTACCTACAGGGAGACAGCTGGAAGGCTGCAGGGGAATGGTATTACTGAACTACACTGTTAGTATGTTAGTTACCTACAGGGAGACAGCTGGAAGGCTGCAGGGGAATGGTATTACTGAACTACACTGTTAGTATGTTAGTTACCTACAGGGAGACAGCTGGAAGGCTGCAGGGGAATGGTATTACTGAACTACACTGTTAGTATGTTAGTTACCTACAGGGAGACAGCTGGAAGGCTGCAGAATGGGAATGGTATGTTATTACTGAACTACACTGTTAGTATGTTAGTTACCTACAGGGAGACAGCTGGAAGGCTGCAGGGGAATGGTATTACTGAACTACACTGTTAGTATGTTAGTTACCTACAGGGAGACAGCTGGAAGGCTGCAGGGGAATGGGATTACTGAACTACACTGTTAGTATGTTAGTTACCTACAGGGAGACAGCTGGAAGGCTGCAGGGGAATGGTATTACTGAACTACACTGTTAGTATGTTAGTTACCTACAGGGAGACAGCTGGAAGGCTGCAGGGGAATGGGATTACTGAACTACACTGTTAGTATGTTAGTTACCTACAGGGAGACAGCTGGAAGGCTGCAGGGGAATGGTATTACTGAACTACACTGTTAGTCTGTTAGTTAGTTACCTACAGGGAGACAGCTGGAAGGCTGCAGGGGAATGGTATTACTGAACTACACTGTTAGTCTGTTAGTTAGTTACCTACAGGGAGACAGCTGGAAGGCTGCAGGGGAATGGGATTACTGAACTACACTGTTAGTATGTTACACTGTTAGTATGTTAGTTACCTACTACACTGTTAGTCTGCAGGGAGACAGCTGGAAGGCTGCAGGGGAATGGTGCAGGGAGACATTACTGAACTACACTGTTAGGTTAGACAGGGAGACAGCTGGAAGGCTGCAGGGGAATGGGAACTACACTGTTAGTATGTTGAACTACAGGGAGACAGCTGGAAGGCTGCAGGGGAATGGGTATTAGTATGTTAGTTACCTACAGGGAGACAGCTGGAAGGCTGCAGGGGAATGGTATTACTGAACTACACTGTTAGTATGTTAGTTACTTACAGGGAGACAGCTGGAAGGCTGCAGGGGAATGGTATTACTGAACTACACTGTTAGTCAGTTACCTACAGGGAGACAGCTAGAAGGCTGCAGGGGAATGGTATTACTGAACTACACTGTTAGTCTGTTAGTTAGTTACCTACAGGGAGACAGCTGGAAGGCTGCAGGGGAATGGGATTACTGAACTACACTGTTAGTCTGTTAGTTAGTTACCTACAGGGAGACAGCTGGAAGGCTGCAGGGGAATGGGATTACTGAACTACACTGTTAGTATGTTAGTTACCTACAGGAGACAGCTGGAAGGCTGCAGGGGAATGGTATTACTGAACTACACTGTTAGTATGTTAGTTACCTACAGGGAGACAGCTGGAAGGCTGCAGGGGAATGGTATTACTGAACTACACTGTTAGTATGTTAGTTACCTACAGGGAGACAGCTGGAAGGCTGCAGGGGAATGGTATTACTGAACTACACTGTTAGTCTGTTAGTTACCTGCAGGGAGGAGAACAGGGGAAGCTGGACAGTTAGCTGTTGTTACCTACAGGGGAATGGTGCAGGGGAATTACTGAAATACACTGTTAGTTAGTTAGTTACCTACAGGGAGACAGCTGGAAGGCTGCAGGGGAATGGGATTACTGAACTACACTGTTAGTCTGTTAGTTAGTTACCTACAGGGAGACAGCTGGAAGGCTGCAGGGGAATGGGATTACTGAACTACACTGTTAGTCTGTTAGTTAGTTACCTGCAGGGAGACAGCTGGAAGGCTGCAGGGGAATGGTATTACTGAACTACACTGTTAGTATGTTAGTTACCTACAGGGAGACAGCTGGAAGGCTGCAGGGGAATGGTATTACTGAACTACACTGTTAGTATGTTAGTTACCTGCAGGGAGACAGCTGGAAGGCTGCAGGGGAATGGTATTACTGAACTACACTGTTAGTCTGTTCGTTAGTTACCTACAGGGAGACAGCTGGAAGGCTGCAGGGGAATGGTATTACTGAACTACACTGTTAGTATGTTAGTTAGTTACCTGCAGGGAGACAGCTGGAAGGCTGCAGGGGAATGGTATTACTGAACTACACTGTTAGTATGTTAGTTACCTACAGGGAGACAGCTAGAAGGCTGCAGGGGAATGGTATTACTGAACTACACTGTTAGTCTGTTAATTAGCTCATGGCTTTTTTTGGTTAGAATGGCATTTTGTCTTCTCAATCGACGGCAGAATTTTCTCAGACAGTGGTGAGAGCTTTCAGGTGTAGCCTAGGCTTTTGTTCCATCCCAGCACTGACATAACCAATTCAACCAATCAGCTGATTATCAAGACCTCTGGTTTAGTTGAATCAGGTGTTAATTAATTAGAGCTAGGCTGGAGTAAAAGCCTGCAGACTCTGACCTGTAGCTTTAAGAATTCCATGTCTCATCTGTGAGCCAGACTTACCTTCGTATTAACTTGGTCATGATGCCTCACAATCGGTATTGTGACGCACTATTCAAGCCAAATTGTTCCAACTGATCCTACTGATACTAAAACAGATACATCTCGTTTCCTTCAGGTGTGGCAGTGGTTTGTTTAGTTTCGTCATGTGCCGACTGATACGGTATTGCCCAACCCTGACGTCTGCGGTGTCCTAAACTCACGTGGGTAGGTGTGTGTGTGTGGTTGTGTGCTGTCGTTTAGTCATGCACCGGATGGTGTTACCCAACCATTATTGTCTTAGCGTGCGTACACACACACACACACACACACACACACACACACACACACACACACTATTTATTCCTTCTTCTCTTACAGAGGTGGGGTATATTTAATCCCCATATTAATGCTGTTGATGTTGGATATGTGAGGTGCTGTAAAACTGTCAACAATACCACATGAAACTAAATGGCAGAGAGACTTGGGGAACAGATGTCTAAGAGAGGAACTGGATAGTAGCTGGCGTGACTGATGGTTTGGTGTAAATGTTGAGTAATCCACAGTGATACCCTATATAGCAGGTATTTCCAAACAAAATTCCCAAATGTCGTTGGGTGTATGTATATTAAAAGCGTGATTCACATTTAAAACAAATATCTACACTACCGTTCAAAAGTTTGGGGTCACAAACAAATGTCCTTGTTTTTGAAAGAAAAGCAATTTTTTTTGGTCTGTTTAAAATAACATCAAATTGATCAGAATAGTACAAATAAAGAAAAACCATACAGACAGACAGACAGACAGACAGACCCTTGTGAAAGTATTCGGCCCCCTTAAACTTTGCGACCTTTTGCCACATTTCAGGCTTCAAACATAAAGATATCAAACTGTATTTTTTTGTGAAGAATCAACAACAAGTGGGACACAATCATGAAGTGGAACGACATTTATTGGATATTTCAAACCTTTTTAACAAATCAAACTGAAAAATTGGGCGTGCAAAATTATTCAGCCCCTTTACTTTCAGTGCAGCAAACTCTCTCCAGAAGTTCAGTGAGGATCTCTGAATTATCCAATGTTGACCTAAATGAGTAATGATGATAAATACAATCCACCTGTGTGTAATCAAGTCTCCGTATAAATGCACCTGCACTGTGATAGTCTCAGAGGTCCGTTAAAAGCGCAGAGAGCATCATGAAGAACAAGGAACACACCAGGCAGGTCCGAGATACTGTTGTGAAGAAGTTTAAAGCCGGATTTGGATACAAAAAGATTTCCCAAGCTTTAAACATCCCAAGGAGCACTGTGCAAGCGATAATATTGAAATGGAAGGAGTATCAGACCACTGCAAATCTGCCAAGACCTGGCCGTCCCTCTAAACTTTCAGCTCATACAAGGAGAAGACTGATCAGAGATGCAGCCAAGAGGCCCATGATCACTCTGGATGAACTGCAGAGATCTACAGCTGAGGTGGGAGACTCTGTCCATAGGACAACAATCAGTCGTATATTGCACAAATCTGGCCTTTATGGAAGAGTGGCAAGAAAGCCATTTCTTAAAGATATCCATAAAAAGTGTCGTTTAAAGATTGCCACAAGCCACCTGGGAGACACACCAAACATGTGGAAGAAGGTGCTCTGGTCAGATGAAACCAAAATTGAACTTTTTGGCAACAATGCAAAACGTTGTGTTTGGCGTAAAAGCAACACAGCTCATCACACTGAACACACCATCCCCACTGTCAAACATGGTGGTGGCAGCATCATGGTTTGGGCCTGCTTTTCTTCAGCAGGGACAGGGAAGATGGTTAAAATTGATGGGAAGATGGATGGAGCCAAATACAGGACCATTCTGTAAGAACCTGATGGAGTCTGCAAAAGACCTGAGACTGGGACAGAGATTTGTCTTCCAACAAGACAATGATCCAAAACATAAAGCAAAATCTACAATGGAATGGTTCAAAAATAAACATATCCAGGTGTTAGAATGGCCAAGTCAAAGTCCAGACCTGAATCCAATCGAGAATCTGTGGAAAGAACTGAAAACTGCTGTTCACAAATGCTCTCCATCCAACCTCACTGAGCTCGAGCTGTTTTGCAAGGAGGAATGGGAAAAAAGTTCAGTCTCTCGAAGTGCAAAACTGATAGAGACATACCCCAAGCGACTTACAGCTGTAATCGCAGCAAAAGGTGGCGCTACAAAGTATTAACTTAAGGGGGCTGAATAATTTTGCATGCCCAATTTTTCAGTTTTTGATTTGTTAAAAAAGTTTGAAATATCCAATAAATGTCGTTCCACTTCATGATTGTGTCCCACTTGTTGTTGATTCTTCACAAAAAATACAGTTTTATATCTTTATGTTTGAAGCCTGAAATGTGGCAAAAGGTCGCAAAGTTCAAGGGGGCCGAATACTTTTGCAAGGCACTGTGTGTGTATATATATATATATATATATATAGTTCAATGGTTTTTACATACACACACACACTTACTACTGGTCAAAAGTTTCAGAACCTCTACTTGTTCAAGGATTTTTCTTTATTTTTACTATTTTCTACATTGTAAAAAAATGAGCAAAATGATTTGATTATTTTTATTTGTGCCCTGGTTCTAAAAGAGCTCTTTGTCACATCCCATGAGCCGGGTTGTGACATATACTCACACTCAGTCTTATGTTTAATAAATGTATCATATAGTGTGTGTGGCAGGCTTCCAATGATGGCAAAAAAGTGTGCTGACCCTGGTGCGAGAGGGGCTTACAGGTGACCCTGGTGCGAGAGGGGGGTGCGGTGCTATAAAACGTTTGGGAACCACTGCTCTATAGAAAGGAGAGGGACTGGATAGTACCTGACAGGACTGATGGTTTGGTGTAAGTGTTGAGTAATCCACAGTGATACTCTATATACAACATGTACAATGCAGGAACAAGCCTGAGCAGGAGAATCACATTCCTATGCAGGACTGGAATGGACCTACCCACAAGACCGTCACAGAGAGACCGCAAGATGACAAACAGCCACCTTTCCTTGTTTCCTTTCCTAGCTGATATAAATGGACAGATGGATTAAAAAATATATATATATTGGTCTATCATCATGTCCTTTCAGATTAGTGGACGTCAAGGAAATACATATATATTAGATCATTAGGACGCAGCCGGTGTGGCGATTGTGTGAGACCGACAGACTGCACGTCTGTTGGTGGGAATGTTGCACTTGTGAACTGATGCTGTTGAGAAAGCTAGCTAGCTGTTGGCCTGGCGTGCTGATGCCCGCTGACCAAGACTAATGGGAGACGTCAGATGTTCACAACGTAAGGAATGCACAGCAAATGTATAGAATGCCCAGGAAATGTATAGAAGTGTGTGAGTGGTTGGGACACGGATGTTGTCATCAAAGAGCAGAGTTATGGGTTTGTTTGTTTGGCATCAGTTGAAGCTGACAAGCAACAGCTGTTTTTCTCAGATGCTGTCGTGAATCTGTACCCAGAGTACGGAGTCTGTTTCCTTAGGGGAGACACTGAAGACTTTGTCCCTGCTTGTGCCAGTTGCTGCCATGAGAGGACATAACATAAAAAGGACAACAGGAGGTTAAATTAAGATCAAGAGAAAGATGGAACATAAAATTGTTCATTGGTTATAATTTTCTTTGAATGGAGTGGAATATGGACTCTGCTCAGTACCGCATCACATCCGGCCGTGATTGGTAGTACACTTGAGAAGCGCACAATTGCCCCAGCGTTGGCCGGGGTAGGCCGTCATTGTAAATAAGAATTTGTTCTTAACTGACTTGCCTAGTTAAATATTAAAAAAAAAAATGTAAACCCACTAAAGAAGCATGTAAACGTCTGACTAGGATTGAACCATCCTTTACGTCTAGAGTAGTTCACTGAGTGTCTAGTCTCCTCTCCTAGCCTGCCCCACAGAATCAAACTAGCCTGCCAACCCTGTTCTCCTCTCCTCTCCAGCCAGTAATTAATAGTTCTATTCCATGGCCCATTTCCCCCTCACAGGGAGAAGAGGAGACTGGAGAGACCTCCTAAAGGACTGGTGAAGAGAACGGTCTAACTCCCTGGTGCGGGGAAAAAGACTCACTCAGTCCATTAAGTCCTTCTGCTAATAAAGGGGAGGACGGCCTGAGCATAGAAATAGAAGGGATAACACAACAGAACAGACATGAGTTGTGTGTGAAATGGCACCCTACTGCACGATATGTCTCTTTAGATCAGCCCATAACTCTAAGAAATACTACATTTTCCACATTCCACCCAAATATTGACGACGCAATAGAATTTACGCGACGTCATGACTTGTTAGCGTCAATTCCAAATGAGACACCCAAAATGGCCGCCGCCCGTCGGTCATGGCCCGTTGCTCGTAATTGGAATGGCCGTTCTGCTCATTGTGATTCTACGAGGTCCATGCAGTGTTTAGTATTCCTGTGTGCTGTGTTGTAGCAGCGCTTTATGGCCCACGTGTAATAGACTTTGTTCTATCAGACATCAGTGGCAGTGTCCCTGTTGAGTTCTGTGTTCTGGATGCCTGTAGTATCTACCACTATTGGTCTTTACCTTCTGCTGCTGCTGGAAAAACTAAGGAACTCCCCACCTCTGGGGATCAATACATGGAATGAACCAATCAAATGTATTTAGTTCATTTCAATGTGAAGACAATCTACTTTTATTTCTCCTTAGCGGTTCCTGGTGTTGATGAGATGGAGGGGAGGATGGTGGAGGGGAGGATGGTGGAGGGGAGGTGGGGGGGGGATAAAAGGGCCAGTGGAAGGAATCTTACAGCATACTGTTGTGTTGTGGTGGGGATCAAGCTTGTTAATGGGAACACTGGTGATGATAATGTAATTGTTTTGCCGTCTTGGTTATTGTTGCTACGCGTGCGGTTCAAAGAGCAGTATATTCAAGGAATTACAGTCCACTGAAACAGCTGGGACCAATCTGAGGCAATGTGACGATGTGTGTGTGCTCGCAGGCATGTGTGCATGTGCGTGAGAGAATGTTATCTGCAGGGCCTGGAAGAGGGGGTCTTGGCAGGTTACTCTTCTTTTTGTTTCTCCAAGGTGTGGTGGGTCACCTTTTAATTCCTCTTTAGATATATTCTATTTGGATAGTGTAATGGGTGTTCATACAACTCCAGGGATGTGTTGTTGTTTCAATATCTTCATGTTCTCTCTTCCTGTCCTTTGTTATAATTGTATTCAATGTCAAAGGAGGAAAACGGTGGCTTTATGAGGCTTTATAACTTAGGAGATCCTTTCAGATGGGAACTAAGTGGCTTCATAGAAACACTCTGCTTACTATTCAATATAAAAGGCCTGGCTACCAAACTATTAACCCTTTACACTCACAGCCCCTGTCATCCCATATACTGGTTGAAAATGGCAGATTTGGTCATTAATGAGCACCTCAATTGGAATGCAGGGGCTGTACAGTAACATGTTGTATATGACGTCAGAGCTCAAGCTGTCTGCTTTACAGCGTTGTATGAGTTTCAACTGGCAGACGTTCTAAACAGGTTTATACAACGGGTGGTTTAGAGTTCCCATTGTTAGAGCCTCTCCTGCCCATGATATGAGACAACATACACATGGTCCCGTTCATATAAAGTGGCATTGTTTACATTGTTACCTAGAAACGTACTACCACTACTACTTTTACTAGTCTCAGCACCTGTAACTCGTCGCGGATGATTTTGGCTACTTTAGTAATTTAGTTTGTAGTCTGAGCGAGGGGAATGCTGTAAATCTAGAGGAGTCCGTGTGTTCTGAAAGATGAGACGTTGAGGATTATAATACCGGTTTGATATCATAATGTGTACGTCACATTTTAAAATGTATTTAATGTAGGACTGTATTTTATAACTAGTAATGTTGACAATAGAACGGGCTTTCAAACGATGCACACCTGAACCACGTTGAGATTTATAATGGGCCGTTTTTTGATTGACATGCATGTTACTGACACTTTCCCTCGACTGAGATGTCAAGAAGGCAGAGCAACGCCTTATCATGGACCTCTTCCCATTTAAGCAACCAGTTTCTATGTTACTGAATGTATCCAGAGTATTTTTAGATTTTCGTTATGAGAAATGCTGCAAAAAGTACTGTAAAATGCACATGAAAATGAAGTGTACAGTCGTGGCCAAAAGTTTTGAGAATGACACATTCATTTTCACAAAGTCTGCTGCCTCAGTTTGTATGATGGCAATTTACATATACCCCAGAATGTTATGACGAGTGATCAGATGAATTTCAATTAATTGCAAAGTCCCGCTTTGCCATGCAAATGAACTGAAAAACATTTCCACTGCATTTCATCCCTGCCACAAAAGGACCAGCTGACATCATGTCAGTGATTCTCTCGTTAAGACAGGTGTGAGTGTTGACGAGGACATGGCTGGAGATCAGTCTGTCATGCTGATTGAGTTCGAATAACAGACTGGAAGCTTCAAAAGGAGGGTGGTGCTTGGAATAATTGTTCTTCCTCTGTCAAACACATTCCGTTATCATTGCTTTGCACAAAAAGGGCTTCACAGGCAAGGATATTGCTGCCGGTAAGATTGCACCTAAATCAACCATTTTATAGGATCATCAAGAACTTCAAGGAGAGCGGTTCAATTACTGTGAAGAAGGATTCAGGGCCCCCAAAAAAGTCCAGCAAGCGCCAGGACCGTCTCCGAAAGTTGATTCAGCTGCGGGATCGGGGCACCACCAGTACAGAGCTTGCTCAGGAATGGCAGCAGGCAGGTGTGAGTGCATCTGCACGTACAGTGAAACGAAGACTTTTGGAGGATGGCCGGGTGTCAAGAAGGGCAGCAAAGATCCACTTCTCTCCAGGAAAAACATCAGGGACAGACTGATATTATGCAAAAGGTACAGGGATTGGACTGCTGAGGACTGGGGTAAAGTCATTTTTTCTGAATCCTCTTTTCGATTGTTTGGGGCATCTGGAAAAAAGCTTGTCCGGAGAAGACAAGGTGAGCGCTACCATCAGTCCTGTGTCATGCCAACAGTAAAGCATCATGAGACCATTCATGTGTGGGGTTGCTTCTCAGCCAAGGGAGTGGGCTCACTCACAATTTTGCCTAAGAACACAGCCATGAATAAGGAATGGTACCAACGCATCCTCCGAGAGCAACTTCTCCCAACCACCCAGGAACAGTTTGGTGACGAACAATGTCTTTTCCAGCATGATGGAGCACCGTGCCATAAGGCAAAACTAAGTGGCTCAGGGAACAAAACATTGATAATTTAGGTCCATGGCCAGAAATCCCGAACTTGTGGTCAATCCTCAAGAGGCAGGTGGACAAACAAAAACCCACAAACTCCACGCCTTGATTATGCAATAATGGGCTGCCATCAGTCAGGATGTGGCCCAGAAGTTAATTGACAGCATGCCAGGGTGGATTGTAGAGGTCTTGGAAGAGAAGGGCCAACACTGCAAATATTGGCTCTTTGCATCAACTTCATGTAATTGTCAATAAAAGCCTTTGACACTTATAAAATGCTTGTAATTATACTTCAGTATTCCACAGTAACATCTGACAAAAATATCTGAAGACACTGAAGCAACAAACCCTTGTGGAAATTAATATTTGTCATTCTCAAAACTTTTATTTTTCATATTTGTTCTGTTAAGTTTTTAATTTGGCCCTATCCATCTAGTCCAAATTCTAGGAGTGAAAAGGGTTAAGACTGACAACAGCCCAGCTACCAAACTATCCCTTTAAGACTAATGTCCACTGACCAGTCCTCAATTAGTTCTGCAGGAATCGGCCTGATTGGTCCGTTAGTCCAGCGGTCCTCTACGTTTAGGCTCGTGTCACATCCAGTCACCTCTTGAATCCGGACACCGAGGTTGTGGAAACGAGGGGTCGCGGTGCCCTCCGTTCCATCTCTATAAATATAGTTGTGTCCTTTCCTGCCTTTCCCCATCTTATTCATCATCATCATTACCATCAGCATCTTTGTTTTTCACAAAGTAGGCCTTGTATTAGCATTTTTAATGGACGAATCTTCAGGTAGTCACACATTGTCAATTGAATATGAGGTGAAAATGTTACTTAAAGTTAGGATTCACCCCATAGTACCTAATTATTTATTTTTTTACATCCAACTCTCCAGTGGAGAGAACTCTGTATTGGTGGTTAAGATGTCCAGTAATTAGAGGCTGCTGGACAGGATATCAAATCTGACTGAAGAAGTCATACCACATTCTGGGTCACTGGCTCTCATTGCTCGTCTCTGGCTCTCATTGCTCTCTCCCTCTCTCATTGCTCCCTCTCTCTCTCATTGCTCCCTCTCTCATTGCTCCCCCTCTCTCATTGCTCCCTCTCTCTCTCATTGCTCCCTCTCTCTCTCATTGCTCCCTCCCTCTCTCATTGCTCCCTCCCTCTCTCATTGCTCCCTCCCTCTCTCATTGCTCCCTCCCTCTCTCATTGCTCCCTCCCTCTCTCATTGCTCCCTCCCTCTCTCATTGCTCCCTCCCTCTCTCATTGCTCCCTCCCTCTCTCATTGCCCTCCCTCTCTCATTGCTCTCTCTCCCTCTCTCATTGCTCCCTCCCTCTCTCATTGCTCATTGCCTCTCCCTCTCTCATTGCTCTCTCCCTCTCTCATTGCTCTCTCCCTCTCTCATTGCTCCCTCCCTCTCTCATTGCTCCCTCCCTCTCTCATTGCTCCCTCCCTCTCTCATTGCTCCCTCCCTCTCTCATTGCTCTCTCCCTCTCTCATTGCTCCCTCTCCTTTTCTTGTTATTTTTTTCTTCCTCTTGTTCCTCTTTCTGTGAGATGTTATCTAAAGGTGGCTGTAGAGACGCGCACAGTATTGATGTGTAATCTGTGTGTGGGTGGGACAGTAATGATAGTGCCTTTTAGACACATTAATGACTGGTTAAAGCTGCTCATCTAGACCTTTGCTAAGAGCCCATAGCACAGATATATGAATACATGGATAGAGAAACAGATGTATCCATATGGAAGATGTGTACTGTGTTCTATGTTCTCTCAGTGATAGCATGTCTACATGTAGAGTTTTTCAGAGCCATGAATTCCCATCACAGATCAACATTGAGACGGTGGCAACACCCGAAACTAACTGTAGGTTCAGCGATAGACTGACAAAACCTTTGGCCTCAACCAACCAGTATTTTATAGAAATCCTTCCCATTTTCTCCTCCCCCTTCCACTTCTGTCTCCATCCAGTCCCCTCCCCCTCTCTTCTCTCTCTAGCCAGTCTCCCCTCCATGTCTCTCCCTGTCGCTCTGGCCAGTCTCTCCCCCCTGTCGCTCTGGCCAGTCTCTTCCCCCCCTGTCGCTCTGGCCAGTCTCTTCCCCCCCCTGTCGCTCTGGCCAGTCTCTTCCCCCCCCTGTCGCTCTGGCCAGTCTCTTCCCCCCTGTCGCTCTGGCCAGTCTCTTCCCCCCTGTCGCTCTGGCCAGTCTCTTCCCCCTGTCGCTCTGGCCAGTCTCTTCCCCCCTGTCGCTCTGGCCAGTCTCTTCCCCCTGTCGCTCTGGCCAGTCTCTTCCCCCCCGCCTGGCCAGTCTCTTCCCCCTGTCGCTCTGGCCAGTCTCTTCCCCCCTGTCGCTCTGGCCAGTCTCTTCCCCCCTGTCGCTCTGGCCAGTCTCTTCCCCCTGTCGCTCTGGCCAGTCTCTTCCCCCCCTGTCGCTCTGGCCAGTCTGTCGCTTGGCCAGTCTCCCCCCCTGTCGCTCTGGCCAGTCTCTTCCCCCCTGTCGCTCTGGCCAGTCTCTTCCCCCCCTGTCGCTCTGGCCAGTCTCTTCCCCCTGTCGCTCTGGCCAGTCTCTTCCCCCCTGTCGCTCTGGCCAGTCTCTTCCCCCTGTCGCTCTGGCCAGTCTCTTCCCCCCTGTCGCTCTGGCCAGTCTCTTCCCCCTGTCGCTCTGGCCAGTCTCTTCCCCCCTGTCGCTCTGGCCAGTCTCTTTCCCCCCTCTGGCCAGTCGCTCTGGCCAGTCTCTTTCCCCCCTGTCGCTCTGGCCAGTCTCTTTCCCCCCTGTCGCTCTGGCCAGTCTCTTTCCCCCCTGTCGCTCTGGCCAGTCTCTTCCCTGGCCAGTCTCTTCCCCCTGTCGCTCTGGCCAGTCTCCCCTCTTCCTGTCCCTACATCCACAGTTTCAATCTGCTGATGTTAGCTATATTAAATAACCCAATGAAGTGGTTTTAATAGAATTCTCTCCTCTTCCTCCCTCAGATGACCTGTCCTACGAGGTGCGTTGGTACCTCACGCGGCTGAGAGGGGGGAACAAAGGCACCCTACTGGCCAGCGTGGACCGCTTCGGTCTGGTCAAGAAGGAGGCGCGCAACGCCAGCAGTGACGTGTCCCTGGAGCGCACAGACACACACACCTACGCCCTGAACATCCACGCCACCCAGGACAGCGACAGCGGGGAGTACCACTGCCAGGCCACGCCCTGGTACCTGTCTGCCTCCACAGGGGCCTGGACACACGGGGCAGAACTCACCTCTACCAGGGTGTTCCTCACTGTACGATTCCCCAGTGAGTAAGGATGGGGGGGGCGTTGTGTGTGTGTGTGTGTACAGTAACTAACACTTTCTGTCTGTCTGTCTCCCTCCAGTGTGGGACTCTCTGAAGCTGCCTCTGCTGTATGGTTCTGTAGCCTCTGTGTCCGTGGGGCTCTTCTCTCTCCTCCTGGGTTTCATCTGTGCCCACTGCTGCTGCCGCAACACCACACACACCCCCCGCTCACGCAACAAACTCATGGACCTGGAGATGGATTGACTAGCACAGGCCCGCTGGAGCGACCACCGCTTCTCCAGCTGATGAACTACCAGCACGCGCACGTTACCGCGCCGGCACATGACCACGGCAACGGCAGACAATTGACCAATCACAGCCCTTTGGGTGCGCTCCGTGGAGCTTTTAAGCGCACCAACGGGAGAGGAGGAGGAGGAGGAGAGACAATAGGACATTTACTGTGGAGCTGTAGAGGGGGAAAAAACACTGAACTGAATCAACTGCTAAAGAAGAGTGCAGGATATCTAGTCTGCCTATGTGAACGTATTGATGTTAGGTATTGCACAAAACAGCCCTGGAGTATTCCTACCTTAGTGGACTTTGTCTACGTTTGTCCTCATCACTAGTTTTTGAAATGAGACTGCTTTTAAATGGAGATGTGTGTGTACCATATTTGTGCTGTTTGCCACACCTGAGGCTGGGAAAGAGCCACTTTACCCGTTTTGACCTGCCCTGTTCCTGGTGTGATGTCATTTCAGTGACTCCACAGCAACTAGCCAGGTTCCTTGGTGCACGTTGAAGACCTCAGAGGCTCTCCTCTGGAGCGAGTGAAAGACACTTAAGGACCCAGAGCTCACCTGCTGTAACCCCTTACACTGACACTGATGCTACCCCCACTGTGAAGGACATTGATGTTATGTTGGACCTAGGGTTTATATGGGGCAAGTTGAGGAGCAAGCTGGCCAATAAGAGAGTGGACTAGTGGTGGTGACTGAGAGGAGTGGTATGATATGGACTGACAGTCAGAGGGACACATTGTTTATATAGGTAGCATACTGGATTAATGCGTGGAACCTGCAGTCCTCCACACACTCTCCCAGCCAATGCCTGGCTCTAGCTGAAGAAGTTCCAACGTGGCTTCCTCGTCTCCTCTCCTTCATCTGCACTGATCAATAAACACAGGATGGATCTAAGCAATATAATGTTTGAAGCCTACCCGTTTCATTCACATCAGTGCAGATGAAGCGAAGAAGACGGGACGAGGAAGCCAGAGCATGGAGATACACCTCTGGAATGCAATGGAGAAGGATTTGAGATAGAACTGTCAATAAACCCATTCCTGAAAGCAACCTCCATGTAACCTCCCAGTTTAGTAGGGCCCAGTCCCTTAGGGAGTCTTCTTCCCCGGTCTCAGGTACAGTACAATAGCTGTGTGTCCATAGAAAGGACTATGCTGTGTTTGTATGGGGCTGGGGCTCTCAGGGCTGTTGTGTGTTCATGGGGTTAGTGGTTGGCCCAGCAGTATTCTGCCCAGCGACAAAGACCAGCCCTACCCTCTACTAATTACCCCAACCTAGACCCAGAAGGCCCTTTTAGAATGGTCCTGTACCTGATGTCAACTACCACTACTGAAATGCTGCCCTGTCTGTACACACACACTCCATATGCTGTCAACACTCAACATACTGACATTCACACCAACAGTTAAACACACACTCCTCTTATCCAGTTCCATGTACCCCAACATCTACAAATAAAATCACACACACATACAACCACACACACATACAACCCTACACACACACATACAACCCACACACACACACACACACACACACTGTCCTGTATACACACTGCCAATGTAACCCTGTGTGAATGCACATCTTGTGAGAGGCACCAGCTGTATCTAGGTTCTGGCCAGGTACCAACTGGGGCTTTGGCTCTGGGATCTGACCTGGTTTAACTCACTAGTGCCCCCGACGAGAGAAGAGCTGCTGTGTGCCAATCAATACACTAGGGCCCTGTTAAAATACTTAGAAATTGTATCCTTCCTTATCTGACATGACTGGATTGGTGAAAGATGTGTAGTGGAACCCTGGCTATCAGCTGCCATACATATGTATGAGATCAGACATGTACTTGAAGGAAAGATGCATTTTATAGTATTGGTATCAGGCCTCGAGCTGTCCCACTGTGTGGGTGAAAGGTGTCCCTAAGCACTGACCCAAGGTCTGTTCTGTGTGCAACCTTGTAAGTATTTAGTTCAGGTTTGGACTTGGGGAAGCTGATCCGAGATCTATTCGAAGAACCTCCCTAAAGTCTAGAACCACAGACCGATAGGACAACAACCAACACAAAACACTGCAAGTTCTTTTTAAAGATCCTTACTGTCATTTTATTTTTTGTAATTTGAAATTGATTTCTAAGTCTTTTTGTAAATGATTGTAAAGCCCAATATGGATTTTTATCTGACATGAATATCTTATTCTGTGCCGATGTTTTTCTGGGTAACGATCAATCAGGGTTTTTTATGATTCGCCTCTGCTTCCAGGCCTCTGAAAAACTTCAAATATTTCTGCCAGAATAAATGTTTTATAACAGTACCACGACTGAAGCTGGTTTGTTGTATCCCTCCTTCCTTCCCTCCATCTCTTGTCGTTCTTCAGGGAATAGCTTCTGTGTCCTCTCTCTCCTTCAATTACAAATGCAGATGAGCGTTATGTTTAGAACTGTCAGCCTCCAGTGAGTTATTTTCCTCACCTTCTCGATCACGTTCTCTCTCTTCTTCCCCTCTCTTTTTCACTCCTGTTTTTCTTAATCCCTCACTCTCCTTTACTCCCTAAATGTCTCTCTCACTCCCTTCTCCCCTCTTTCTCTCCCTCCATCTTCCCCTCGCTTTAAAAAAATTGACCTAGATGTTGGTGCTGTATCCTCCATGCCCCTTCTGGTGATGTGTGTGTGTGTGTATTTGTCTGGACACAGATCGTTTAAGGCCTTGTTTGATCCTCAATGGTGTTTCCTGTATTAGACATATCATCTCTGGGATCTGTTGGTTGGGCCTGATGGCTCAGAACAACAGTTTACTACAACTCTAGACCTGGGTGGCCTTTTGTTTCACATCTGTCCTCCAAATGGACTCCTAGCCCCTCGGCTAACTCGGTAAACACCCCTGTAGGTCTGAATACATCGTCAAGAATGAATCAATATGGTCAGTTGTGTGATATGCTTAAGACAAATCCAATCCTGCTTCTGAAACCATGTACATCCCTTGTCAAACTCATTCCACAGAGTGACTGAGTGTCTGCGGGTTATTTTCTCTAATGTACCTGATTGATGAAAATAAGGTCACTAATTAGTAAGGAACTACCCTCACCTTGTCTGGCTTAATTAGAAGGAAAAAAACTAAACCTGCAGACACTAGGCCCTCCATGGAATGAGTTTGACACCCGTGACGTACAGGCAGGTTAATGATTCCGGTATGTTGGTTGATCTAGCTCCGCAGCAGCAGGAGGCAACTGAAGGGAGGGGACTGCATGAGTACACACAACAGTACACCGCATAGAGTAAATATGAAACTTGAGAGGCGGAGAGTGTCCAGGGGGGAGAGCCATGCCCCGGAATGTGGCGATGACTCGTCAACGCCTCGCCATGGCAACTGTCTACAGTCGGAGGGTGTGTGGTTGGGGGGGGGTGGAGGAGAGAGAGGAAAGAAAGTTGGGGGTGTGATATCTGCCTCCACCACCTGCAAACGCTCTTTCACACACGTAACCTACATCTATGTTTAGTTTCCCCCTATCCACAGTTATATTCTGTCTACTATACACACACCTCCAGTAGTGTCATACTCTGGGAGTTGGTTGGAGCATGCCTTGTCCTTGTAAGGCTGTGTGTTTTCTTCAGGGCGACGGTCCCCCGTGCCAACTTCCTGTGTCCTCACCCATCACTGTCACAGCACTCAGGAGGCCCTGGCTCATAGAAATGAAATCAATAAAACAAACACCACCCATGGATGTGAAATTTGATTGGATTTCAGTCACATGGCCATTTTGTTCAATATCTCCCTCCCATAATCCATATACATCTTCACTGATTGCAGTTATTTAACCTCTGCCACTACGGCTGCTGGTGTGCTTCTAAGGCTGTTTATAGATCCGTTCATACGGGTGTTATGTATGCTCTATGAATGCTCACAGCCTGCGGGAAGATACATTGAAGCCCTTTAGTTATTCTGTCTGTTTTTGTATCATTCTAGAGGGGACTGAAACCTGACCCTTTCTAACCACCAATATGCTTCCAATCACTAAGTAGCCCTGACCTCTAACCTTTAATAAAGAACACATATCCCATCAGGTCTGACTGCATCACCCTGTTTGTCCATCCATGCTGGCACAGCCATCTTTCTGAGTGACTAACATTGTAATGCCTATTAGCTCTGCTCATGTTGATTTAGCACAGCCATACAGACACTATAATAAACACAGGACGGAGCCACAGAGACTTCTGCCAACGCGGAGCAGTCTTTATTAGCCTTCAATCAGCCTACATTAAGGCCCTGCCTGCGGTCATCTCATCTAGGGATTCCAAAACTCGGCCCTGGGGCCTCCCAGCTTGATGAGTTGGTTATTTGAATCAGCTGTGTAATGCTACGTCAAAAAACTAAACGTGCACCCAGGGGGGGCACCAGAACCGAGTTTGGGTAACCCTGATCTAGTCCATTGTTATGCATGCTAGCACCATGGGGCTATTTAGGTCAGGTTCCCTCGCATTGCCATACAGCTGCTGGCATAGATGCTCAGGGTGGCTCAGTGACGAATGGCCGAGTATTGAATTAACCCCATACCCATACATCCTACACACACAGCAGGGCCTCTGTGGTCGTATTCCATTCCACTGTCATAGATACCTTGGCTTTTCTCCTTTCCTCAACAACCACTGATCTGACGCTGTGACAGACGAGAGCCTAAAGGCTGCATCTCAATAGCCTGAAGTGGCTTCCTCTCGTCTCCTCTGCTCTCCCTCGTGTTCTGGTCTGAAAACACAGGGTGATTGAAAGCAATATGGTGGATGGATGCCTACCAGGAATGTGCTTTCAATAATTCAGTGCTGCAATCTAATGGCTGTTTTTGTTTGTTGACCTAAAGGGTAAAGAACTTCCATCAGGATATATATATGTAACTCATGTAATCTCCTTCTCCCTCCCTCTTTGTCCCTCTCTCTCTCTCTCTCTTCTCTCTCTCTCTCTCTCTCTCTCTCTCTCTCTCTCTCTCTCTCTCTATCCCTCGATCTCTCTCTGGTTACTGCAGTCTTTCTCTCTGTTAAAACAGCTGAGTCTAAGCTTTATGTTCCTTCAGTCAGTGAACAGATCAGATGTCTCCAGACAATAAGACGCCCTCAGTCCCACCTCTGTTACACACACAGCTACTCTGCCTGACTCAATCCCCCCGCCATTTGTAGAACTACTCTGCCTGGCTTAAGGAACAGAATGAGGGAGGACAAAGTTCTTTCCAACCTCATCAGTCTCCTGTTTCACCACATGCATGCATTAGGAATCAGTAGCGTGCCGTGGGCCTGGGGCCTGGGCCTTCAGTGAGGTCCTACACAGTCCCACCCGAATTAATCCACCTCTTATTACCATCATTATGATACCATGGCTCTAGACACTATACATTTAGACAGAAACACACTATAACCAGGCGTTGCGTCACCTTGAAATTGACATTTTTATTCCGAGAATTGCAGGGGAAGAGTACAATACAGTACAGTTCAACTAATAGGCAAGAACATAGTCGAGTGCAACAGTTATATTAATATTCTTCTTCTATCCATTTCTGGTCCACAAACTTTGAGCTTTAAGTCCCCCCCCAAAAAAAAAATACAATGTGTTCACTAAACAGCGCATTGTCGCACCCAAAGCAGTTTCACCGTGATGATAAAGACATAACTATTCACTGAAAATAAAAGAAAGAAAACAAATAATTTGCAACATAGGCTATTTGCCATTTTATTTTGTTTATATATAGGCTATTTAATATTAACGAAATAAAATGCGAAACATACATACACATTTAATAAAAAATCAAATGCATTGTATGCCTACTCACCAAAGACTGATTATTTGAACACAAAATCCTTCCTTCTTTCTTTCCTCAAGAAGACTTCAATGACTCTGTTGTACAGTCTATCTGTGTGTTTTAGTTCCACCAGTAAGTCCTTTTCTATCGACATGGAGGCTAATGCTGAAAGCCGAGTCTGTGCAGTAGCATTTCTGGAATATGTTTTGATTCGCTTTAAGATGGGGCTACGGGTTCCCAACTGGGAACCCCCCCTCCCCCTTCAGCCCACAACGGTGGCGCAGGGAAAGCAAAAATATTCTTAAAAATATTTAACCTCCACACATTAACAAGTCCAATAGCTTAAATGAAAGATAAACACCTTGTTCGTCTACCCAGCATGTCAGAATTTTAAAATGTTTTACAGCGAAAACATAGCACATATTTATGTTAAACCACCACTAGGGAAACATACAATATGTAGCCACATGGCTATGCAAATTAGAACAATCACAAACGCAGGATTAAAAGAAAAATAATTCACTAACCTTTTGAAAATCTTCATCAGATGACAGTAATAGCACATGTTACACAGTACATTTATGTTTTTTTCAATAATATGCAATTTATATCCATAAATCTCCATTTACATTGAGCCATGTTCAAAAAATGCAGCAGAAATGACCGGAGAAATTATAAATATCTCCAGCAGCTAACGCCAGATAACAGCAATAAACATCATAAACTTTGACTAAATATACATGTTCTACATGTATTTAGAAAGATACACTTCTTCTTAATGCAAACGCTGTGTTACATTTATTTTTAACGTTACAGAATTCGTTCACTATTCAATAATCTGAGACGGCGCTCAGCCATTAGCATTATTTCTCTACTATGTTGGATTCGACAAAAATACAATTTTATAACATAAATATTCCCTTACCTTTGATGGTCTTCGACAAGAATGCCGTGGAAGGAGTTATACTTACCTAATATAACGTTTGGTTGCAGTTGGTGTGTCTTTGTATTAGCAAAAGCTAACATCTTCAGGTGAATTACCCCAAAAAGGACTTCTGATCACGAAAATTGCGCATCAAAACTTCAAATTTACATATTATATGTCGACTAAACTGGTCAAACTAAATGCAGAATCAAGCTTTAGGATGTTTTTAACGTACAAAACAATTGGCGATTAAATCAAACGTAACGAACTCACTTCAACCAGCTTGGAAAATAACGTCCGTTTTTCCAGAGCGCGCTCCTGAAAACTCGTGACACCTCAGTATTTGGCCCACCAAGCAGTCAAAGCTCGTGCTATTTTCTCCTTTGCACGTCTCACTGTAAGACGGGAGCGTGCTGAAGAGATAGAAACTGTTCCCAGAGCCATAGCTGGTTGGCAAGGGTGGGGGCGATGACGTCAAAGTTGGAGGAATTTTCTAAGGAGGGAGAGATAGTTTGGGAGAATGGCTGCCCTGTGAGTTCTGCTTTACATACAGACATAATTCGAACGGTTTTAGAAGCTTTAGAGTGTTTTCTATTCAATAATTATTATTATATGCATATATTAGCAATTTTTGACAGTTTTTTTTTTAGTTTACTTTGGGCACACCATTCATCCAAAAGGGGGCAGTATTTCCCATAGCCCCATCAGGTTAAGGCCGAGAATGACCGCTCGACAAAAGCCGTGGACACAGGGATGGTCACTGTCACACATGCCAATGTGTAAAGTTGTCCCATGTCCTCATTCAGATTTTTCTGCTTAAGGAAATCAATGAGATCAGAGGGACTTTTCCCTTCAAAATCAGTCATAGCATACATTACAGTCAGTTCTGTTTTTAGCTTGGATAGGTCGAACAGTGTTCCGCGACTCTCTGTTAAGCTGCAGAAGGCTGTTTGCAGGAATTTTTTCGTAGGTAGGTCTGAAAGTGCTGGGGGTCCAGGAGGGAGAGAAACATTAATTTTTCGTGGTCTTGAAACCTGTTTCGTATCTGGCAAAGAATGTTGTCCAGAATATTGCTGTGGAGTTGTTGGTAGTATGTGTGAGGGTCTCCTTGTGCTGGGCCTCTGCGTGCGCTGGGTGAACTTGAGAAGCACGCTGTGTCATCGTAGATTTGACTGAACCTGCGCCTCTCTCGCTCAATTGTGTCACAAAACTCGTTCACCCTTGTCAGGCAGAATTGTACATCCAAAGTTTGTTTCTGTAGAATTCAAAAAGCACCTCAGAATAATTCAAAATCCCATTGAATGTTTCAAATAAAAAACAAAACTCAAAATCATCCAAACGTGCATTAAATCCATCAGCCATAAGCACAGTATCCCCGTCATGGTCATCATGATGTTCCAGTAAGTGGTTAAACAGCTCCTTTAGGGCAACTCTCTTTTCAAAGACTGCATTGACCAATCTAGATGTATATTGCCACCTCGTTGGTGCAACCTTAGGAAGACGAAGCTTGCAGATGTCATCCAGCAGTTGCGTGCGCTTAGGGGATCGTGAGAAAAATACTGCAAGGCCATTGAGGTTGGCAAAGAAGACCTTGCATTCTTTAAGCTTTGACGCTCCTTGAGTCAGTACTACATTTAGTCGATGTGCATAACAGTGAATGAATAAGGCCATTGGTGCCCTCTCCTTAACTTGCACCCCATTGAGTCCAGATGCCATGACTACCGCGCCATCAAAACACTGTGCCACAACTTTATCCAGACTACATTAATTTTCCTCCAAGAAACTGAAAATAAGAGCGGCAATGTCATCAGCTCGCTTGTCGCTTGTCACGTCTTCAAATCGGATAAATTGCTCCTTGACTCCTGTGTCCGTCACATAACGCAGGACGAGTGAGAGCTGTGCTGCATTTCCCACATCTGTTGTCTCGTCCACCATAACAGCAACAAAGGGAGCTTTTTTAATCTCCATTTTGATCTCTTCTCCCATCACTTCAGCAATAGCATAAATTAGGTCATTTTGTATTTTAATGGCGTTATAATTATATCCTCGACCAAATCGATATCTTCTCCTCCTTCCGCCATTGTGGGTTGAAAAAACAGCTTAGTAGTACGCAAATTAATTTGTTTATCAAATTCAGTTTCCTAGTTCTAAGGTTCTGCATATACCTGCCCATAGGACCTGCCTCTCAATATTGGTAATCCAATCAAAAGACGAGCACGCACTACGCCTGCTAGCTGGCTCCTGTGTAACACTGGAGCCAGCCAGCAGACGTACAATAGCCAACTCTAAAGTTGATTGGTTGACACTAAAGTTTCATTTCCATTCACTTTAAGCTACAAGCGCCCGCACTGTTGATTCTGAAGGCCTGAAGGCAGATTTTAGACCCCTGGCAACACATGATGGCTGAATATGATTGGATAAAAGATCTAACATAAAGACCAGCCCTCCAAATCTCAACCTGGGGCTGGAAGCAGTGCAACCAAGAGGAAAGCTATGAAATGAAGAGTATAACTCTTACTCTGGGGAATAATTTAATACATATTTGTGGGAAAATATATTTAAAAAATATATATATTCTGATGATGTTTAGGCCAGCAGAGAAGGCCTTGCTGGCCCTGACGGCCCACCACTGTTAGGAATGCTTATCCTGGAGAATCTTATAGTCTAGCGCTGCCATTGTGAAGAGGGATTTAGGATGTTACTATTGAGTAGGGGTTTCAGGCTCCTTATTTAAATAAACTTATGTTACGTCCCTCTGAATAACACAAGTCAAATGAATGGCTAAAATACCTAGCTAATTGTACATTTTAGAACTTTGTCCTTAAGAATACAGTACTCTACTGTAGGCTATGTGTCTTTTAAAAATCCATCAGTTATCAGAATCAACTAGTCTGTGACACAAACGAGGCTAAAGAAGATTCCTAACGGTGTAGGAAATGACTTCTGGACTGGCTTCATTCAGGTCAAAAGCCTTTCTCTTCCTCTCCCAGACTGAGAATCAATATAGCCCATGTTGAATCAACTTTTCTGTTCTTTCTTTCCTTCTTCTCTTCCTTCACTTTTCCCATAGGCCTCCTCGTTTCTCTTCCTGTCATTGAGAGCAAAGGTTGGGTTAGAATGTAAATATTCTCATCTCCATGGTTACAATTGGGCATTTTAGAGCTCTGTGACCTTTTGGTTGATCTTTTTCTTTGCCTGTCAGAGTTTGGAAACATATGTAGCAATTAGAATCACTCTATTCTAGCTATAATCGTCTACCATTCTAGAAGATCATAGGTATTCTATTTCTATTGTCTGCAGTGGAGATGTGACCTGTTACCTTGACAATAGCCTTGAAATGAACAGCTCTGATCTGGAATCAGTTGTTAGGGCTGGAGAGTGACTGGAGCATAGAGATCATATTAAATTACTAGACGGGCTATGTCATAAAAGTTTCAGAATGGGTTTCAAATTGCAGCCATATTGGTCAGGGAGAAAAACAAACCAGTCCAATTGGATTGAATGGCAGTAGAGGCATAATCCTGATTGGACTTATGCAGGAAAATAAAAGTAAGGCATGTGATATCAGAAATTGTGTAATAGAATTGTCAACCTAAAATATATCATTAGAAATTTATTTTATAGGGGTTTTATACACATTTTCTGTATAAATAAAAAATATATCTAAACAGGTGTGTTTTTTTGGAAAGCTGTGAGTTCTATTATATGATGCAATATTAGTACTTGTTGCATTTACAACTTTTCTAAGTTCTATCATCAACTGATTTAAGACAGTGTATGTCTGTGGATTGACTGCATTGTTTGAATGGACTGTTGGTATATTGGCAGTTAATTTGAAGTATTTATGGAATCATTCCTCTAAAATTGGCTGGCTAGCTAGCTAATAAACATACAGTGCAGATAAATTATTCAAATTCATTATTTTACACAATATCTTATCACAGCACTGGTAAACCATGGTTGACCAACTCCCTCACCAACATGGCTGACCTTTGGACCATCATAAGAAGGTTGATGTACATTCTAGTATTCTAATTCTATGGACTGGAGCAACCTTTAACACCTGGCTCCTATTCTTCACCTTAGAGACAGATCTCTATCGATTCCACAGACATTTAGCTTCCAAAACCGAATAACCTTGTTAAGTTAAAAATAGTATCTTCCTGTTTGTGGTTTGTGCCTCCTGTCTGCCCCATTCAAAGTGTTCTCATTTCATAGTGATTTAAGGTTTGACATCGGTATTTTATACTGTTAGAAATGCAACATTGCCACCAAGTGTCTATCTAGACACTACATCAGACCTACATTACATAGATAAACTCATAACCAGGTTTAGGGTTGCTATCTGCAATTTAGAATAGAATGTTGCAAAATCAACAAGACTGTTGAGAAAGCTCAAAGAAAGAAGATTTCCAAAGAGATCATCCGGGTTTTATTTGTCAATGCATTTGCAGATTACAATGCCCTTGGGTGCAATGTGAAGCCTGTCTTTACACAGTACAACTGCAGCAATTGAGAGCAAAGAGCCAGAGTGGGATTTGATTGAACCAGCGACCCTGCAGGTAGCCCACGGTACTCTGCCTCCAGCGCAATAAAGGTCCAGATCACTTGGCAAGAGGACACACAACAAAATTGGCTCGTACTTTGTAGCTGCTATTAATATTGAAGCAAAAGTGCATTATTTTGATGAGGTAAACTCACACACATCAATTCCATGAATGACAGTTTGATCAAATTCAGTTTATTGCATGGATCTCTGCGATGTACACACACAGCTCCATGGGAAAATGGCTGTCTTGGTCAAAGCCAGCAATGGGGTCCGTGCTATCGGGATCCATGGAATGGCCCTTCCCTGTTGAAGTTTAATTTTTAAATGGTTAAGGGTTACGGTAAGGGTAGGGGTTAAGGTTTGGCTTTAGCGTCTCAAGGATCCCAGATAGCAGGGAGGAAAAGTACCAAATTGTCATACTTGAGTAAAAGTAAAGATACCTTAATAGAAAATGACTCACGGCAGGTAGGGATAGCCTAGTGGTTAAGAGATGGCTTTGACCAAATCCCCGAGATGACCAGGTGACAAATATGTTGATGTGCCCTTGAGCAAGGCACTTAACTGTGATTGCTCTGAATAAGAGCTTCTGCTATAACGTAAAATAAATGTAGCCTACTTAAGTGCAGTGGTTAAAATGTTGTGGATTGTCAAACTTGAGCAAATGCTATACTTCAAAGTATGTTTTAATTAAGTAGCCTTCTTTATACAGCTAGCAGTGATTTAAGGGATGAAAAATGCACATTCATGGTGTCTTTGCAGAAGACGACTGCCACATCCCTGGTCCACATCAGGGTAATGGGCAGCCTAATAATATATTTACATGCCTGTCACTCAGGGAGTGAGTGCTTCTGGGGGTTTCATCGGTGACAGTCCACGCCATTATGACAGTGTCCAGTCATCAGTGTGTTATTCAGACAATTTGGGTTGCAGGTAGCCTAACGAGCTTTGGGCCAGCAACTGAAAGGTCACGGTTCAAAATCCTGAGCCAACTAGGTGAAGAATCTGTTGATGTGCCCTTGAGCATGGCACTTAACCCTAATTGATCCTATAAGTCGTTCTGGATAAGAGTGTCGGCTAAATGACTAAAACGTCATTAAAAGGATGTTTGGTTTAGTGATAAAGCCCTTTGGGGGAATGAGGGTGTTCCACGGGAACTTTTAACTAATAGAGCAACAACATGGGCTGTTTTGTCATCGCTGGCTATGAAACATCAAGTAGGATGTAATGTAGAGGATTAGCTGGAGAATGATGTAGCCTACCCCTGAAAGTGTTTTAATTTCATGCATTTTTGCCAAAGGTGTTGCACCCCTGGAGTGTGCACATGACCTCCAGAGCACAAACACACTTCCAAGTCATATAGACGTATAAGGAAGTGCTTGCAGAACTTTTCATCAAATTAACGTTAAGTCAAGTAAACGGTTTAGAATATGTTATAGCGGGTGCAGCAAAATGCTATGTTAAGTCCTGACCTTGCAATAAATTATCTATATATACACCTGAAATGGAATCAAGAAATGTCGGAATGAGCTGGTGGCTAGCGCGCACGTCCCAATACACATTCGGTTGCAAGACCATCAGTAGAGTTGAAAATTCAATGGAAACCTAATTAAATTGTTGTTTTATTCCGGAAATGGGATTTTTTAAATTTATTTAAATTATTTTAACATTCTGACATTCTTCTTGTCACGTGGAAAGTGACAGATTCTAGGTCTTAGTTGAGCAGGCAGCGTGAAATAAGAGGCAGACAAAAATGACTAACAATTATTTTGTAAGGCATGCTTTTCTATCAGTTTCAGCACATTCTCAGTACCGGCGCATTTTCAAATTTGGTTTCACAATTCAGTTATGTTCATTTCGATGTCGTTACCGTTACTTTAAAATCAGACGCAAACAAAGGGGCACAGCAAGCCCATCGGGTAGGTGTCCATCATCTAGATTTAGTCAGTGTAGCAAACGTCGCAGCACAGTCTCAATTTGTACTCTCACCAAACATATCAGCCTGTCATAATAAGCTTTCAGCGAACAATGATCTACCATGCCTCGGGACAGCGTCACTTCCTGTGGGCAGCTGCCTGGAAAAAAATAGTTTTAAATACTATCATTTAGCTCATAACCAGGCAATTAACCAAAAGAAAATGCTACTCAGGTTAAACGTGCCAATAAGTCACAGGTGACATTCTCACCCACTTAAAATGAGTGTTTCCTTGCACTTAATATTGAAACTCTGCAAAAGTACATGTGCAATAATAGGTTTTACACACGGGTTAGAACACACAAATTGCACTCAAAGATAAACTCCCTGAAACTCTTAACTATACAACAATGTCCCCACGGAAAAATAGACCTCCAATACCTGCTAGCAACTCTACCACATGTGTCCTGAGGCAGCCAGGGCTCCCATAGTGGTGTAGACCTGCCCTATTGCTGGCACATTGCCCTCAGCTCACCAGGCCACACACCTCCAACCAGTTCCATTTAGCCTTCACCCACAAGGCACCTTGACATGCCCCAGGCCAGTTAGTGTCTCTTGGACCAGAAGGGGAGAGACTGGCTTCCTCACCTGCGCTCAGAACCACCCATGGGAGAGACTGCAAAACCTAGGAGGGCACAAAGAAACACTAGACCATGAAACTAAAATGGTCCCTGCTCCACAACTGCCCACTCGGTGGCCCGGACCCAGTTGATGCTACACCAAATGTCACAAGGTGGAAAGTGACACATTCACCTGAAAAATTAGTTGAAACCTGTTCGTTTACCTTAAACCTGTAAGTCTAGGGACCACTTCTCGATTGTGCGCTAGTGCACCTCACTTGATGCACGGCATTTCCACCGTTCTAATGGAGTGTTCCAGTGTCTAGGGACCTTGGTGCACTTCAATCATACATTAGGTTAGAGAAACATTATGAATACTGTATCATAATGTTGGAGTCACCAGATAAAGCAAGAGAGAAAGATGAGCCTTATTGACACTTGTGCAAAGTTTGGATCAGAATTGATTGTTAGAACATTTCCTTACTTATTAATCTTTACTGTCTGACACTTATGGTTATCCTGCAATTAAACATGGTAAGGCAAGGTTTTCAATCAGTTTCAGCAGTTTCAGCCACTAATTGTGCAAGTTCTCCCAATTAAAAAGATGAGAGGCCTGTAATTTCCATCATAGATACACTTCAACTATGACAGACAAAATGAGAAAAAAAATCCAAAAAATCACAATGTAGGATTTTTAATGAATTTATTTGCAAATTATGGTGTAATAAGTATTTTCACAAGCCACTGTATCATGGATAAATTGGGACTGACTGATCTTCAAATAATATGAAGTAGTTATTTATGAGCAGTTATTTTTATCGATCAGTCAGTCGCCTGCAATGTTTAACAAGCCCACAGGAAGTGATCCAGTCCAGAGGCATGTTGGATCACTGTTTGCTGAAAGCTTATTATGGCTGGCTGATACGATTGGAGAGAGCACATGGTAAACAGAGTTTGTGCTGTAATTGACTAAGGGCGTGCCCCCCCCCCCCTTGGCGTTTTTCCTATTCTTTTTTAGGGTTTGTATCATTTGATTTACATAACATGCATACCACATACCATGCAAAATATTTTTTTTGTGGTGAAACAAACCAGAAATAAGACAAAACATTTGAGAACTTGAGAGTGCATAGCTATATACCCCCCGCCCCCAGAGTCAATACTTTGTAGAGCCACCTTTGCAGCAATTACAGCTGCAAGTCTCTTGGGTTATGTCTCTATAAGCCTGACACATCTAGCCACTGGGATTTTTGCCCACTCTTCAAGGCAAAACTGCTCCAGCTCCATCAAGTTGGACGGGTTCCGCTGGTGGTCAGCAATCTTTAAGTCATACCACATATTCTCAATTGGATTGAGGTCTGGGCTTTGACTAGGCCATTCCAAGACATTGAAATGTTTCCCCTTTAAACGACTCGAGTGTTGCTTTAGCAGTATGCTTAGGGTCATTGTCCTGCTGGAAGGTGATCCTCCGTCTCAGTCTCAAATCTCTGGAAGACTGAAACAGGTTTCCCTCAAGGATTTCCCTGTATTTAGCACCATCCATCATTCCTTCAATTCTGACCAGTTTCCCAGTCCCTGCCTATGAAAAACATCACCACAGCATGATGCTGCCACCACCATGCTTCACTGTGGGAATGGTGTTCTCGGGGTGTTGAGAGGTGTTGGGTTTGCACAAGACATAGTGTTTTCCTTGATGGCCAGAGTACCTTCTTCCATATGTTCTTCTCACAGGCCTTTTGGCAAACACCAAACGTATTTGCTTATTTTTTTGAAAGCAATGTATTTTTTCTGGAGTCCGATGTTTACGGAATGTGTCATTTAGCCTATTGTGAGGTTCTAAATTTACCTAGTAAAACTCACGGACGATTATTAAAGAGTAAACCAAGTTTATTCACCCACTGGGTCAATACAGCTGCATAAGACAAAGACATGCTTCCACCAGTGGTAGTATATAAACCCCAATTTGGGTGACGTCCTCCTTCTCTCGAAACATTACATCTTTATTGCTAGGCAGGAAATGAAGTGATGTGGGCAATAAACTGTTCCATCTCCCTTAATGTGATCTGAGCTGACCTCGGCCCCCTTCGTCACTAATCCACATCTCACCACCCTTATCAGTGCCTGCCACATGTGATTGCCCTTCCCTTACTCAGTACATTCCAAGCGTAATTGCCTCCACCATATACATTTCTCCTTCAGATAACAATTAACTTCTGGTGTAGAACCTAGACTATAGTACTATTCCAAGTTTAGGAGTCAGAACCCAGAATCCATCACTATTAAACACTTAAACTATGTTTCAAGTGAGAATTAGGCAGGTCTGATGCAGAAAAAGAAAGGAAATTCTTGCCTACATCACCCATTTAAAAAGTAGTGTAGTTTCAGTAGTTACACCGTTACATACCACAAAAGTAATTAACTACTGAATACTAATTAACTACCCTACCAACATTTGAATTATCTTCAACTACCACTACGTTCCTGCAAAATGTAGTTCAATTACTAGTAGAACTATGTGTAGTTTACTACTCAACACTGTTAATCAATCATATATTCTGTCTATCATAATTCTAGAATCACCAGATAAAGCCAGAGAGAAAGATGAACCTTAATGACACTTTTGTAAAGTTTGGATCAGAATTAGTGATTGTTCAAAAATGTCCTTAACTTATTCATCTTTTTACTGTCTGTCAAGTCTTTCGCTTAGGGTTATCCTCCAATTTAATGTGGTGTGGTAGCCCTGCGAGGCTTTGCCTGGACACATTTAGAATGAATGTCAGTAACAGACACATCCCTATGTCCATAGCCCTGCGAGGCTTTGCCTGGACACATTTAGAATGAATGTCAGTAACAGACACATCCCTATGTCCATAGCCCTGCGAGGCTTTGCCTGGACACATTTAGAATGAATGTCAGTAACAGACACATCCCTATGTCCATAGCCCTGCGAGGCTTTGCCTGGACACATTTAGAATGAATGTCAGTAACAGACACATCCCTATGTCCATAGCCCTGCGAGGCTTTGCCTGGACACATTTAGAATGAATGTCAGTAACAGACACATCCCTATGTCCATAGCCCTGCGAGGCTTTGCCTGGACACATTTAGAATGAATGTCAGTAACAGACACATCCCTATGTCCATAGCCCTGCGAGGCTTTGCCTGGACACATTTAGAATGAATGTCAGTAACAGACACATCCCTATGTCCATAGCCCTGCGAGGCTTTGATTGTCCCATAAACACGGTGTTAGAATCACACACCAGAGCTATTGGTTGTGGAAGGAGCACACATTGGGGCGTACAATAACTCAGACACATCCGTCCCTTTGTGACATGCATCTCTTCAAAATAACCCAGATGAACAAACGACACCCTATGGAACTATTTGACATAAATCTGAGTCAAACCTGACGACCACAAATATGTACACCCATCTGACACACGAAGATCCAGCTACTGCATGTTAAAATTGGATGACTGTTTACACAGCTATATAAGGGGAGTAGTCGTCCGGTAAACTGAGAAATAAAGCGTGAGGGTGGGACTGGTAGGGGTAAGTATGCATGCACCCATTGAACTGTGCAAAACTCATACAAGACTCATACGACTATACTGTTAGCTATGTGTTATAGATCAGTGGTTCACAAATGCCTTTTTCACTGTGACCCTTTTATAGCTTTTGAGGTTTTTTAGTGGCCAACCAAGTCAGCGAAACCAATGTTCCTGGCCAGGACCCAGCCACAACTTAATTAAAAGACTTTTGCCACAACTCAAAACCAGTTTATCTTGACCCGCTATTTCTTTGGGGAAACACAGTTTTAGATGTACTGTATATCTTCTTATTTATTTAACCTCTGTTTATTTAAAAAAGGTTTTTCCAACCCTGATCTGTTGTGTGTTTTTGTGCTCTATTGTAGGAGTGTCGATACAGATGAGCTGCTACCTCCAACCTACAGTATTCCCCGTCAACCCTTAGGGTGCCTTTCTGTGGGAATACCTCACCAAGACCTAAACTGGACCTGACTCGCCTGCAACATCCAAGCATTCAGTGTCTTAGAATCTCTCATAATCAACTGAAAGACTGGTACTTAAATTGAAAGGGTACTGATCACTAAAGCAACCATATCACCTAACTCCTCAATAACTGTCTTTAGAAGTATTATCCAAGATGGCTCCCACCACCATGGAGGCGGCGGACATCGTTGTTGTGGTGCTGTACTTCGTCCTGGTCCTTGCCATTGGCTTCTTCGCCATGATGAAAGCCAATGGGAGCACTGTGAGCGGTTACTTCCTGGCCGGCCGATCAATGAACTGGGCTATGATTGGTGCCTCTCTGTTCGTCAGCAACATTGGCAGCGAGCATTTCATTGGCCTTGCAGGGTCCGGGGCGGCCAGCGGGTTCGGAGTCGCCGCATGGGAGTTCAATGCCCTCCTGCTCCTCCAGCTCCTGGGCTGGGTGTTCATCCCTGTTTACATCCACTCTGGGGTCTACACAATGCCAGAGTACCTGGCCAAGCGCTTCGGCGGCCGACGGCTCACGGTCTACTTCGCTGCTCTCTCTCTGCTGCTCTACATCTTCACCAAGCTCTCTGTGGACCTGTACTCCGGAGCGCTCTTCATCCAGGAGGTACTGGGCTGGAATCTGTCCATCATCCTCCTCATCACTGTGACCGCGCTGCTCACCGTCACAGGGGGCCTGGTTGCGGTCATCTACACCGACACCCTCCAGGCGTTACTGATGATTGGTGGCGCGCTATGCCTAACCGCCATTAGCCTGGTAAAAGTGGGTGGCCTGGAAGGGGTGCAGACCAAGTACATGGAAGCCAGACCGAACATCACAGCGATATTAGCATCCTCCAACTTCACCTATATCCCCTCCTGCCATGTGGAGCCCAAGCCCGACTCCCTGCGCATCCTAAGGGACCCGCTGGACAAGGACCTCCCCTGGCCGGGCTTCCTCCTTGGCCAGACCCCGGCCTCCATTTGGTACTAGTGTGCCGACCAGGTCATCGTCCAGCGGGTGCTAGCCGCACGGAGCATCCCCCACGCTAAAGGCTCCACACTGATGGCCGGCTTCCTCAAGATCCTGCCCATGTTCATCATCGTCATTCCCGGGATGATCTCCCGTATACTGTTTGCAGATGAGCTGGCGTGTATCAGCCCAGAACACTGCATGGAGGTGTGTGGATCCAGGGCCGGGTGCTCTAACATCGCCTACCCCCGCCTGGTGATGTCCGTCATGCCGGTGGGTCTGCGTGGCCTGATGATGGCGGTGATGATCGCAGCTCTCATGAGCGACCTGGACTCCATCTTCAACTCCGCCAGCACCATCTTCACCTTGGACATTTACAAAATGGCGCGGGAGCGGGCGTTGTCGAGGGTGCTGAATGTGGTGGGACGTGTGTTCGTGGTGTTCATGGTGGTTATCAGCATTGCCTGGGTTCCTGTCATCATCGAGATGCAGGGAGGCCAGATGTTCTACTACATCCAGGAAGTGTCTGACTACCTGACCCCGACCATCGCTGCCCTATTCCTGCTGGGCGTCCTATGGCGGCGCTGCAATGAGACTGGTGCGTTCTGGGGTGGCATAGTGGGGTTCGCGTTGGGCGCCACGAGACTGGTGCTTGCGTTCGTCTACAGAGAGCCCCACTGCGACGAGCCGGACGAGCGGCCATCTTTTGTCAAGGACGTTCATTTCATGTACGTGGCATCCGGGCTGTTCTGGGTCTCAGGCCTGGTGGCTGTGGTGGTTAGCCTCTGCACCCCTCCACCCAGCATAGAGCAGGTCCGCACCACTACCTTCTGGGGGCTACGCCAAGGAAACACAACCCTAAACATAGAGAGACGAGGAGGAGATGAGCAAGCTGAACCCCCAAACTAAGACCCATGTCAATGGGAACGGCTGCATAGACAAGGAGACGACCAAAGACCTCCATAATGGGGTGGAGGCTTTATCCTATATGGAGTCTCCATCTAATCTCCAAAATGGCAGCCACCCGACCTTTTCAAGCACTGGAATGGCGGTAAACCAAGAAAAGCCTTGGGTGGTCTGCTGTGGAGGAGTAGGAGGGGAGAAGGGGAGGTGTGTGATGGTTCTAGAGTGGTTCTGTGGGTTTAAGGAGGAGCCGGCTAAGACCCGGCCCAGATCAGCCGAGGAGGAAGAGAGACTTTTGCAGGAGATGCTCCAGGAGACCCCCAGAACCAGACTCATCCTCAACATGGGCCTGGTGCTGGTCTGCTCTGTGGGGGTGTTCCTCTTCATCTACTTCTCTCTGTAGGAGGGGATCTCAACCTGTGACATACACAATATAGTTTATATGTAATATGTCTACATGTGACATCTAAAGAAGTGTTTCTTAACTTGTGTTTCCTACGCCACCCCAAAAGTTCAAGCCCAGTGAATCAGGTGTGCTTGAGCTGGGCTAGAACAAAAATGTCCAACCTTGGTGGTCCTCCAACATGGATTCAGATGTAGACGTAACATAGGAAACGTAAATCTAGTATGTAATGTTACATTTCGTATGGTACAGTGCCTTAAAGTATTCACACCGCTTGACTTTTTCAAAATTTTGTTGTTACAAAGTGGGATTAAAATAGATGTAATTGTCATTTTTTGTCAACGATTTACACTACACTACAAATTCACAACAAATTCAATGGAAAATAAAACACTAATATATCTTCATTAGATAAGTATTCAACCCCCTGAGTCAATACATGTTAGAATTACCTTTGGAAGCAATTATAGCTTGCTGGGTAAGTCTCGAAGAGCTTTGCAAACCTGGATTGTATAATATTTGCCCATTATTCTTTCAAAAATTCTTCAAGCTCTGTCAAGTTGGTTGTTGATCATTTCTAAACAGACATTTTTTAAGTCAAAACTGTAACTAGGCCACTCAAACATTCAATATCGTCTTGATAAGTAACTCCAGTGTATATTTGGCCTTGCGTTTTAGGCTATTGTCCTGCTGAAAGGTGGATTTGTCTCTTCGTCTGTTGGAAAGCAGACAACCAGGTTTTCCTTTAGGACTATGCCTGTGCTTAGCTCTATTCCCTTTCTTTTAATCCCAAATAAAACTCCCAAGTCCTTGCCGATGACAAACACACATTCATTCATTAATTTAGCAATTGTATCACACCATAGTGCTATCAGACTTCTGATACCAATGCAGGATGAAGGAGGGGCCACAAAATGTGAACCGCTATCAAAAATGGTACAGAAAAGTATTTTGTATTTTGACAATCCAAATTACAGTATTTTGAAAATACAAAATACATTGGATTGGAGTTCAGCCAAGTGTAAGTCAAATTAACAAAATACTCGGAATTCAAATAAGTATTTCAAATACATCTAACAGAAACTGTCCATCTTTGCCTGTAGTTTCAGGCTGCCACATACGCTACGCTCTACCTAACCTAGATATAGAATACATAGAAACCCCTTATCTAAATGGAATAGTACTGCCTGAATTGGTACTACTTTCTATGGTAGAGTCAAAAAAGGTGCAAATGAATGTTACAGTATTAGCCCAAGCACGTTCCTGTTGTCAGACTATTTGCATAATACAAGAAAGGGAGTTAATGGTGGTATTGCAGGAAAATATGTCCTGTGTGTATTCATCCCCCTCAGCCCACAGTGTCCTGGTGTGCCTGAGGTCAGAAATAGCCCAGTGGGTAACCGGTGTCCTGAAAAGACCCAAGATAGACGCCATGGTCTGGTCTGTAGGGAGCCACTGATGTGTGTAAACCAGCACAGGAGCACCTGGTTAAACAGCAGTATGGGATTGGTGTGGGAGTGAGCACTACTTTGCTGCTGGCCTAGTCCTCATTGTCACTAATAGCCCACCACTCTCAAATAGTTTTAATTCATCTAGGGTTCAATGCCATATAGGCTGCGTTTACACAGGCAGCCCAATTCTGATCTTTTCCCCCCCCACTAATTGGTCTTTTGACCAATCACATCAGATCTTTTTCATAGCTGATCTGATTGGTCAAAAGACAGATTTAGTGGGGGGGGAGATCAGAATTGGCCCACCTGTGTAAACACAGCCATCATAGTTTATGGTGTGTTCTTGATCTTTTGCAACATGAAGGTAAAATGAGTGAAAGAAGAGCATCCAGAAAACAAGGATTATAACCAGCTAACTAACAGTGACTCCGAAACCACCAAAGAAGAAGACAGGCCATCAGGCAGGTAGTGGAGAAACATCAGTAACATCACTCCTCCCCTTTTCACTGTTTAGAAGTCTGGGGTTAGTTTAACCACATTCCACGACATGTTTCCACAACTTTGACTGTGTTGTGTAGGCTACTATTTATATTGGCCTATTTAGTGTCACATACTGGAATCCATAGCAGATGGACCGAAAACAATAACCAACCAAAGATGATTATCTATCTGCAAGCAACTACCCAAATAAAGTGAGACTGACTTGGCTTAGCTCTGATGTTAGTGTTTGATATTAGCCTCTCATATCCATTTGAGGAAGTGGAGAGTGGAAAACTGTTTATGTACTCAATGTGGAGCGTCGTGGTGGCATTTCCTAGCAACCACATTTCCTAGCAACCACGTGGTTTCTCCTTCCATGTTTGAATTATCATGCATTTAATTGTTGAATGAGAATGCAGGCAGTTTGAGCAAAGACACTGGTAACTTCTATGGTTTGCGTGTGCATTGGTTGAGAGTAGTCTACAGCAGTGTCTTAGCTCAAAAATAGACCGTTTCGTTGTAGCCCTTGACAAACACACCTCATTCAACTCATTGAGGGCTTGATGATTAGTTGACAAGTTGAATCAGGTGTGCTTGTCCAGGGTTACAATACAAAATGTTCACCGTTGGGAATATTGGAGGACCAGGGTTGAGAAACGCTGGTCAACATAAGCTACTGTAATAGATCAAGAGAACTGCTGCCCCCTGCAGACATTTTCTTGTATTGCATCAGCATCTAATAAAGACTTATTTTACAAAAGTATACAGCAATGAATTTAAAACAGCCTTATAAACATGCTTAATATGAACATTACACAGTCACTGCTCTGTTGACCATTTGCGCCCCAATATCTCTGCATAACTTAACTATCAGACTGGTCATGTTTGTCAATGTGAAACCCATATTTTCATAGACAAACACAGGTACCTTCTACTAGCAAAGGGATTGTCTTCTCAGGCACTTGCGACGATTGAAAAAGAAAATAAAGCTGCATTTAGACATTGCACATGTCTAGCTCCAATGTCAGACAAAACAATACCAAGCGTTCATATTCAAGTATAATTCAATAATTGCACAACTAAAAATAGTAATATGATTCTCACACATGCAACTAGCTGCAGTGTTGGAGTGCTGGGGATGACACAAAGATTCCATGAGTTCCATGTGATTTCTGTAATAGCTTCAGCACACCCTAAACCTGAACCTTGCAGAAAGAACGATCAATTGACGACAATAGAATGAAACGGCAGTAAAACAGTGTGAAGCAACTCTGTTTAAAAAAAATGTTTAAACGACCCAACTTTCTATTTCTGACAGTTAAAATCATACTATATTTTTGGTTTGAGATTTACCACACTGAACATGGATCCATATCTCTATGGATCAACAGTAAACAAATGTATTTCAGTCCGCGCCTGGATATCTTTATCGGCAATGAATAAGACTTAACAGGGAATTTGACAATCAGTAACCTTTCGTTGTAATCTAAATATTTTGGGAGTCTTAAACTCCGTCTGAAAATGAAAGACACATCAAATCCAGCCCAAGTTTGACATTCAAAATAAAACAGTGAACCACAATTTCACACATGCATACTACAAATAAGACTAACATACAGGTAACTGCCAAAATAAAGAAAACACCAACATAAAGAGTCTAAATAGGGCGTTGTGCCACGAGCCAGAATAGCTTCAATGCACCTTGGCATAGATTCTGGAACTCTATTGGAGGGATGCGACATCATTCTTCCACGAGAAATTCCATCATTTGATGTTTTGTTGATGGTGGTGGAAAACACCGTCCCCGGTTGAGATCTGGTGACTGAGACGGCCATATGGTTTACATAGTTTTCATGCTCATCAAACCATTCAGTGACCACCCTTGCCCTGTGAATGGGGGCATTGTAATCCTGTAGGGCCACAGCCATGGCAGACAGCATTTTTATACGTGACCCTAAGCAAAGCATGATGGGATGTGAATTGCTTTAACTCAGGAACCACACCTGTGTGGAAGCACCTGCTTTTAATATACTTTGGATCCCTCTTTTACTCGCGTTTCCATTATTTTGGCAGTTACATTTGTCCACATCTGTTGTATACTAACAAATGTCTCATTTACATACATACTTTATGTGCGCTTAAACCCAGGACTCACTCTCATCCTGCTTGGGAGGCTATTAAATAGGTGTGCTATCCAGCTACATGAGCAGGCCATCATTCCTCTTCTCTTCTATATTTTTGGGTGAACTTCCTACTCTTCATCCCACCCACCTCTCTTTCCTCATCCATCTGTGGGGGCACCTTCGCCGTGAGTGGGTGGAGAGGAGTGGAAGTATTGTCCCATTAACTGCGGGTGTCACAGTGTATCCCTTCGCCCTCGGCATGTGTCACAGTAAAAGTCTTCCCCCTGCACGCGGGGTCAGTAGCGTCCCCGGACCCCTCTGGACATGGTGAGGGGTAGTGAGACAGAGGAGAGAGAAGATACTTCCCAGTATAAGCTACGGGACAGGAAAAGCTGGTAGAGGATCACCACGGAGATAGCCTGGCATAGAATCACACCGATTGTCACAACCTACAAACAGACACACAAACATCAGCACCAAAAACCTTCCGAATGAGACAGTACAATATCTATCTATAGAGTGTCGTCCTCTCACCTTTTCTCTCTGATGCTCGTTGAAGACCACAGAGAGTAGGACCAGCACAGGGTGGCACAGGAACCAGATAAAACAACCCTGGGAAACAAACTAGTGAGACTGGAATAACCAATCTTATAATGCACTGTAGATGGCACTATAAACGCATGGAAAGGGTTACCAGCTATTCTGTGTTGTATTTCTACGCCTACCTTGGCGAAGCTGAGATAGAAGTCTCTCTTGAGGGCGCTCCTTTCTGTGCTGATGATGGTGTAGAGCACAGAGGCTAGCAACAAGGCCAGGATGATACGTAGAGATATGAGTAACAGACCCGCTATGCTGCGCTGGGCATGGTAGCTGTGGTGCTCTGTCTCCTCATACTGCTCCCACAGCAGTAGCGCCCCCTAGTGGCCCGGCAGCGACACAGACAGGAAGTCAGTGGAAAGGTATTTAGGTCATTGGTATTGAATGTGTTTTTATTGACTGATCCCAAAAGGGAAATTGAGCGTTAATAGGGGGTTACAGTATTGGTCAGGATAGGGGATGGTGTGAGCAAGGTAGAGGTTAGTGCAAGAAGTAGGGGCTACTGTATCCAGTGAGATGGAAGTCAGGGCTTAGTATTTTGGGGTAAGAGAGGTCATGGATAGGCTGATGAGGCTCTGACCTGTGTGGCGACCCCTCCCATAGCGAGGGCTTTGGAGGCGGGAGTGGAGTCCCACTGGAGAGGTCTGCTCTGGGGCTTCCTGTTCTTGCTCAGGGTCCAGCCCACACACAGACTCAGCAGCATGTACAGCATGGACACCTGGGATACCATGTCACAGACTGCAGCATGGGAGAACAACAACAGGCAACAGTCAGCACAGTCACAAAGGAAGAACGAACGACAGTACGAAGAAAGAAGCAAGAGCGACAGAGTGAGAATACAACACTCACACTCTGCCAAGCTGCCCATGATAGGAATGCCCACTCCATCCCTGGCATACCTGTGGAACGAGAGACAGGTGTGTGTTTTTACACAACAAGACTGATATTCACTCATCCAAATATTCTGCAATACAGGATAATCCTGTAATACAGTAACTGATGTAAACCTGAGCAGGGCTGCTGAAAGGTGACTGTACCAATGACCGAGAGTCTCACTCACCTGGCCAGGTGGATGTAGTTGAAGAGGGCAGAGATCCCCTGTAGGGCCAAGGCTGTGGAGAGCACCTTCAGCACTGTTTGCATGGGCCCACCCTTTCTCAGGGCCATCCACAGAGGCTGAATGTAGATACAGGATGCCACAAAGTAGGCCAGGATCAGCAGACAGTAGAAACTATGCAGGCCTGGTAGGAGCAGGGATAGGTAGGAGGGTGGTGTAGGGGGCAGGGGTAGGAAGGAGGGTGGGTCAGGGGGAACGGGGAATGGAGTAGGGTGCGTCAGGGTGGCAGGGGTAGGTAGGAGGGTAGGTCAGGGGAGTAGGAAGGAGGGTGGGTCAAGGGGGCAGGGGTAGGAAGGAGGGGGGCAGGGATAGCAGGGAGAGGGGGGCAGGGGTAGGAAGGAGGGTGGGTCAGGGTGACAGGGGTGGGGAGGACACAATCAGTCAAGCATTCAGTGCAGACCTGTCTGGAGCCCTAGTCATATCTTAAATTCAGAAGTATAAAATTATGTGTTATGACTAGCAAACACTTAGCAGACGCTTTCATCCAAAGCAATTTACAGTGCACCAAATGCATATATTAAAGTATGTGCATGTACTGACCTGCCTCCTCAGCGCTGAAGTGTTCCAGGGGGTTGCCTGCCGAGTCAGGGTTGAACAGCAGGATGGTGAAGGTCAGGTCCTCATGGGCAGGGATGATGCCTCCCTCCCCACAGGTGTAGCGGTCTGCATACAGCGCCATCCAGGCCGTGGGGGAGTGAAGGTGGGGGATGCTCTGGTTGTGCTCCTCCTCACTCAGACGGACTGAGCAGAGAGAGGGAAACAACGTTAGGAGGGAGACAAGGCCTAGGCTTTCGCTCAGAGGGCTAATGTGGCCTTAAGTCATGCAAACGACCAAAGGTTTGATAACCAGTTGGTTACATATGCAGATGCAACATACTGCAAGTACATTCAGAATATGTCCTGTAAATGATGGTATTTATGCCACTTAATCAAATGCCTCTTGTTTATGAATGCATGTTTACGACGAGCCAGCGGGACATGAATGCAAACAACAATACATGTGACAGTCACAGAGACACACTCACTGGAGAGCTGTGCCTTGGAGAGGCGCTCGTGGCAGCTGAGGTTGTCGATGTCAAAGCCGTCCTCCATCTCCGGGAAGAATAGCAGTCTGGACTCCTTCTCCGTGGCCAGGGGAGCATTCTCCAGCCTGCACACCACCAGACCCCTACCCACTGGGGAAGAGACAGACAGAGGGAGGGAGAGACAAAAGAGGGTGTGAGAGAAGAAGAGGTAGTGGAAGTAGAGGGGAGGAGAGAGAGAAAGAGGGAATGAGGGAAGAGATCTGACAGGACACTAAATCCACCTTTCAGAGAATTGGGTTTCATTCGAACCTACAGAATACGCAGACCATCTGTGATAAAGGAATGAGATCTATTGATTCTAATGTACTGCCTAGGTATCACATTTGGAAACATGTCATTCTGTTCACCGGGTACAACATTGCCGATGCTCATGGGTCTGGAATAATGTAAGACTGAACCAACCTATTGTTAAGACACTGCATAGACCTATGTGATTTGATCTTTGAACCCAACTCAACAAACATCTTCCCACGATTTCCCGTTTAAGATTGCGATGCACACAGAAAAATACTTTGAGACAATGATGCATAATACCATGCAAGAGATTAACACTTTCCAGACTAAGAGCACATGATCTGTTGCTTCCGTATGTACATTAGCATTGCAACTATAGTCTATATAAAACATCCAATAATAAAACGCATCACGTCATCTTGGTGCGTTAGTAACCATCCACACAAGCCTCCCTCCAGAATTTGTCGCTAGCTTCAGACTGCTACACCTACCGTTGTACATGAATTGTGTGATGTACTGTCCATTCTGCTCTCTGGCTGCATCGCTCTTGAATACTCCCGACACAGTTTTTCCAAATGTAGCTGGAATGCATAGTAAATAGGCTGTAAGTGTGAACATTAACGGATACATTGTCTCCTAAAAGCGACTTATCAAATTAGATATAAAGAAGATGATTGTACGACAACAATGAATGGTCTTGTCAAAAAAGGTGAGTTCCATCCGCACTGAACGTTTGATTGATTTAGGCTTTACCTAATCATAAAAGGACCTCTGCCCTACGTTAAATCTGTAAGCCAATCAGAGAGCGATTAAAGGGTGGGCACCAAAACGGACCAACTCAACGCAGGCCTCGGTTACGTGTCAACATTGCCATAAAGCGACAAATGACTGTCGCAAAAGTTGCACATTACATTTAGCTGGTGTGGTTTGTACAGTATCAGCTGCTTCTGACATGAACTAGTGACAACACAAACATCTGAGTAATGTTATCTAACTGTTCGTTAACGTGTTGTCGATGTGCTTCGCTTTAGAATGGCCTCAATCACTTAAAATCAGTTCCCGCATATAGTTTATGAGATTATCTCTTGTTTGCTCAACTATAAGACACTCTCCAACACAGGTAAACTAGTTAGCTAGATCAATTGGGCATAATTTATGTCACTAGGAGAGTCCCTTCGGGCTTCAATGAAAACTGAAGATCCAGGAGAAGAGTTGTGAGGAGACATCAACAGGTTGTGCGAGGATGGACTTTGTCAAAACGGTCCTGGTGACTGGAGGGGCAGGTTTCATGTAAGTAACAGTTAGCAAATCATCATCATGACAATCAGTAGTTGAATCTACAATGTATGTAAAATATGAGATTTCATTGCATACTATACATGTTTAATCTGTAACTCTTTCCCAATACAGTGGGTCCCATTTTGTCTGCTCCCTAGTCAACAGGCACCCAGATTGGCGTATCATCAACTTTGACAATGTAAGTAGGAGCTAAATGTGCTTTCCTGTAACAACAGATTCAAGCCCTGTTCAAGCTGGGGCCTCTCGTTCCCTTTGCAGCCAAGATGCAACATAGACATTTGACACTGGTCACTTTAATAATGTTTATATACTGTTTTACCCATTTCATATGTATATACTGTATTCTAGTTAAGGCCATCCTATTCAACTATTGCTGTACATAAACTATTCTATCCTACGTATTCTTCAGATATACTGCATATTCTATCCATATACTGTCCATAATCACAGTAGTCCAGCTGTCCATATATATTTATACTCCGGACTCCGACATTGCTTGTCCTAATATTTCTATATTTCTTAATACCATTCTTTTACTTTTTAGACTTGTGTGTATTGTTAGATATTACTGCACTGTTGGAGCTAGGAACACAAGGATTTCACTACACCCGCAATAACATCTGCTAAATATGTGTATGTGACCAATAAAATGTGATTTGATTTGACAGCACGTTTCACTGCACATATCTGGTGTATGTGACAACAAAATAAAAAATGTAAATAAAAAAAAACGAAGTGAAGCTTATACACGCTAACTACTACATTATGTGACTGCAGAATTCCAATTTGTCATCATTTCCTGGGAGTGACTGTCTAACTTTTCCTGGTCCCATACAGCTGGACTATTGTTCCAATCTCAGGAACCTGGAGTCTGTAGAGGAGAATGAGAACTACACCTTTATCAGGGTGAGAGAACTGCCAAGTCCTGCTGTTATGTAACATCACTGTACATGGAGTGCCAGTGTCACAAGACAGGGATGTCCTCTCTCCCCTCCTGTTTGCACTGGCAATTGAACTGCTTGCTGAAATAATTAGACAGGACTCAAATGTCACAGGTATCCGTATTGATAAGCATGAATATGAACTAATTTGCTGACGATCCTCTGATATACCTGACTAATATTTTAATCTCAATGTCCCCCTTGTTCAAAAGATTTTCGGAATACTCAAAAATCTCAGGATATGAAATTAACGTTGAAAAAAATGCAATAATGGCAAATAGAAAAGTAATAACTCATGAACTACAGCAATCCTTTGTAGACCACAAAAAATCTGAAATACTTAGGATGCTTAATAAGTGACAAAAAACAACAAATATATAAAGTGGACTTTATTCCATTACTCAATAACATGAAAGCAGATCTAATTAAATGGAACAATCTCCCCATAAATCTTACAGATAGAATAACCCTCTTTAAAATGGCATGGCTCCCAAAGTTTTTATATTTTACTGAACAAAAATATGAATGCAACATGCAACAACTTCAAAGATTTTGCTGAGTTAGAGTTCATGTAAGGAAATCATTCAATTGAAATGAATTCATTAGACCCGAATCTATGGATTTCACATGACTGGGAGTACAGATATGCATCTGTTGGTCACAGATGCCTTACAAAAAGGTAGGGGTGTGGATCAGAAAACCAGTCAGTATCATGTGTGACCACCATTTGCCTCATGCAGCATGACACATCGTCTTCACAAAGAGTTGATCAGGCTGTTGATTCGTTACTACAGTCCATGGTTCAAATCCAGGCTGTATCACATCTGGCCATGATTGGGAGTCTCATAGGACGGCACACAATTGTCCCAGCGTCGTCCGGGTTTGGCCGGGGTAGGCCGTTATTATAAATAAGAATTTGTTCCTGACTGACTTGCCTAGTTAAATAAAGGTACAAATCAAATCAAAATCAAATCATACTGAAATATGAGGTGATGGCGGCGGATGAATGGCACAACAATGGGCCTCAAGATCTTGTCATGGTGTCTCTGTGCATTAAAATTGCCATTAATAAAATGCTATTGTGTTTGTTGTTTGTAGTTTATGCCTGCCCATGCCATAACCCCACCGCCACCCATGGGGCACTCTGTTCACAATGTTGACATCAGTAAACCACTTACCCACACGACTCCATACATGTGGTCTGCAGTTGAGGCCAGTTGGACGTACTGACAAATTCTCTAAAATAACATTGGAGGCGACTTAGGGTAGAGAAATTAACGTTCAATTATCTGGCAACAGCTCTGGTGGACAGTCCTGCAGTCAGCCTGCCAATTGCATGCTCCCTCAACATCTGTGGCATTGTGTTGTGTGACAAAACTGCACAAATTAGAGTGGCCTTTAATTGTCTCCAGCACAAGGTGCACCTGTGTAATGACCATCAGCTTCTTAAAATGTCACACATGTCAGGTGGATTATCTTGGCAAATGATAAATGCTCTCTAACAGGGATGTAAACAAATGTGTGCACAACATTTGAGAGAAAAAAGCTTTTTGTGGGAATGGAACATTTCTCTGATCTTTTATTTCAGCTCATGAAGCATGGGACCAACACTTTACATACATACATTTTTTGTTCTGTGCATTTTCAGTTATATACCAATTACCCCAATGAAGACATTATTTACAAATGTATACTCGGCCATAACAGACTTCATGTGGGCAAATACCACTGAATAAAAAGGATAGTTTAACATCTTCCTAAGTCTGAGGGTGTTTTATAACTTTCCAGATTTGGAATTGTATCAACTCGCCACCCAAGGCTTTTACTTGCAACGGGTTGTTAAATACACTAAAGAAGAACAATGGGTAGATATTGTCATGCTCATCCCCAGAATCTTTTTACTTGTCTGTTTTAAAAGTATGCCCCATTCAAGAAATTTAGAACCAGGAACAGATACAGTGGGGCAAAAAAGTATTTAGGCAGCCACCACTTCAACTATGACAGACAAAATTAGAAAAATTTTCCAGAAAATCACATTGTAGGATTTTTAATGAATTTATTTGCAAATTATGGTGGAAAATAAGTATTTGGTCACCTAGAAACAAGCAAAATTTCTGGCTCTCACAGACCTGTAACTTCTTCTTTAAGAGGCTCCTCTGTCCTCCACTCGTTACCTGTATTAATGGCACCTGTTTGAACTTGTTATCAGTATAAAAGACACCTGTCCACAACCTCAAACAGTCACACTCCAAACTCCACTATGGCCAAGACCAAAGAGCTGTCAAAGGACACCAGAAACAAAATTGTAGACCTGCACCAGGCTGGGAAGACTGAATCTGCAATAGATAAGCAGCTTGGTTTGAAAAAATCAACTGTGGGAGCAATTATTAGGAAATGGAAGACATACAAGACCACTGATAATCTCCCTCGATCTGGGGCTCCATGCAAGATCTCACCCCGTGGGGTCAAAATGATCACAAGAACGGTGAGCAAAAATCCCAGAACCACACGGGGGGACCTAGTGAATGACCTGCAGAGAGCTGGGACCAAAGTAACAAAGCCTACCAACTCGTCGTGTTTGGAGGACAAAGCATGCTTTGTTGCATCCAAAGAACACCATACCTACTGTGACGCATGGGAGTGGAAACATCATGCTTTGGGGCTGTTTTACTGCAAAGGGACCAGGACGACTGATCCGTGTAAAGGAAAGAATGAATGGGGCCATGTATCGTGAGATTTTGAGTGAAAACCTCCTTCCATCAGCAAGGGTATTGAAGATGAAACGTGACTGGGTCTTTCAGCATGACAATGATCCCAAACACACCGCCCGGGCAACGAAGGAGTGGCTTCGTAAGAAGCATTTCAAGGTCCTGGAGTGGCCTAGCCAGTCTCCAGATCTCAACCCCATAGAAAATCTTTGGAGGGAGTTGAAAGTCCGTGTTGACCAGCAACAGCCCCAAAACATCACTGCTCTAGAGGAGATCTGCATGGAGGAATGGGCCAAAATACCAGCAACAGTGTGTGAAAACCTTGTGAAGACTTACAGAAAACGTTTGATCTCTGTCATTGCCAACAAAGGGTATATAACAAAGTATTGAGATGAACTTTTGTTATTGACCAAATACTTATTTTCCACCATAATTTGCAAATAAATTCATTAAATATCATATATCATACTGTCCTAGTTGAAGTGTACCTATGATGAAAATTACATTTTTCTACGGCTGGCCATGCTTTCCACCCGGCTACCCCTACCCCGGTCAACAGCCCTGCACCCCCCACAGCAACTCGCCCAAGCCTCCCCATTTCTCATTCTCCCAAATCCAGTTAGCTGATGTTCTGAAAGAGGTTCAAAATCTGGACCCCTACATATCAGCCGGGCGAGACAATCTGGACCCTTCATTCTAAAATGATCTGCCGAAATTGTTGCAACCCCTATTACTAGCCTGTTCAACCTCTGTTTCGTGTCGTCTGAGATTCCCCAAGATTGGAAAGCAGCTGCGGTCAACCCCCTTTTCAAAGGGGGGGACACTCTTGACCCAAACTGCTACAGACCTATATCTATCATACCCTGCCTTTCTAAGGTCTTTTAAAGCCAAGTTAACAAACAGATTACCAACCATTTCGAATCCCACCGTACCTTCTCCGCTATGCAATCTGGTTTCAGAGCTGGTCATGGGTGCACCTCAGCCATGCTCAAGGTCCTAAATGATATCATAACCGCCATCGATAAGAAACAATACTGTGCAGCCGTTTTCATCAACCTGGCTAAGGCTTTTGACTCTGTCAATCACCACATCCTTATCGGCAGACTCAACAGCCTTGGTTTCTCAAATTATTGCCTCGCCTGGTTCACCAACTACTTCTCCGATAAAGTTCAGTGTGTCAAATCGGAGGGTCTGTTATCCGGGCCTCTGGCAGTCTCTATGGGGGTGTCACAGCGTTCAATTCTTGGGCCGACTCCCTTCTCTGTATACATCAATGATGTCGCTCTTGCTGCTGGTGAGTCTCTGATCCACCTCTACGCAGACGACACCATTCTATATACTTCTGGCCCTTCTTTGGACACTGTTAACTACCCTCCAGACGAGCTTCAATGCCATACAACTCTCCTTCCGTGGCCTCCAACTGCTCTTAAATACAAGTAAAACTAATGCATGCTCTTCAACCGATCGCTGCCCGCGCCCGCCCGCCCGTCCAGCATCACTACTCTGGACTTAGAATATGTCTTCTGACTTAGAATATGTGGACAACTACAAATACCTAGGTGTCTGGTTAGACTGTAAACTCTCCTTCCAGACTCACATCAAACATCTCCAATCAAAAATTTAATCTAGAATTGGCTTCCTATTTCGCAACAAAGCATCCTTCGCTCATGCTGCCAAACACACCCTCGTGAAACTGACCATCCTACTGATCCTCAACTTCGGCGATGTCATTTACAAAATAGCCTCAAACACTCTACTCAACAAATTGGATGCAGTCTATCACAGTGCCATCCGTTTTGTCACCACAGCCCCATATACTACTGCGACCTGTACGCTCTCGTTGGCTGGCCCTCGCTTCATACTCGTCGCCAAACCCACTGGCTCTAGGTCATCTACAAGACCCTGCTAAGTAAAGCCCTGCCTTATCTCAGTTTGCTGGTCACCATAGCAGCACACACCCGTAGCACGCGCTCCAGCAGGTATATCTCACTGGTCACCCCAAAAGCCAATTCCTCCTTTGGCCGCTTCTCCTTCCAGTTCTCTGTTGTCAATGACTGGAACGAACTACAAAAATCACTGAAACTGGAGACACTTATCTCCCTCACTAGCTTTAAGCATCAGCTGTCAGAGCAACTCACAGATCACTGAACCTGTACATAGCCCATCTGTAAATTGCCCAAACAACTACCTCATCCCCTACTGTATTTATTTATTTATTTATCTTGCTCCTTTGGACCTCAGTATTTCTACTTTGCACATTAATCTACTGCACATCTACCATTCCAGTGTTTAATTGCTATATTGTATTTACTTCCACCATGGCCTATTTATTGCCTTACCTCCCTTATCTCACCTCATTTGCACACACTGTATATAGACTTGTTTTTCTACTGTATTATTGACGGTATGCTTGTTTACTCCATGTGTTGAGTAAACAAACAATAGACTGTGTTGTTGTATGTGTCGAACTGCTTTGCTTTATCTTGGCCAGATCGCAGTTGTAAATTAGAACTGGTTCTCAACTTGCCTACCTGGTTAAATAAAGGTGAAATATATATATATATATATTATTTTTTTATCTAAAAATTTGGACCTGAAAGCTTTTGGACATCTGAGCAATATTGAGGGAATCCTATTTGAGTCAAGAAAAGATACTCATATGAAAGGTAATATATACAAAACATTGCACAAAAAAAAGCCTTTTGAACTAACAATGTCTTAAAATATATATATATATATAAACTATTGGAACCAAGACTTAAAAATAACTGATATTGGCACAAGATGGAATGTTGGAACATAACAAACAAAATTACAGTTATTGACAATATACGCTTAATCCAGTATAAACTAATGTATAGAATACAAGAGACGAAATTCACAAATTCTACAGCACAACGGCAGAGTAATGTCTTAAGTGTAAAACTAACAATGACTCAATAATTCATGCCTTCTGGGAGTGCTATGGTCCAAAAGTTTTGTGTGGAGTTAGAAAGCTAGTTGTCAGAAGTTGTACAATGTAAGTTTACTTTTAATTCGTCTTTCTGCATATTTCAAGACATGGCATATAGGGGTGTGATCAGATATCGAATGGGTTGGACAATTATATTGAATAAACTATTACTTAAATACTGGCAGTATAATGATACTCCAACGTTAAGAGAATGGAAGAATAAAATGCTTTATTATTTAAATATTGAAAAAATCTGTCTAACACAATTTGAAGTCATATGGGTTAGAGTCTTAAAAGCGATACAAGCAACATATTGTGTGGTTACGGTGGGAACATTTGGGTCTGAGTACGTTTGGTGTGATTAATGTTTGGAAATGTATGAATATTAAGTTGTTTATTGTTTTTTGTCTATTGTTTATGTTTATTGTAAAAAAATATATTTAAAAATTCATAAAGGCTGTTAGCTTGAATATGTGTCATGGTTTGTCCCTTTTCTTTAACAGGGGGATATATGCAATCCATGCTTGTTAAAACATGTTTGCCACAGAAAACATCGATATCGTCTTTCACTTTGCAGCTCAAACACATGTTGGTAAGAAATGACGTTTTACTGTTTAGATTGTGTTGTTACCATGCCAAAACAATCAAAGGCATTGTTGACAACACTCAGTGACCCATAGAGCAAGACATTCATCCATATGTTTCTTTGCCCCTTTTTCAGAGACGTCCTTTGTATGGCCGTCCAGATACCACATGGTGAACGTGGAGGGGACAAGGGTGCTACTGAAAGCAGCTTTTGAGGCCAAGGTGGAGAAGTTTATTTACATTAGTACAGATGAGGTGTATGGAGAAAGTCTGTATAAGGTCAGTCCACTCATATCATTTTCACTGATATCCTGACTTTTTGTAAGGTGTATGCCACATTTACATTTGAACTCCAAGTTGAGAGTGCCACTTCTCAACTTATTTTGCCACTTAAGGTTCTTTGTCTGCAGTGCTGTCGGTCCCTGGTGTTAAATGTGGTCGCTTTTACCCCCATGCAGGAATTAGATGAAACCAGCCCAAGAAGACCCAACAACCCATACTCTGTGTTTAAATCAGCTGCTGAGTGTCTTGTATATTGTCCTACAGAGAGAGACACAAGGTAGTAAATACTGTCAACAGACATACCACAATTATTACCAAGTTTTTCTGTGAGGAATGTACACATTTTTGTATTAATATTTGTTTTTTTCCTTTCAGTTTCCTGTTATAATAACAAGGAGCAATAATGTATATGGACCCAGACAGTACTTGGAGAAGGTCAATATAGTATCTATATTCTATATCAGTGGTTCCCAACCTTTTTCGGTTACTGTACCACCAACTGAATTTTACTCCGCCCGGAGTACCTCTGAAGTACCCTCTAATGTGTATTCTACCAGTAACCCTATGGTTTCATGAGTCTTCTCAAGTACCCCTGGTTGTGAACCACAGTTCTATATATTTCTGTTGTGTGTCTGGTCTTTTAAGATGTCTCAACAAATGTTTTTTACCCCCAGGTCATTCCAAAATTTGTGTCCTTCCTTCAGCTGAACAAAAAATGGTAAATACTTTGAGAGCACTGACATCATCCCAGACTGTGGGCATCTTTTACTTCATATGTTATTGTTTCAAATAAAGCCTACATATCCCATGCTTTCTTTGCCACAGTACCATCCAAGGGACCAGCCCTCAATCTCACCACTTCCTGTACGTAGATGATGCCATTGAAGCATTCCACACCATCCTGGAGGGGGACGGTGGGAGAAACCTACAACATTGGGACCGACTTTGAAATATCCATCATTCAACTAGCCAGAGAACTTATCAAGATGGTGGGTGAAGTGTGTGTCTGGTCACACTGTCGTCCTCTTTACTGAGCCACTGAAAGACATCTGCTAATAGTGTGTGTTACAGGTCAGGCATGTACCTGATGCAGAACTGGACGACTGGCTGGAGTTTGTGCCTGACCGGTGAGTGAAGTATAAGTGGATCCCACTAAACACTTTTCAAAGCCTTGACTTCCTTTGAGCATGTCTTTGCCATGAAAACCAGTGTGATAAAGGCAGGCTGTGTGATTGGCTCCTAAGACACTGACATTGTTGAACCTCTCACACACCCAAGGCCAGTGGTTGACCTGAGGTACCCTGTGAACTGTGAGAAGCTGTGGAGGCTGGGCTGGAAGCCTGCAGTGTCATGGGCAGAGGGTATCAGGACAGGTACAGTACATGAACACATTACTCTATAGATTCCTTAGATTGACTTTCATATAGTTTAGCACAAAGGGTCAATCTCTAAAGTGTCCTCTCCATTTGTTTTTCAGTCAAATGGTACCAAGAGAATCCAGACTTCTGGCCAGATTTCAAACCAGAAGACCAACCAATTACCTTTGAGCCCAATACCAGAGACCAATAAGCACATAGATCCTCTTCCTGTATTCGTGGCCGCCAACCCGGTTCCTGGAGAGCAACAGGGTGTGCTGGCTTTTGTTCCAGACCTGGTTCAATTAATCAGTCTTAATTAGGGTTGTTGACCTCCACTAGTCAAACCAACAGCTCAATCACTGTGGGTGTGCAAGGGAACACTTATTTTTGTAAATGTTTTACTAATGAAGGTGAAATGTAATATATTTATCATAGTCAATAAATAACTATAGCGCAAGCTTGAATGTTGAATATTAAACTCTGGATATGCAAAGACAAAATACAAGTTTGTTAAGTATTTGCAAGTCAAAACTTTTAATTTTGGTAAAATCATACAATAAATGCACAGGTGTTTTCTCGTGCAGTGCACAGCCTCTAAACTAGTACATAAAGCAAATACAAACTAGTGGGCGACTCAGTGGCGTTCAGGGGAGTGTCTGGCCAGCCGAAAGCTCTCCAACCTCTCCTCTCTGCAGCTTCACATTTCCATTCATACGTTTCATCCAAACCTTGACTTTTCAGACTCAGTCAGCCAATGTTACTGTAAGACTCACCACACACTCCACAGAACACGCACGGAGGCCCAAATATGCAAATACAACAGAGCAGAACCACATGTTTTTTTTCCTTAAAATTACCATGTGCCAGACATTCGCTGGGGGAGGAAAAAAAACAAGGAAAAGCAAATTGAATTGGAGAGAATCTGGACACTTCTTGCACTGGTACAATATTTTTTAGAAAATGTTATCACTTTTATCCAAACCTTGGCATTGGTTGTTTGTTTCGAATTTTGTTCGCCAATTAAACGTTAAGGTTGATTAGACGGTGTGGCCATGTGGCCAGTACTACTATAAGTAACAGGTGTGGATTTTGATTTGAGTCCAATATGACTGACATTAAAAAGCTCACACTACCCCGAAAAATATAAATTTCCACGCATACCGGTGACATTCAACATTCAAGTGCCAGTGTTTTTGTACTGTCTTTTGGTCAAGTTTCTTAAACTATCACTTTAGGCTTATAAAAATAAATATTTCTCAAAAATGCTTAATAAATTACACAAACTAGCAGCAAAAGTAGAATCTAGTAATCTGTGTGCAAATAGCTCAATTCTCAGACTGCTACTGAACTAACCCCTGGTCCCAAATAAATCCTGGTTTAAATAGTGATAACCCTTCCCCTTTCGTAAACAAGCTGCGTTTTTCACAATCTCCTCACACACAAAATTCAGAAGCTTTAAGGACACACACTCTCAAGACATTTATATAAAACTCTAGATGTGCAATAAAATGTTTTTGGGAAAACTTGATGGCCATTAAGTAACATCACAAAGGGGCCTAGACCTAACTTAGGTAGCACCATTCAATCTTAAGTTAACACAATACTGTCAGTGCATCTGCTTCATAACCACCACATCACTTATTGATTCAAAATGTCAAGGCACGACAGACACACTGAGAATATATACCTATTGCACTTAAAATGCCATTTTCTAGCCAACGTTGGGCCTCCCTCCTATATACGGAGGAAGCCTGGATGCCAGCTATAGTAGTAAACTGGCCAGTGGTTTTACATAATACATCAAGGCGGCCCAACCCTATAAAGGGAAGAATAGCTGCATCGGTTCTGTGTCAGAATGAAGGATAGATAAAGCACCCCCGTCTTTGGCCGGGTCACGTGGGCTAGATTCACCAGCCAGCATACACAGGAAAACGTCATTGCCTCTTAAAATGGTGCACTGGTAAATAAACTGCACTTCCCAACACCCTTTGCTACGTGTGCAGTTCAGTTTGCTCGTCTGTACATTGCTGACCCTTAACCCGTAACTTCTGACCTTCCTACGCTCTCTGAGGAGGAAGAGCTTGTGTCTTTAAAACAGTTAACCCGAGAATGTCCTTCGGATTCGAACGCAGCTTGAAAAAGAGAACTAAATTAAAGGTGTAAGAGAACGACATTTTGTAATGAAATAAAAGCCTGCTGCAGAATTTCCTTTTGCATTTTTTTTTTTAAACTCCTTGACCAAAAAACAACAACACTTGCATGCGTATTTCATCCCAGGATGGCCTTGACAAAAAGCAAAGCCACCCAGGTTACTGTGTGGTCCTAGGGCAACTATTCGAACTTCACTTTCTATATGGCAAGCGCCGTTTTAGAATTGACCAGTTTAAGAAACATTCTCTCAGAAGGATGGATATTTGTCAATTTCCATCCTTCAAAATGTTTAAGTAATAAAGCTCAATCAAAAACTAAATTCACCCACCAGGCAGCTAGAAGTTGCTTCACTAGGTGCCACAATGCCAAGTCAATTTGTTAGTGGGGAACTGAACTTTTGAGCATCGACTTGCTCAAATAGCTTGTATGTATGGACATACCATTTAAATATTCAATTTTAAAATTGTACAACTGGAATGGCTCATTTAGTGAAGACTACCATATTCCTCTCCAGGATAGAGTGAGCGAAAAATATTTTGAACTCCTTTTTTCCTTGAAGTGCACTTGTCACGCAAGGGTTTGAAAACCTATAGTGGAATTCTCATAGGATGGCTGCAACATGCGGTCGAAGCTAGTTTGAGCCATCAAATCACCCTGTGACAAATTTGAATCTCAAATGGACAAATGACTCACTCAAAAGTCATGTCATCTCAGTGTTTGCCAAGGTTTGATATTTAGTTCAAGCTTATTTTGTTTTCTTTCCGAATAAAATAACAAAACCACATTTAAACCCCAAAACAAAAAATATAATTTAGTTCTTGTTGGCCAGGTTTTAGCCAGTTATGACGCTTAAAAGAAAATACAGATAAAACAATCTAATTGTTAAAGGCACAGTACATTTACAAACAAATGATCCTCAGTTTGTTTTGTTACAAAGAAAGAAAAAGCAGTTGTAGTGAAAGAAAAAAAACTGCAAGTCCCAAGATCCTAAATACGCTATAGTCACTACGGGCGGCCACACGATGATTCCAGAGCCTGGCGGTGCCATGTTTCTTTAGGAATCGCTCAGTGGCTCCAGCGTTCCTCTTGGTCAGCTGTCCACTCGGTCCCCCGTCTCTCAGCTCCATTTTTTGGAAAAGCGGTCAGAGAATCACAGCTGGTAATGTACTGCAGTCTGTTTGGAAGCTACACGAGGGTTTATATAGTCTGGCTTAGGTTACACATGTGGTTTCCTTATCAGTGAGTTTGGCGTGGTGCGACCCACTGCGATGGTGGGGGGAGGAGGAAGGAGGTGTAGGGAGATCGGGTTAGAGGGATGTTTAGTTGCCCCACCAGTCCACTCCCCCCTGATGAGAGTAGTTTCCTCCATAGCCGTCACTGCTGTAGAAGTTGCCTCCAAAGCCACCTGTGATGTGGGGTGGGAATCAGGACAGTGTTAGAAGGAGAATAAGGACTGTGTTGGAGCATGGTTGGAATTGGTCTATCCCACAATTCTTATGACACAGACCAACAGTAATATTTACTGTTGTTTTAATGGATATTTACCGCCGCCACCAAATCCACGGTTTCCTCCATGCCCACTGGGCTGGCGTCCACCACGACCCCCGAACCCTCCAGTGCTGCCGCCACCACTGGTCTGACGGTAGTCCCTGGCTCCGAAGCCACCAGAGGTGAACCTAAGAGGATGAGTCAGTGATTAAGAGAGTGAAACGTCTTTAAACCCTTGTACTTCTGCTCCTTTATGTAGGACTGTATGTAAGCGTGTGTGTACCTCTTGGAGCGTCCGCGGGTGTTGCTCTTGTGCTGGTGTTCATAGGCCAGGCTCTCCAGCCAGGAGGGTACTTCCTGTTTGGCCTCCACTAGGATGTCCAGAAGGTCCTTGGTGATGTTGCCGTTCTTATCGTTGAAGAAGGACGTGGCCAGACCTGGGAGAGGAGAGGGTTCACCATGTTACAGTCAAATAGTTGTCTAAATAAAAAAAATGTGCATTACGTGTCGCTGAGTGGCGAGTTCTTGAATGTTGTAGAGGCTTACCCAGGTTGCCCACACGTCCAGTACGGCCAATACGGTGGACGTACTCCTCTATATCGCTGGGCAGGTCAAAGTTGATGACGTGCTTGACATTGGAGATGTCCAGGCCACGGGCAGCCACCTGGTACACGAGACAGAATACAACTATTGGCCTTTTGTTTGAACAGAAGCATGTTAGCTCCCTTTTTAAATGACCAACATGCAACCATATTGCAAAACAAAGACCAGGCCTTGAACAGTATGAGGCCAAAGATCTAGTGTGTTTCGCTTTATCTTTTGTCAACCAATATATTTGACCTGTAACAGAGCTGTAGAATTCAAACCAAAATGTCAGCTTGCAGACTCACCGCCGTGGCGACCAGGATGGGGCAGCGTCCCGAGCGGAACTGGTGCAGAGCCTCCTCTCGGTCCCTCTGGGAGCGGTCGCCATGGATACTGGTGCAGGCGTAACCCTCGCGGTACAGGAAGTCCTCCAGGGCATCCGCTCCCTTCTTAGTTTCCACAAACACCAGCGTCAGAGAGTTCTTACCTGGGGAGGAGAAGGATGACCGGTGAGTCACTGCTTAAAAATGTTCAGATAGAAATAGATTCTGTATAACAAACGGTTTCCGACATGGGAGGGTTAGCGTCAGGTCTATTCATGGCATTTCTATCTGCAACGTTCAGTGCTTGCTCAGAACCCTCCTAAACGAGCCCCAGGGGAGACATTACAGGTATGGAAACAGCATCTACCCACTACCCCCTGTGGTTGTGGATCTGAGAGGAAAGGAGGGGGCTGAATCACCACGGGTGTTTAGAGAGAGGAGAAACATCCAGTGTTGCTAAGAGATGTAGGCTCTGGCAAAGAAAAGCTGCATATCTAAAGCTGTGTCGGGCTACTCTACAGTGAGTCGTGATGCATGATGACCAGAGGGCTTCTTCAAAATGTTACAGCCCATTCAGATGAGATATGTTTGAACATGTTTCTCCATCTGGTAGAATAGGGGATCGTGTTATTGATTTTTCTACCTGCAGTGAACGTTTTGCAAGCTGCCATGGCCATCATAACAAAAGCATACGTGTAGGAAATGGCATATGATTGCAATAGCAAGCAGGGTGTGGGCAAAGCCAATCAACAGTCAGATTCCCAAATCAACCCCCCCCACACACACAAAGGAGACAACACCCTTCAAAACAGCTAATGACCTCACAATGACAACCACACTAGACGGCTGATCCGAACCAACGGGACCTTCTCGTCTGGACACAAATGGATGACTAATATGGGTAACCAATACAGGCCAAGCAATAAATCAATAAACTGAAATATGAAATGAGATACAAGCTTCTACATCCACTTTAGTAATAATAAATTCCTACTTACCAGGTTTTTCTATGTTTTCACCTGCATTGTCCTGAACTTCGCTCGGAATGACTTTGGATAAAACCAAACCCGATGATAAACTCATTGCAGTTTCAACAGTTCATAAGTGACATTAAAAAGGGGGATGTTAGCCAACAGAGTTCAGAAAACCCAATGGCCGCCATTAATGGTACCAACAAGTTCCAATACAACCTCATTATTAGAATGTTATTGTTGAGGAACATTTGGTGCCAACATGGAGGATGGTTTCCTGAACTCTGTGTACATGGCTCTGCATAGGAGTAACTGGGGGGGGTTGGGGATACTAGGCAGGGTAAGTTTATGATAGCCAACATGCCTAAGCTAGAGTACAAGTCTTCATCTCACCCTATGACATTACCAACACTGGGTCACGTTCAACACGCAAACTGCCCACTGAACACAACCCAGGCTTATGACCATCTGAAAGAACAGAATACCTAATGCAATCAATACTAGACCATCCCAGCTGAATGGTTACCCATCTCCTAAGATCTATAGCTTACATCTGACAAGCTTTAAAATCAGGAACTAGCCTAGTGTTAGGAGCAGGTGGAATCTGCTGGGAAGATGTCCTATCAGACATGTCCGCATATTCAAACAATGATTAGCTTCAGGATTTAGTTAGATTTTAGTTAGCTGATGTTGGGAAATAATGCCGTTGCAGATTCCACCGAGCCCAACTGATCAAGTCAACATATTCATAAGACACAGAGGAGCTATTTAAACACAGGGTTTCTCAACTCCAGTCCTCAAACACCCACTGTCCACACAGGTTTTCATTTCAACTGAATTTCAACCAATCAAAGCTTCCTTCAGATAACTGAATGCCCTTACCAACCACATATCAATGTATATACACAATTGTTGCTCAATTGGAATAAAATCCAGAACACAGTGAGTCCCCAGGATGAGCTTTGAGAAACCCTGCACTACAAGTAAAAGTTCCAGTAAGTAACACTAACAGACAGGGACAGGAGAGGGGTTTGAGCCAGTGACAGGTATAGTCCAGGTAGTTACCTGTAGCATTAAGCAAGTCCAGGAGGAAGGATCTCTTATCACCGTCCTCCACCCACACCACCTTCTGGGTGATGTTCTCGGAGGTGGAGCCCACACGTCCCACCGCCAGGAAGATGTACTCCTCCAGGAAGTCACGCGCCAGGATCTGACCGAGGGGTTTGTGTTATTGTTGTGGAGCCAACATGGAGGACAGTTTATTAAATGTGTGTGGAAAGGTGGGTTAATACACCATAGAGAGGACATATGGCAAATAACACCTTTCCTCATTAAGCCCAATACTTTTGACAAATACATAAGCAATTGTGGGGACTGGAGAGTAACAATTATTGTCCATGTACCATGATCTCTTTAGGAAAGGGAGCTGAACACCATGTGGGTGTGAGTACCTGGATCTCCTTGGGGAAGGTAGCGCTGAACATCATGGTCTGACGGATGCCTTTAGGGGGCATGGTGTCCTGCTCCACGATGCGTCTGATCTGGGGCTCAAAACCCATGTCCAACATCCGGTCAGCCTCATCCAGCACCAGGTAACTAACAGAGACAGGGTCAGGGATTGGCTGTAGACCTGTATCCCCATCAGTCAGAGACTCATGGGCATGTAGTATTCCTTTCCTGTCCAGCAGGCCAATTCAACTAATCAATAGTCTAATAAGCTGCACCAGGAGATAGTCGAAAAATGATAGGTTTTTCCAGCTGGATTTATTACTCTCCTGCTACTTAAAAATGACTGACATGGTAGATTTGGACAGGACTTAAATTACAGATGTGGTGATTTGTTCACATAATTAGATAACTCCCATCTCCCCCAGTAAAACTAATCCAATGCGAATAAGGCTTAGGTTATTCATCTAGGTAAAGTGACTGGGTCCTGGGGCATTGTAACTTGTCTGCACCCCTTCAAAAACAATGAAGTCAAGAACCAGAAGTTATATCTCAGACAGCTCAGTCTGCCAGCAGTCCAGCATGTTGGAAGTCTACTCACTTGCAGTAGTCGAGGCCGATCTTGCCCCTCTCCATCATGTCCACCAGGCGTCCAGGTGTAGCCACCAGCAGGTGACAGCCTCGCTCCAGGTCTCTGATCTGCTGGCCAATGTCAGCCCCTCCGTACACCACACAAGGACGCACACGGGACCGGTATGCAAACTACAGCAGGAGAGAGGGGTGGAAGAGGGTGAATACAGGGTACAGAGAGCGAGAGAAGGGAGAGGGTGAATACAGGGTACAGAGAGAAGGCAGGGAAAGGGACAAGAGAGGAGAGAGAAAGGAGAGCACAAACAATGATTGCGTGTTTCACTGCAGTTCCCTAATACCAACCTTGGCTGGTTGGCCGTCAACACAAAAACAGAGACAAAGAGACAGAGGCCCACTGGCAGACCGCTACCGACCTAGCTGGTATTGATGCTGATGGGATGTCTGTCCTCTGTGTGTGTGGTCACATTGTGTGGATGTGTCAAGCATTTTGCTACACCTGCAAATAACATCCCAGGTGAGAGGGGGGGGCAGTTGCTTACCTTTCTGGCCTCTTCATAGATCTGCAGGGCCAGTTCTCTGGTGGGAGCCAGAACCAGAGCGAGGGGGTACTGCTTACGGCGACCATACTTTCCGTTGTCCTGTCCTCCAGACTTCTGGGCAGCGAGGGCTTCTCCTGGGCCTTCAGTGTAGATCTGACTCAGTACAGGCAACAGGAATGCGGCAGTCTTACCGGAACCTGAGAGACCACAGCAGTGTAGCCTAGTGGTTAGAGCGTTGGACTAGTAACCGAAAGGTTGCAAGTTCAAATCCCCGAGCTGACAAGGTACAAAATCTGTCGTTCTGCCCCTGAACGGGCAGTTAACCCACTGTTCCTAGGCCATAATTGAAAATAAGAATTTGTTCTTAACTGACTTGCCTAGTAAAATAAATAAATAGTAAAAATATTAGTCATATACCTATACTTAAATCAACTACAGTACAATACAGTTGTCGTAAGTCATATCTGCATGTCGCTCTCCAGACCAATCCAATTTGGAGTGGTTGTAGTTTGGTCTGGTTCTAACCTGTCTGGGCACAGGCCATCAGGTCCCTCTTGTTCTTGATAATTGGAATGGCGTACTTCTGGACCGGAGTGGGCCGAGTGTAGCGGGTCAGGGCGATGTTACTCATTATGATCTCTCCCATCTCTACGTCTTGGAACTGAAATACGAAGACGAACCAGTCACTCAAATGAGCACCAAACAGCTTTCACGCAACTCTGTTTCAGGGGGAAAGGGGAGGATATGGGCAGGGGGATCAACAGCACCACACAAGCTGCTCAGTAGAGCCCATGGGAAACACTTCTGGTTTTGAAGAATACTAACAAAATGCTGACTAATAGGACATGAGGGCTACTGGATCTGAGACAGGGTTATTTGGCTAGAATACTTGGGGACTCACGCTGTCAATGTGATGGGGGCAGTTTTGGCCAGTGGCCTCAACAGGAATGTCATCGTAATTGTCAAAGTTAATCCCTGTGTTGCCACCAGCGAACAGCTCCCTGGGGAGAAGCAGAAACACAGAAGGTCAGGAAAGTGACAGAAAGGTCTACTTGACCATTTTAACTAGAGGGGATATTGATAAAGGACAGGGACAGCGGATAGTGATGATTTGTAAAATGACATTGTTAACTCCTCATTATTGAAATACCATTAGTATGCAGAAAGGGGGGTAGGTTAGGTTACTACTCACTGTTCCAGGCGCTCATTGGCCTGAGTGGGTTTGGACCAGTCCTCGTCATCCCTGGACTCCTCCACCCAGCGGCTGTTTCCACTGCCTCCAAACCCTCCACGCTGGTAACTGTCAAGCATAACATAACCACAGGGGTCAGGAAGGGCTAGCTTGCTAATGAGTTGTCTCATGGTACAGCCCTGGACTCTTGAGGAACCTGAAAACTGTTGGCTAAGGGCTTGGGAGTGAATTCTCTAGTTCTCACCTTCCTCGGGGCACACTCCCGCCGTTGTTGAAAAAAGCAGACTTCCCCCTATCAGGACGCGCGCCGAAGCTGGTGTAGGCATCTTTAGTCGTGTTCCAGCCGCCACCATCTTTGTTGTCGTAGACTCCAAACATGCCGACATTCTGCATAGGCTGTACCGGGTTGTAGGACCCGCCCCTGCCGCCACGGAAACCTCCACCCCCCCTGCCCCTCTCCATGCGAGGCGGGCCACTGTTGTACCGGTTGCCCCCATTCATGCGGTTGTCGTGGTAACCATTCTGCACGAAGCCGTTGCTGCGTCCGCCGTCCCAACCGCCAGGCATATCTTGGGTAAAAACAGAAAGGAAATAGAGGGGAGACATGGTGATTCCCAATGTACAAGAGGGTTTCCTCCTCACACGCAGTCAATACAATACTTTGTTTATTGGTCCATTTGCACAGATATTCTTTAGTTGTTGCTGTCACAGTACCCAATCTCACAGACACCACAGGCTGGGAGCAACACAGGGGCAGCGGCAGAGCAGTACCCCTAGAGCACTTAGAGGTAGTGCCTTACTCAAGGGCACAATGGTGGTAGGCAGTAATGGACCCTATAGGAAGAGACATTTGGACCAAGTAGGCCTAGTTCCATTTCAGCCTCTAGCTACTTCCCCTTAGCCTTTCTATGTTAACAGATTAGAACAACCTGGATGGCTGTAAGAAATGTGTTGAGGTCCTTTAGAGCTAGTAGGAGTTAGGGGCACAATGGAACCACGCCCTTCTTGGTTCCTTTGACTTTCACATCCCAGACACCCACCACTTGTTACCTCATGGATGCCTCTGAAAAGGGAAATACTTCAATTAAAAAGGACCTGGCTTATTTTCCCAGTAAACAATGTGCAATCCACACAATAAAACAGTCTACACAAGTCAATAATTTGGCTCGTTAACTTGGGTCCTGATTAAGGAACATTTGTTATGCAAGCAGCATTAATTGGCTAAAAACCTACCACTTCAAATTCCACACAAATAAAATGGAACCTTGCAATTAAGCAGTATGTTGGAATGACATAACTAACGGAGGCTGTTTTGTGTTTGAACAAAATGTAAGCATGTGAGAGGATGCCAACACCCTTAATGCAGGAAAAAGCCAGTCATGTCTTCATTTCACCCATGGGAATGTGGTTTTGAAGATGTCATTTGAGAGCCTCCAGTCTCCTTGTCTAAATGCACGTGGCCTTGTTTTCTAATCGAATTGATTGAGACCACTGTTCTGGTAGGCAATTTAATTAAAACATGCAGAATAAAATAAAGATAACATTTACAATAAAAAACGCCAGAGCTTTCCTCAGCCAAAGAGAGGACTGTAAATGGAATTACTGCTTCCTGGTGCCATAGACAAAGCGCTCAGTCTAGAGAAAGCATCTGCTGCAAAAAAAAACGTAATGGGGGGGGGGGGGGGGGGGGCTTCATGATGAAAACATGCTGCCGATGTACTGCGAATGTTGGTCAGTAAGAGCAGGGAAATGGAGTGGTTGATGGTTTGTCAACGCAGTTCCCAGATGCTGTCACAAAATGGACTCCAGAACACTGGATATGCACGGTTGTGTGTGTCTTCCTGTAGTGACTTCTGGGACGAAATAAAAACAAGCAGCTGGCTATATAAGATGGGGGATTCTAACGCAACCTTTACGCCATTGTTTCCAACTAGTGGAGAAAATCAATACATCCAGGTCACCCTCTAGTGGACCATGTCCCAGCCCAGCGAGAATAAATGGTCAAGATAAAACTAAAGCTAATTGTCTGCTTTGTAGTTGAGGGAATTCAACAGCATTGTTGTTTGCTCAATCAATTTAGTGAAATGTTTATTATGGTCCACCACAATGCATTATGGCATTCTTGACCACTAGGGGGCCAGGGCATTTTTACGGTGTCCAACTGGCATACCTCATAGAGGTGGTAGTGTTGATGGGGGGACGACACTTACCATTTTTGGAAGCCTCTTGGTTCCGTAAATGAGGTGGAATGTAACAGGTCCCTAGAGAGACAGACTTGTGAACACAAGGGCAGTACTGTACACAAACGGACAAACACGTCACAGGTCTAATGGGTTCCTAGTCTTATTCTAGGGATGTCTCAATCCCTTTAATTTAATAGGTATTAAGTAGCCTCTGGCCTGTTTGATTAAACAAATAATAAAATAAAAAATGTAATCTGTCTTGTACCCCAACTAAGGAAACTGAAAACTTAATGGAGTTTATGCTATTTCATAAATGATAAGAGCATGATTTGGCTAAAAATAAACAAGTGAAAATAAAATCACTTGATGGCATCTTTCACATTTCCATCAGTATTACTAGGTTCATTTAGGTGTGTCAGTCCCAATAGTTTAAAGCTCCAAACTCTAGTCTCTTTCCCACAAAGGCCAGTGATGTCAAGACTGGGATGTTTTGTGGGCCCGTGATTAGACGGTACCAGTAATTTATCTGCAGATTCCTGCAGAACACTAACTCAGCTCAACTTCAGACCACTTCTAAGGTCTGAAAACATCTGACAAGTTTTTGACTTTGGGGTATGAACTATGTATTAAAAAGGCAACCTGGGGGGGGGGGGGGGTTATATTCAGTCCTTGAACCACCCAAAGGCCCTGAAGGAAAGGATAAGTGAGGGCTGCTTCAGACCAAGTGATCATAAAAGAAAAGGATCACCATAACACAAGCTAGATGTCCTTTGGCTCAAAGAGTAGAGATCACTTACTGCCAGTGCCTCCGCCCTGCCCGTCAGCATTGTTCAAGCCTAGGACAGCAAGCTGAAATAGAAAATTAAACGTATATTTAAGTACTACTGTAAACACTGTTACGGATAAATGTCATTCTAAACATGCATAGGACAGTAAGCTTCAAGACAAAGGGTGACAAACTGGGTAACATTATCTATAGATGCTCTACAGTAACATTTCAACTACCAATCTACTAACCCTAATACTTATCCCAACCCTTTCCCTAACCTACGCCGGCAGTTGCTTATCAACAGATGGTCACACTATCCAAATAAAGTGTGACAAACTGTTGATCTCCAGAAAGCAGAAAGACATGAATATCCCTTATACTACAGTGCTTCCCCCATTATACATATGTGAAGCAGGGAACTCCCCTGTCTAGTGTCGTTGCCCCCCACCACCACAATCCATACAGTAAGTTTCAATTGTACATTTTGCAGAGCAGTCTGTGGGTGTACCTTTGCAAGCAACAAAAGATACTTTCTTACAAGGCAGACACTCAAAACTGCCAATAGGCTAGATCAGGGCTGCACAACCCTCTTCCTGGAGATCTACCGTCCAACTCTAATTTAACACACCTGATTCTACCATTTAGCTGCTCAACAAGACCTTATTAACTAGCTGAATCAGATATGCTAAATTTTGGTTGGACTGAAAACCTACAGGACAGTAGATCTCCAGGAAGAAAGTTGGGCAGCCCTGGGCTACAGGAATACAGACCCAAAACTAGAGTGTTCGGTGTGGGAGAAATAATGGACCAAGGTATAAAAAAAGTTTTAAAAATGTTAGAAATGCTGTAAACAAATCTTTTATCACTAAAAGAATAAAACATATAGCATTTTTTAAACAAAGTATCAGCTGTTACCTAATGTCCAAAAACCCCAATACTGTACTTTATGAAACACTATAATACAAAAGTACGTGGACACCCTTTCAAATTAGTGGATTTCAGCCACACCCGTTGCTGACAGGTGTATAAAATCGAGCACACAGCCATGCAATCTCCATAGACAAACACATTGGCAGTAGAATGGCCTCACCGAAGAGATCAACGACTTTCAACGAGGCACTGTCATAAGATGCCACCTTTCTGTCAAGTCATTTGGTTAACAGAACGGGACTGCTGAAGCACGTACAAATCTGTTCTCGGTTGCAACACTCACTACAGAGTTCCAAACTGCCTCTGGAAGCATCAGCACAAGACCTGTTCGTCGGGAGCTTCATGAAAAGGGTTTCCATGGCCGATCAGCCACACACAATCCTAAGATCCCCATGCACAACGCATTGGCTGGAGTGGTGTAGCGCTTGCCTCCTTTGGACTCTGGAGCAGTGGAAACACGTGCTTTGGTTTGATGAATCATGTTTCACCATCTGGCAGTCCGATGGACAAATCTGGGTTTGCGTAGTGCCAACTGTAAAGATTTGGTGGAGGAGGAATAATGGTCTGGGGCTGTTAACTGTTTGGGATAGGCCCCTTATTTCTAGTGAAGGGAGATCTTAACGCTACAGCATGCAATGACATTCTAGATGATTCTGTGCTTCCACCTTTGTGGCAACAGTTTGGGGAAAGCCCTTTCCTGTTTCAGCATGACAATGCCCCCGTGCACAAAGCGAGGCCCATACATCAATGGTTTGTGGCGAACGTTGTGGAAGAACTTGACTGGCCTGCAAAGAGCCCTGACCTCAACCCCATCGAATACCTTTGTAATGAATTGGAACGCCGACTGCAATCCAGGCCTAATCACCCACCATCAGTACCCGGCCTCATTAATGCTTGTGGCTGAATGGCAGCAAGTCCCTGCAGCTATGTTCTGAAATCTAGTGGAAGGCCTTCCCAGAAGAGTAGAGGCTGTTGTAGCAGCGAAGGGGGGGCCAACTCCACATTAATGCCTATGATTTTGAAATGAGATGTTCGACGAGCATGTGTCCACATACTTTTGGCCATGTAGTGTACGTTATTCGACCAGTAGCTTTCTGTATTACAGTACAGACTTCATGAGAAGTGTGTGGTGTGTGTGCGGATGCTGAGAAGTGTCTTAAGCCTTCGGCATGCGTCGCAAACCGAATGAGTGTGCTCGTATACTCCCTTAAAAGGCTGCTTGAAAAAATAGAAAAAAGATGCAATAGTACTTTTTGTCCATCTTCAGACACCGTAGCCACTTGGTCAAAATACTTAAGAAATCTGTAAATCATTGAGGTTGTTGCCAAACACGTTTTTTTATTTTTTTTTTAAACAAAGATTGGTGCATTATTTTTAAAGTGAAAAATATTACTCGTTGGAATGTCAACACACTTCATTGAAGAATCCATACTGCTGACCATTCAGACCATGGGGTGTGAACTGCCTATGAAAAAAAAACTGAACAAAAAACGTAACAATGTTATAATAATTGTACAAACTGTTCCAAATTATTGCGGATGGGAAGCAATGCAGACGCCATTAGACTGTGTGTAGGTGTAAATTACAGTAATGATGTATTCTGTACTGCCTGGTTTGCATATGAAGTACCTAATTTGCATAACATAGCATTTTAAATTAATCATTTATTTTATTTGAATAATCTCTGTTCTACATCAGACCCGAAAATGTCCTAATAGTATGACCACCATGTCTTGAAATATTGGACAATATGTGTTTCATTTAAGAATTCAGAAACTTGATTTGGTGCCTTCAATGACTAGGGATTGACAGTGACCTGTCGCGACCTTTTAGATCACTTGAACATTTGATATCAGCAATGGTAAATCCTATCATCAGGAAATAAAGTATTGTGTGTTCATGAGAAGCTTCTCTATAACATGGAATACGAAGTGTAACACCAGAACCATAGCTTTCGTTGCCTAACACCCTTACAAAACACTCCAATTAACGTTACAGAGCTGGACTGGATTATTCTCTGCTCAAATGTATATACGGCTACCGAAGTTCTTCCCCTCGAGTCCTTTGCTTTAACAGACAAATGCAGGTTATCAAGGAGCGTGACCAACATGGCTCAAAGGGGGTCTTATTTCCGTTGTCAAAATAAATTGGACCCACCAACCCAACATCCTTTCACACTTCCAAGCACATGTCAAATAAGCATCTGCTGACTATCAGAAAATGACATGACAGCTTACTAATTATGTTAGGTTTCATCTTCCACGTTTGACCATATTTAACAGACAAATGTTGCATTTGCAAATGCAGTTACAGCAAGACTCAATTTATAATGCTTCCATACCAAATGAATGGGTGTTTTCCTGGATACTGTCGGTTGGACTAACATTACAGGTAACAAAAACAACTGGATGACTTAACAATGACAGGTTATTTAACATGGCAACAAAATCTATAGCACAACACAAAACCAAACAATGCAGTCGTTGCTAGCCAGGAACTGTGCAAAGTATAAACACGTTTTGTTCATTCGGGATTAAAACAATGACACAGTGACGCAGAAGAAAATGTAGCCAGCTAGCTTTCATGTTAGCGTACCTAACGCTAACTAGAGGCCAAACTAGCAAGCAGGCTAACAATCAACTCAAGTGAATAAAAGCAAGATAAAGTGAGTCACCAACATTGAACATAGGGTTTAGATTGCATGTCTTTGAGGTATAGTTAAGGATCAATCCAATTGTGAGAAATACTGAATTGTTGAACGTGAAGCACCGCCATCGTCACCAACCATTATCACCCACCGGCCTCCATTTTACCCAGAGATTAGACAACACACGCAGTTACATCTAACGTAGCTAGCGAGCAAAGCTAACCAGCTAGCTTGGTATCCACGACTGCATTTTCAGACTCGTTCTACGTGTTATAGAAATGAACACAAATAAAAATACAGAAAACTCACCTGCTGTTCTAGACCGTGTAAATTTTCGACGGCCACATGACTCATAACTAAAGAATATTGAGGAAAAATGTTGTCGTCGAGAAGGGATCTCTTTGTTTGCCGGGTTGTCGACGTCCCTTAGGTTTCGCTCGTCTTTTCTTATTTTGTCAATTTCCAAATGAATGAACCTTAAAGATACAGTTGATATATTATATTACTGTAAATTATTTTTTGCTTATGTTCATGGCACTATAGTAAGGTGGTCTAAAGCCTTTAAACCGACACCGCTTACTAACTGGTGGTGCGTGTCGTAGTGTAATGGAAGCTAGAAGCAGGAACCCAGAGCGTGATTTTATTGGTTGAGACAACCACAAAGAGCAGAGAAGGACATTGCGCATATCGCGACATTTTATCACCCTTTCCAAAAAGTTTTTGGAAAAGTTTATGAAATAGTAAAGCAAATTATACATTTGTATAATTTGCTTTACTATTTCATATTCAATTGTGATGTTGTAAAAATCGACAGCGTCATAGTTGATATTCAGTAGTATGTGACAGTTAATACCTCATACAGTATCAGTCAAAAGTTTGGACATACCTAACATACTCATTCATTCAAGTCCTTCATTTTTTCGTATTTTGTCCATTTAGAAAAATACTGAAATCATCAAAACTATGGAATAATGGAATCATGTAGAAAAGTGTTAAACAACTCAAAATATATTTTAGATTTTTAAAGTAGGTATATAAAAAAAAACATGCGCTGGACCCAGAATAATAGTTTGTGTGGAGGTGCTGACTAACGACAAATAAAATATAAACTATCAAAATAGTCGCACACTACATGTATAATCTCCCAGCAATTTAATGTGTATTTACCAACGTTTCAGCATCACTGTGCACTCCTCAGGGTAATGTCATGAATTATTGAACCAGATTACGTAGACACACTGCAATTAGTGTAACCAATGATAATAGTGAGACTTTTTAAAGTAGCCATCCTTTGCCTTGATGACAGCTTTGCACACGCATGGCATTCTCTCAACCAGCTTCAACTGGAATGCTTTTTCAAAAGTCTTGAAGGAGTTCCCACATATGCTGAGCACTTGTTGGACGCTTTTCTTTCACTGTGGTCCAACTCATCCTAAACCATCTCAATTGGGTTAAGGTCAGGTGATTGTGTAGGCCAGGTTATCTGATGCAGAACTCCATCACTCTCCTTCTTTGTCAAATAGCTCTTCCACAGCTTGAAGGTGAGTTTTGTCATTGTCTTGTTGAACAACAAATGATAGTCCCATGAAGCGCAAACCAGATAGGATGGCGTATAGCTGCAGAATGCTGTGGTAGCCATGCTGGTTAAGTCTGCCTTGAATTCTAAATCACTGACAGTGTCACCAGCAAAGCACCCCAACACCTCCTCCTCCATGCTTCAGTGGGAATTCACATGCGGACCAGAGGAGAGCTTTCCACCGGTCTAATGTCCATTGCTCATGTTTCTTGGCCCAAGCAAGTCTCTTCTTATTATTGGTGTCCTTTAGTAGTAGTTTCTTGGCAGCAATTAGACCATGAAGGCCTCATTCAGGCAGTCTCCTCTGAACAGTTGATGTTGAGATGTGTCTGTTACTTGAACTCTGTGAAGCATATATTTAGGCTGCAATTTCTGAGGCTGGTAACTCTAACAAACTTATCCTCTGCAGCAGAGGTGACTCTGGGTCTTCCTTTCCTGTGGCGGTCCTCATGAGAGACAGTTTCATCATAGTGCTTGATGTTTTTTGAGACTGCTCTTGAAGGAACTTCAAAAGTTCTTGAAATGTTCCGTATTGACTGACTTTCATGTATTAAAGTAATGATGGACTGTAATTTCTCTGTGCTAATTTGAGCTGTTCTTGCCATAATATGGACTTGGTCTTTTACCAAATAGGGCTATCTTCTGTATACCCCCCCAACCTTGTCACAACACAACTGATTGGCTCAAAAGCATTAAGGAAATAAATTCCACAAATTAACTTTAAACAAAAGTTTATCTTCAGGCTGCATCACATCCGGCCATGATTGGGTATCCCATTGGGCGGCACACAATTGGTCCAGCGTCGTCCAGGTTTGGTCGGGTTAGACCTTCATTGTAACTAAGAATTTGTTCATAACTGACGTGCCTAGTTAAATAAAGGTTAAATATATATATATTTTTTAACAAGGCACACCAGTTAATTGAAATGCATTCCAGGTGACTACCTCGTGAAGCTGGTTGAGAGAGTGTGTAAAGCTGTCATCAAGGCAAAGGGTGGCAATTTGAAGAATTAACACTTTTACTACATTATTCCATATGCTATATCATAGTTTTGATGTCTTCACTATTATTCTAAAATGTAGAAAATAGTCTAAATAAAAACCCTGAAATGAGTAGGTGTGTTATATTTGTAAACACATTTTTTTAAGGAAGCCTTTTAATCAATCACCAACCTTCTCTTTTTGTAGTATTCCCCTGCTGTTAATCTAGGTGTTTCACATTGTGACTACTGTACTGACACTCCTTGTTATGTGAATGCAGGGTCCCAAAATGTAGGTGCCCTGAAGTCTCTACCAGGAGTTCTGGACTTCTATGGCACAGGAGGTAGAGTGCATGGTGGATGCATCGAAAACATTGTCACTGGCTCAATGTTTTCCTGGCTGCATTGGTTTTAGTCAGATAGGCCTGAACACTGGTGCTGATAATTCTACAGTCATGACTGACTGTGTCATATTAGGTAGAGATCGAGGAATGGATGACAGCTGTAACGTCTCATTATGTCAACACCACATCCCCTTTGCCTTTCTAACAGTCCTTGGGAGAATCTCAATAGCAACTCCTCACTTCTTCAAAACCCATTGGAGGAGAAGGTCAGAGGGGAGGGACCTCTGGCTTTCTCGTCCAATGACTTTTGAGGAGGAGATGGGGAGAAAGGAAGCGAGGTGTAAGCAATTGAGATTCTCCCCTTGACATTCCTCCTGTGGGTGAGAATGAGCTGGAATAAACAGTGCCTCCTGAGAGAAGATGCCAGACATTATTGCTTCAAAAGCAGATCTAGTGTCAGTTTTCACCTACAGAAGGAGGATAGGGCTGGGGTAAAGTTGGCTGACTGTGGATCAGTGGCTGGAAACCTGCTGTAGCAGACTGGCTCATCCCTCCAGAGTGTCTGCTCAAAGTGGGGTTTATAAGCTGTGTTGTAACGCTTGTCTGTTTGGTTCGTTAGATTGACAAGTACAAGGTTAAAAGGGGGCATAAGAAATAATATAAAGTAATTTCCTCTCCCTTGACTCCTCCCCTTTTTCCATGCCAATCTAAAAAAAAAAATGACAGGTGGAAAAATAAATATATATATGCTGGTTCCTCCTTGCATACAGGGCATAATAATTCAAAAGACCATTTATTTGTCCTTTTCTTAAAGTATAATTTTACAGTGTGGTGTGTTTGTAGAGTGCTCCAAGGCAGATTTGGGGGGTAATAACCAGCCATGCATGTTTCACAACAACAACAAAAAATATAATTATTCAAACAAAATAAGAAGGCAGTTCTGATCCTGAAATAACACCTTACACAACGAAGATGCCAAAATAAACAATCTAAGACCTTGCTGTCTAAAAAATATTATGGAAGAAGTGAGAGGAGACATGACCTGTAGTGCTTTAGGACAGGGCCTGGAAGGATGACATCAGTCCATACAGCATTCTTAACCCCCCCCCATTAGGTTCTAATCTAGAACCATCCACAGTCTTGTCCTCCCAGGAGGTTCCGGGTTGCCACTTCTTTTCTCCCCAGTATGCTTTTTGTTTGGGGGAGGGGAGGGGGGGGGGCGTTCCCTCCTCACTTTGCTCCTCCACAGCTTGTCTGTAAAGGCCACAGTTTAAGCAGACATTTTGTCTAATCCATTGCAGTTTCAACCCTTTCCCTTGTTGGCAAATTCCCTCAACGAGATATTGTTTCGTCACTGTCACGTTGTATGTCCCAATGATTTTTTGTTTGCGTGCATTGGGTATTTAAAAGGTATCATAGATGAAATATGAAACCACTACAATGTAAAGATGGCATTTTCCATGTATTCTTGGTAGTGGGCACACTGCTGTACAGACAAAAACAACAACTTCGAAGTGTGAACTGTAGCTCCAGAATTCAAAATCACACCATGGCCAAAACTATTGTTAGCAAAAACGGTTCAGGGCAGATGGAACTCAAAACAATTATTAACAAAGTATTTAAAAAAAAAAAAAAAAAAAAAAGAATTGGACCAAAAAGTTCCTTTTCAATTACTTTCTACTTCCTTTCAAATCAGCAAAAACAACATCTAGGAAATTGAAATAAAATAGCCTACGATTCTTCATATCAAGGGCTTCTTTTTTTGCAGGGATTTTGCTCGTTTCAGACAATTCTCCCAGTAAAACAAAAAAAGAAATTACAACAAACCACACATTCATGTTACCAACTGAAACACAGCCATCTACTTTCGTTGCAGATAGAATCCTAGAAGGACAATCAGAAACGCTGGGCGAGTCAGTTAGCTTGTTTACCAGCAGTTACTGTAGATCATGACCCTGCTTTAGAATGCTTCTTCTGTTATTCTCAACGGACAGACATCTGTAAGACCGTAGCTGTGTTCAAGTAGGACAAAATGTGGAAGGGAAAAAAGGTAAGAAAACCAAGAAGCAGAGAGTTCTTTTCACTTCAAGTGAGCAGAGATCAAACAAGCCTTCACCCGCCCTGCCATTGTCAACTGGTGCACACGGGGTGAATACCAGTTTTAATTCTATATTCAACATGTCCTCACTGCGAGGGGCGTTTGAAACCTACTATAGTATAGTGGTGGAACTGCATCAACCAAGACCCGGTCAGCCAGTGACAGGCCAAACCTCACCTCCATGCACTACAAAGCAGAGAAAACAATAGCAACGCTTATTATTTTCCCCATTTGATTTGACATTGGTCTTCCTTTTCAGTTTTGAAGTCACATACCAGGGGCCAATCCAGGACAGCCTTGCTGCATCATTGCTGTAGGTTGGGAGGGAGGTCGAGGGAAGGAAGGTTTTAACGATTCCAAAACATTAAAACTATGTACACCTTCCCATCACCATTCTGTTTCACTTCCTGTACACACACTGCACACACATCATTGTCTTTCATCTGTTTCTGAAAAACACTGTACACACAACCCTGCAGACAGGAGTATGCTTTTTTTCTCTGTCAGCAGTGACGTGTCTCTATGGGGCAGAGAGAAAGACAAGGTCGAGATTCTTCCCACTCAAAGTTCTAGAAATCATAGAATTCCAATTCTACGATAGACACAGAGACACTTGAAGAGCTTAATTGGCCCGATCCAGAGGGCAGGAGTCAAGGGTGACAAAGGACGCTGTTCCTCCTGGAGAGAAGAGAGCGCTCCGGCCTGGGTCTAATCTTAAATCGACTGTTTGATCAGCCGATCAATAAACTGGGTGTCTTGAAGGTATTGAGTGATAGTGTGCAAAGAGATTTGGGGAGGTGAGTTGCAGGTTAAAGGGGTTGGTTGCCCTCGTGTCATGTTGTTACTCTTTTGTCATCTGGACAGCGGGTGGGGGCGCCACGGGCCCCACCTCCTCTGTGGTGCTCTCCCAGCTCTCCTGTGCTCTCTGTGGGGGCCGCTGGGGCGTGTTCATGTGCTGGGCAGCCGGACCCGTATAGGGCTGGGTGTGGGGGTGGTTGTTCTGCTGCAAAGAGACATGGAAACAGGGAGAAAGAGGTGTCAGCATTCAATATGAGCTTTCTGTAAATTCTGGAGCAGTGCCACACAGTGTGTGTGTGTGTGTGTGTGTGTGTGTGCTACCTGCTGAAACTGCGTGGCAGGAGCAGGGTTATGGGGGTACAGCGCTGTGTCCTCGGGAGGGGAGGAGTCGTGATCTTCTGTTGCCTCCTGATCATCTGGCTCCTGAAAGAAAATACAGACAATGGAATCAGCCAAGGAGAGCTCTGTTACATTACCACACACACACCGACAAAACATGCAAACACCCATCCCACGCGCACACACCTTCCGTACCTCCTCGGGGCAAAGTTCACAGGCCTTGGCCAGGGTCATGCGTGCGGAATGTGAGCGCTCCAGGAAGTACCCGTTGGAGGTCTCGTTGCTCTGGACGGGGGGAGACCAGTTGTTGTAGGTGTACTGGGGGTTCCCTGTGTAGGGCCTCCTCTCCAGCTCGTCCCCCAGCCACTCCACCGCCCACGTCCACTTACGCTTCAGGTCCCCGTTACTCTGGGAGCACAACAGAGAGAGACAGTTCTAATGTTAACACAGTTCTATTCCTGATACACCATTCAAAATATCCAGACACAAACATACTGTACATACTTGAAACACCATTCTAAAATGACTGATCTGGTAGGCAGAGAGGAGCGAGAGGTGACTACCATATCTAGTCTACTATTATCATGTTTACCTGTAGTATCTGGTAGGCCACAGTACAGTTGCTGAACAGAGCCACCATGCACTTGATACACTGGTAGGCCCGTTTCTGGTAGTGGTTCTTAGAGCGCTGAATGGTGTCAAACAGGCCGTCCCTGTCGTCTGGTATACCCTTCAGCACGTTGTGGATCCTGTGGGTCTGCCAGGAGTCCTCTATCAGCAGTATCTGCAGCAGCAGGTCCAGGTAAGGCCTCAGCTCATATGTGTAGGAGTACGCCACCTAGGGGTCGAGACAGGTAGACGGGTGAGGGAAACAAAAACGCTGTGTGTGAGTGAGTCATCCGTGTTAACCCCTTACCTGCCAGAGCAGCTCAGACAGCACGGTAGAGGAGAACTGGGGGTTTTCCCAGCAGCTGAAGCGCAGCAGCTTGACCGTCTCCTCAGAGTTGCTGCAGTCCTCGATGATCTTCTTCACATAGCTGGTCCTAACGAAGAGGATCTCTGACACCAGCTGTTGCAGGGGCATGATGGGGGTGGTCAGGTTGGCGTCTCCGTACGGGTTGGCCAGGGACGGGTTACCTAGAGGACAGTGAGATACATTTATGTCTTTTTGCACACTTCGCTTTATTCTAAGAACGAAAATAAGAGTAAAGAAACAGGAGAGAGAGAATGACAGACAGTGAACCCGAGAGAGAGATTGGAACCATTAGAGAATGAATGAAACACAGAGATAGAGAGAACGAGAGAGAAAGAAAGGAGAGCATAAGAGACAGCAACCATAAGGCGGTGACAGAGAGAGTGAAACATACCATTGATGGACGACTGCATGCGTGTGGAGACGTCACAGCAGCGCAGTAGCTGGGAGACCACAGCGTAGAGCTTGGTCAGTTCTGCATACTGGTACTTTATGGGAGGGCCAGGCCCCTCGTCTAGAGCCACCAGCATGAAGGTAGCAGGGACACTCAGCTTCAACAACTGGGTCTTCTCTGCCAGACCTGGGGGGAGAGGGAGGGAGGAAGAGAAACCATGTTTTATTCCAGCAAGAAACAAACCAACAGCGTTTCTCCTGCACACGCACGTAGTCTTACCCAGGTTGGCGTACATGACGAAGAGGTTGAAGAACTGCTGCAGGTGTCGGCCGTGCTCTGACACCTCTCTCCTAAGCAGGTTCAACACTGCCCTCAACAGGTGATCACTCAGACTCAGGTTATCACAGCCCTGATGCAGGAGGTCAAAGGTTACAGGTCATTTTTTTAATTTACCCATGCACCCCCTGTCGGACTAATAAATAAATATATATTTATTTATTTTTTTACAGCTTTTCTGCTACATATGTGTACATACACTTAGCATCCATGGGACTTTTATATAAAGCAGTCACATAACGATACATTACCAACCATAAACTCTTTAATCCCGCCCCTCAGCCACTCTCAGCCCATCCCACCTATCACCCGAGACCATCCTCGTTTGGTTTCCATATGCCATATATTTTTGAATTGTGCTGTTTTGCATAAGTTTTTTAACCTTTCTAAAACGTATAGTATCCACAGATTGTGAGCTACAGATGAAAACCTTTCCCATGAGTATTATATTATTTAGTGACTACGGCTTTCCAAATCACCAAACCCTGCTATTTGTAAGGTTCATTTTAATTGCACGTTATGATTTTTTAACCATTCCATGAACCTGTGACCAGAAACAAGCTACATTGGGGCAATACCAGAATAAATGATCTCTTCGCAGCAAAATCTACAGAGCTGAGATTGTTGTATGCCCCATATATATAGCATTCTGATGGTGGCAAGAATTTTATATACCTTTAAATGTAAAAACAATAAGTGTTCTGTTTCTAATCATAATATAATTAATAAATATATAACACCATTTTTAAACATTTCATTGTTTCCATAAATATTTTTTTTATAATCAGAATATTTGTTTAACCATAACATTTGGTCTATCTTTTCTGGAGGATAAAACTGAAATTGTAACCAGCTTTGTATGGCTTAGAGGTCGAACGATTATGATTTTTCAACGCCGATACCGATTATTGGAGGACCAAAAAAGCAGATACCGATAAATCGTCCGATTAAAAAAAAAAAAACTATTTGTAATAATGACAATTACAACAATACTGAATGAACACTTACTTTAACTTAATATAATACATCAATAAAATCAATTTAGTCTCAAATAAATAATGAAGCATGTTCAATTTGGTTTAAATAATGCAAAAACAAAGTGTTGGAGAAGAAAGTAAAAGTGCAATATGTAAGAAAGCTAACGTTTAAGTTCCTTGCTCAGAACATATGAAAGCTGGTGGTTCCTTTTAACATGAGTCTTCAATATTCCCAGGTAAGAAGTCTTAGGTTGTAGTTATTATAGCACTTTTGGACTATTTCCCTCTATACCATTTGTATTTCATTAACCTTTGACTATTAGATGTTCTTATAGGCACTTTAGTATTGCCAGTGTAACAGTATATCTTCCGTCCCTCTCCTCGCTCCTCCCTGGGCTCGAACAAGGAACACAACGACAACAGCCACCATCGACGCAACGTTACCCATGCAGAGCAAGGGGAACAACTACTAGAAGGCTCAGAGCGAGTGACATTTGAAATGCTATTAGCGCGCGTTAACGAGCTAGCCATTTCACTTCGGTTACATCAGCCTCATCTCGGGAGAAGTCTCCTTGTGGAGTGCCACGAGAGAGAGGCAGGTCGTTATTGTGTTGGACAAGTTAACTGTAAGGTTGCAAGATTGGATCCCACGAGCTATATATATATATATATATATTTTTTTTTTAACATTGGAAAATCGGCGCCTAAAAATACCGATTTCCGATTGTTATGAAAACATGAAATCGGCCCCAATTAAATCGGCCATTCCGATTAATCGGTCGACCTCTAATGGCTTGTTTAACAAAGGGCAATACTTTAAACAAAATTTAATTTTCAATTCATAAAAAATGAAAATTTGTAATCTGTATAAATCTGTATACATTTTTTAACAAAGGATGAGCCTTAATCTATTGGAGAACCATTTTGGGTTTAAGTATAACTTATACATAAGTGAAGCTTTTAGTGAGAGGTATAAAGTGTTAATATTTAAATCATTTTAGCCCTGCAAAGTGATATTCATTATATAAATAGGTACGTTTAATTTTGTCTGGCTTAGCATTCCAAATAAAATAAAATATTATTTGCTCATATGATTTTTCAAAAACAAGTCATCTGGAGTAGGCAGTGCCATTAGTAAATAAGAAAACTGTGATAGGACCAAAGAGTTAATCAATGTGATTTTTATGTGAAGTATTTACCTCTACATGGTTGCAGAATCTTATTTTTTGCTAACTTTCTATTGAAATTGATTGTGGTAAGTTCATTTATATTTTTTGAGATGTGAATACCAAGTATGGTAATTAGTATTACATCACACCACACACACCTTCTACTCTTTCCCTCCATCTCTCACTCCCCCTTTACTCCCTCTGTACCTGTGTGGACCCGTCAGGGGAGCAGGCGGGGGCGGGGCATGGCCCGTCCGCCAGGGAGAAGTGGGTGATGAAGACGATGAGTTTGGCGAAGGCCCCACGGACCTCGGCACTGGGACACTCCAGCAGGTACTCAGAGAAGCGTGTGGGGTACGCAAACAGAACGTTGTGGGCAAACCAGCAGCGGACGTTCTTACTGTGGCGCAGCAGTATGCACAGGGCATCATACCTGAGAGAGAGGGAGAGAAGGTGGGGGAGGGAGGAGAGAAGACAGAAAGAGGGAAAAGGAAAGAGACGAGGGAAAGAGAGTTACAAGGCTGTCTTGCAATATAAAGAAAGCACACACTTTCTCCCTCTCACAGACAACCCACTCACCAGTCACCGGCGGGCCCCCGGACTACTTTCTTGGTGTGAAACCCAGTGCTGAAGAGGAACCTAGCTGCTAGCTGGATGCTGATCATGGCTATCTCCTCTGCCTCTGGCAGCAGGTGGTCCTGACCCGGGGGAGGGTTGAGGTAGACGCTGTTGCAGGTCAGCAGCTTCTTGACGAACTGGAAGTACTCCAAGCTGTACTGCATGCGGCTGTGCATGAACTGGACGTTCTGCTTCCTCACACTGCATTCAATGGCCCCCGGCATCGTCACCTGGGAGGGGAAATTCATTAGTACGGTTATGAGCATTACGTCATTATACACACAAACAGACTCATTCACACCCACAGGTTCTCGCCTCTGCACTTTATCACAAACAAATGCACACTATCACACACACACACACACACAGTCCTGATCCCCACCTGTCGTGGTGTAGTGGGAGACACAGTCAGCTCTGAGATGCACCTGGCCAGCTCTCCGTCTGCCTCCACTGCGGCCCCTACCCCTGCCGCGTCCATCCTCTCATAGAACAGGATGTAGGCGTTCCACCATCTCTTCTGCCTCCTGTAGGACATCTTCTTCATCATGTGGTCAAACACCTCTCCCATGTACTCCCCCCCGAAGCACTGGCTCTTCATCTCCTCGTCGTCGTCCATCTTGCACTCCGTCACGTCACCGTCGTCAAACTTGTACCAGCGCTCCTTCTGCCCGCTGTCGGCGCTACCGCCGGTGCCACTGTCTCGCTGGCTGATATAGGAGTAGTAGTGGCCGCCGCTGGCCTGACCCGAATGCACCAGCACCCCCACCAGGCGGTACTTAGAACTGCAGCCTGGCGGGTCGGGTTCCGATGGTTCGTTCTGCATGATCATCTGAGAGGAAAAGGAGGAGGGAGGAGTGACTAACTAGAGACAATGTTTGGACTAATGATGAGTTTCCTTGCCAATGCTGCTTCTGTTTACTCTTTCATGGTTTCTGTTTAGAACTTTGTGAAACATTTATAGAGCTCTAATACACAAATCAAATTTGATATAAAAGTAATCTACCTGGCTCTCCGGGTTGCCGTCATCTCCCTCTAGCTTGGCCACCCCGGCCACAGTGTAGGGCTCCATGTCCAGCTCCCTGGGGAACTCAAAGTAGTCGTTGAACTTGATGGCACACTCCCTCTCCCAGTCGTAGTCAAACCTTTTCAGCTGGATGGCCAGCACTGGAGGAAGCTTCTTTATCAGCAGACGCTTCACTGTGTCCACCTGTAGTGGATAAAACACAACAGTAAGAAATGTCATCCTAAAGTATCTATCCAGATCGACACTGCTATTTTGCAATGGAATGAAAACAAAGGACTGAGTACTCAACAGGAATGATGAAGGACAGGAGAAGAGTGAGGTACCTTCTTGTTACACTTCTCACAGTGGTATGCGTTGGCTCCCTCCAGCAAGTCTCCTTTGACGTACTGCTCCATAGAGTCCAGCAGGTTCTGGTGGTTCCTGATGTCCACGTTCAACGTGGTGAATGACTCCTCACACTCATACCTGGGAACAAGATGGTGGAACAGTTTCACTTATTATATTTCAGGCCTGTGATAACTGAGAACTATGTGGTGCCATTTTGTGTCACTAACCACATTTCCATCCACATTTCTGAGAGTAGTCATACCTTATATATACACACTTTTTTTTAATGATCATGACAGCTAGTTTCAGTACAATTTTATAAAAGGCGACACAGATAATTTGTTTGTTTAACATGGTGGGATCTTTGTTAAAAATGTATTATGGGAAATGGCGGTGAAAACGCTTTTATGCACAAACATTTATATAAAAATCATCATATGGAAGTAGACTTGGAGTCATGCGATGACACGGTGTGGGTCCTCCCACTACGGTTCAGGAAACCATGCAGTTTATTAGGCTACAGATTAAAGGTGAAGAGCTTGACGCTCCTTTCCAATAAATATCATGGGTCTTATTCTGGTGACAAGACGATAAATACATGACTGCTGTTGGACAAATTTAAAAAATCCAGAATAATGTCATCATGTAGACTAGCCGACCCACACTGACTCAGAGCTGTTAGCGAGAGCGCACACATTAAGACCAGAGTAGGCACATTTTCTACTTAACAACAGTTTTTGTGACAAAACTATTGGTTGAGTGGAAAATCCAATAGAAACACATTGCACTTCAGATTTTTATTCGATACACGAGAAGTTATGCGGAAAAGTACATTTTGTGTGCACTACGTAATCACGCACTCATTTTTTATATTTTTAAGTCCATTTGGTGGAAATACCACACTGGTGGGAAAATGCACATATTTTCTTTATACAGGTTTTTAGAATATTCGCATAATAAAAATCTGGAGGATGAGTGGTCGTTCATTTGGTTCCACCAGTGTTAGTAAATGGATGAAAACCACTCACCTGTGTGGGCAGTCACGGCAGATTTTCTGGTCGGCAAAGGAGCCTCCCAGCACCTTGCTGAGCATGGAGGAGTGGCCCATGGCCTTCAGAGCCTCATCTAGACTGTCCACTAAAGAGTTGAAGAACTCCAGGGCATCGTGCTGCTCTCGCAGATTCACCGGCTCACCCCATAACCTACAGGAGAGAGATCGATAGAGATAGCTCTTAGTCTTCCAAGACCATTTGTGTGAAATTGGTTTCAAAATAAACATCTTGTAATCTGTACACCACTACATTCCTTGACATTTCATTGTTTTACCTCAGCCTGCTATCGTTAGCTCACCTGAACTGTTTCCAGAAGCCTCGGGGTACATAGTACTGCAGTCGGGAGGAGGCCAGGTGACCAAAGATGACCTGTAGGTGGCGTAGCACCCCAATGTTGTACTCCTTCCTGTCCTCCGACTTACTCAGCGAGGGCTTGTCGTCAAACTGGTGTTGGTAGGCAAACACCTCCTCCCGTGCCGTTCCGTCTGCATTAGTCTGAGGAGGGAAAGTAACAATACACCGGATGGATTATTTAAGTTCAAATTGTACATCTTGGTTCTTCTACACCACATCCATAAACACTCGGTAATATGAACTTCAGAGGGATTTCATTTCCCTAGTCCCTTAGCTCTATACGAAGGGTTGGGGCTGCCATAAAAAGCATCTCAGATTGAAGCTTTAAGCGAGTCATTTTGCAATTATTCAATCTGAAGAGTAAATACAGTTTGGATTGATTCCCAGTCAGTCAGGTCACCTCGTTCTCCTGCTTCTCGTCCCCGGACAGTTCATCGTCCACGTCGGTGCCGGTGCCCTCCACGGCCAGGACACCGTTACGGATGGGCGGGATCATGTAGAGCTGCTGGATGACCGAGTTCATGTAGCAGGTGGCCCCCGCGTTCTTCAGCCCCACAAAGCCTTTGGTGGGCCGCGGCCCCACTGGGGGGAGGTATTCCCACTCTGTCAGAGCCTCACAACCTGAGAGACAGGGAGAGGGAGTTGTTCAATGTTTATCCATTCCACATATATGATCAACACAACAATGAATATCAGAAAAACATTTATAATTCATTGGGGAGAGGTACAATTTACCAGTATAGAGAGGAATATGTGAGATAAATAATAATTAGGAATTTCAGATTAAGTGACTATGTAGTACATATCTGTGAGTGTATAGTTGGTGTACCTAGGTAGTACATGTCAGTGAGTGTATCAACGATCTGCTTGAGGTTCCGGACACAGCCGACCGGCAGAGCCACCAACAACTCGAAGCCGGCGTTGATGGAGGCGGGGCTGCTACAGACAGGGATGGCCTGCTCCGTAGGGAACTCCCCACTCTTCACGTACTGCAGGTACACGTTAGACGCCGGGAAGATGAAGTCATCTATCAACTCCTGGAGAAAGAGTGGGGTGAATTAACAGAATGGACAAAGCATCATCCTATGGTGGCTTGTCCTGTGACTATATTGAGTGCTATTTGGCAACCATATTGGATTTCATAAACAACACAATGACCCACCTTAATGAGGTTGGCCCCGCCCTTCTCACAGCCAATGTAGTACTTCTTCTCTGGTGTCTGGAAGGCCAGCAGCTCCTTGGTGACCCCCAGGTGACCTTCTAGAATGGTCTCCTCTACCCCCGTCTCTCCTGTCCGCTTCACCTCATCCTAACGGTAAAAACACCAAACTGCCATTTAGCGGTAATATTTATGAGAGATATGAAAGCCCATCTTAGACCTTCTCTAAACTACACCATATTAAACTGCATTTCATTTTCTAACAATGAAAAGACTTCTTGTCCAATACCCTGATCTTCTTGAGCCAGTCGATCTCATTGTTGAGCAGCGCCTCAGCGTTGGGCAGGTTGATGTTGCTGTTGTAGGCGTAGTTCAGCAGGTGCCTCAGCAGCGTAAAGTAGTCTCCTGCGTGCTTCGCCCTCTCCTTCGCCGTGCTCTGGAGGAGAGAGGAAGGATACGTGTTACAACAACAAGGGGTCCCAATGGAGTGGGGTGAAGAGTTTCAGTGAGTTACATTTCCTCTTCTAATTATGAAGGCTGGGATTGAGAGCTGGTAAACTGATCCGAGGTCTGTCCTTAAGGGCAACTTCTACCCAGAGCTGAAGAATAACTGTTGTGTCAGTAGGGGAAAGGGAAGAGATGGGAGATGGAAGGATACGCACCCCTAAGACGGTGAAGAGGAGGGTGATGAAGAAGAGGAGGGGTCTGTGTCCCATACAGCACCTAGTGGCCATGAGGAAGAACTGTTCCTGAGCCATCTGACGAACTGACCTGGAGACAGACAGAAAGATGACAACCGGTTGATTTCTCTGTCAAAAAGGTGCTTTTAACATAGTTTTATCGGCTTGTTTCTGTGAGATTAAGTTTGAACACCAAGAGGCGGTTTCCCCGACACAGATTATGCCTACTCCTATAATAAACTCAATGGAGAATTCATTGAAAATGCTTTTCAGTCCAGGATTAGTCTGTGTCCAGGAAATGCCCTGAATGAACAGATCCACAACACAGACATAGATTAACAGCCAGATGCAGACATACTTGCTGTGGCAGTGCAGAAGCAGGTCTATGATGTAAGTCTGCCAGGCCTTCTCCTTACTGAGAGTGTCCAGAGCGGTGGGCAGCAGGGCAAAGCACAGGGTCATGATCTCCAGGGCCTCACAGCACACCATCTCATCCTCCCCGTCCGGCTCCTTACCCACGTTCGTCTGTAGAGGTGATGAACACACACCGCTGTGAGTTTATAGAAGACACAGAAACTCTCCATACAAACCCATAGAAGTCTGCAATACACACCTTAAGAACCAAGCACACACCATCTCAGTTTAGAAAGGATTTTACCTTCTCATAGATCTGACTGATCTCTTCATTAGAGCTGAAGACCAGCTGTACCGTGCCACAGCCTGAAGCCCACACAATCTTCTGCACCGCCCGGATCACACAGAGGTCTGGGATGTACTTGGATGCTTGGAAGAAGTTTTGGGCGTTCGGGGGCAGAGACTGCCAAAAGAAGTGAGCAGACGTTTACGATCTTACTCTTTTTGACTTGCCGTTGTTAACCGGTTGAACGCATGTGTAAGCACTCGTCTTAATAGACACGCCGTCTCACCTCGTCAGAGATCTGTTGGGCCAGTCGTATGGCCACGTTGCGGAGCATGCACTCAGAGGCGGGGTTCGGGATATTCTGTAGAGCACTCTGGAGGACCAGGGCCTGGTCGTGGGTCGCCTGGTTGATCTGGAGAGGAACAAAATCAAAAGACAGATTGAGAACACCAGTCATATTCAAGCTCATTCAAATACATAATGAAGGTACGTTGAGGTGATCATGGTCTGTCCATTCAGGGTCTGGTAACAAGGGTCCTGCTTAGAGGTCAACCGATTATGATTTTTCAACGCCGATACCGATTATTGGAGGAACAAAAAAAAAGCAGATACCGATTAATCTGACAATTTTTTTTACAACAATACTGAATGAACACTTATTTTAACTTAATATTATACATCAATAAAAATCTATTTAGCCTCAAATAAATAATGAAACATGTTCAATTTGGTTTAAATAATGCAAAAACAAAGTGTAATAACTAACCCGCTAACTAGCTAGCCATTTCACATCGGTTACACCAGCCCTTTAGGCTGATAGGCTTGAAGTCATAAACAGCGCTGTGCTTGTGAAGAGCTGCTGGCAAAACGCACAAATGTGCTGTTTGAATGAATGCTTATGAGCCTGCTGGTGCCTACCATCGCTCAGTCAGACTGCTCTATCAAATCATAGACTTAATTATAACATAATAACACACAGAAATACGAGCCTTTGGTCATTAATATGGTCGAATCCGGAAACTATAATTTCGAAAACAAAACATTTATTATTTCAATGAAATACGGAACCGTTCGGTATTTTATCTAATGGGTGGCATCCTTAAGTCTAAATATTCTTGTTACATTGCACAACCTTCAATGTTATGTCATAATTACGTAAAATTCTGGCAAATTAGATCGCAATGAGCCAGGTTGCCCAAACTGTTGCATATACCCTGACTCTGCGTGCAATGAACGCAAGAGAAGTGACACAATTTCACCTGGTTAATATTGCCTGCGAACCTGGATTTCTTTTAGCTAAATATGCAGGTTTAAAAATATATACTTCTGTGTATTTATTTTAAGAAAAGCATTGGTGTTTATGGTTAGGTACAGTCGTCCAACGATTGTACCTTTTTCGCAAATGCGCTTTTGTTAAATCATCCCCCAGCGTTGCATCGATTATATGCAACGCAGGACACGCTAGATAAACTAGTAATATCTTCAACCATGTGTAGTTATAACTAGTGATTATGATTGATTGTTTTTTTATAAGATAAGTTTAATGCTAGCTTGCAACTTACCTTGGCTTCTACTGCATTCGCGTAACAGGCAGGCTCCTCGTGGAGTGCAATGAGAGGCAGGTGGTTAGAGCGTTGGACTAGTTAACTGTAAGGTTTGCAAGATTGGATTCCCCGAGCTGACAAGGTGAAAATCTGCCGTTCTGCCCCCGAACAAGGCAGTTAAGAACACATTCCTAGGAACGGTGGGTTAACTGACTTGCCTAGTTAAATAAAAGGTATAAAAAAAAAAAATTTAATGTATAAAAATAAAATTGGCAAAATCGGCGCTCAAAAATACCGATTTCCGATTGTTATGAAAACTTGAAATCGGCCCCAATTAAATCGGCCATTACGATTAATCGGTCGACCTCCTGCTACCCCCATTGTTCTGCACTCGTCTAAGCTGTAGTAATACAAGGTTTTCCCCGCATTTACAGAGGTAATATAACGGCAATACAAAAGCGTTATTTACCGGCGATGCAGGGCTGGTCCCCTCCACCACGGGCTGGCAGGCCTCAGCCACAGCTTTGACGTGTCCGAACCCCACGGCGGTCAGCAGCAGCTTGGCGATCTTCAGGGCATTGAGGTACGCCCCCCGCCGCGTCTCCATGTCGGCCGATGGCAGGAAGTTGTTCCTGGTGAGCATACTCAGTACGAGCGGGAGGCCGCCGCTCTTCAGGAAGTGGTACTGGAAGTCGCTGGCGTCCTCGCCGAGGGTGCCGCTGGCCGGCATCAGCAATGCATACACCACCTGGGGAATCAATCCAATCAAACGTGGCAGGAGGATGTGAAGAGTGTAAGGGGTAATGAATCAATCACGTAAACCACCACACACACAGTGGTGTGTGTTACCAACCTCAGTGAGGTAGAGGACTTGTGAGGGCGAGGGGCCAAAGAAGCGGGAGTCCAGTGTGGGGCTCAGGCTGTTCTCTCCCAGCTTGGCATGATCCAGACAGATAGCGCGCAGGTTCTCCACGGTACCGTTGTCTACACACAGCTCAACCAGAACATCAGTCAGTCAGGACAAATCATTTCAAACCACAGTAAGAGAGAGAGAGAGAGACGCAGAGGAAGGATGCGAGATGCTGTTTTGGGGCCACAGAAGGACAGCAAGCTATAATGAGAAAGAATGAGAGCGTGAGAGAGAAAGACAGTGTACCTGGAGGCATAAGCTTCATGAGGAGCCTGGCTCCATCTCGCAGCAGAGGCATGTTGAGGGTACAGCCCAGGTCTGCTACCTGCCACAGGAACGAGATGTAGCGCAGGTGGAGAGACATGATCTACAGAGAGCAAGACGTTACTCAGGAGAAGATGACACATTTGACATTTCTCACGTGAGGAAAGATGTGTGTGTGTCTTACCACTCCAGGCAGGCAGCCCTCCACCTCTGGGTTGGGCCCTTCGCTGAAGTGGTTGCCATGGTTACTGGGTGAGCCGGTGGAGGAGTCAGAGGAGCTGTCAGGACTGGAGGGCACGGTGGCACTCACCTGGGTCAGCTTGGCTGTGATCAACTACACACAAAATACCGATTTGAACCAAACGCTAACAGATACACTGTGCTTTCATCATCTAATCCTAGTAGATTAGTGATTCCAGGAGGGAGTAAAATTGTATTTAAACACATCGGAACTAAGCCCTAAATTCAAAACCAGTGCATGGGCCATTGATTACGAAATGACTAGCTCACTGCTTTGTCCTTGAGGTTGAGCTGTCCAATCAGCTTCCTGTCATCCGCCGGGTCGACAACCTCCCCGCCAATGAAGAGCTCTATCTTGGTGTGCGTGGCGTTGGCCTTGATGCGTGTGAGGATGCCGCGGCGCACCGAGCCGATGGTGTCATTGGTGTGAGACCAGATGTCCAGGTCATCCACCTGACGACCCTGGTTAGGGAAACGCACGATCAACGTGATGTGCTTCCCCCGGAACGCCCTGAGAGAGAGAAAGGGGAGAAAGAAAGAGAGGGATTGGTCAGTCAAAATATTGGCGCTGAGACTCTGACAAACTTTGTTAGACCTCGCTTTCACAAGTGTGTGTTGGTGTGAGTTCGTGTGTGTGTGAGTCTCTCTCCTACCTGGACATGGGCAGTATGGACCTCTCCTCGTGGTAGTCGCTGTCACATTCGTTGATGTACTCCTTGAGCACGGTGAGCACGCGAACCATGCGGATGGCCTCCTGCCGGGCACAGTTGATGCTGTCCTTGTCCCCGTCCAGGACACACAGCGTGTCGTACGACGCCTTCAGACGGTCAAAACACAACTGGATGAAGTCTTCGTGGATCTCCACCTGGTTGACCTGCAGCTTGGGCCCCAGGTTGGTGTAGATCTCCTTCAGCAGGTCGATGGCTCGGCTGGCGATGTCATCAGTACCCTGGATCACCACCTGGTAGAACAATGCAAAGCGGTTTTGTGCACTATCCTCCTCCAGGGTTAATCCAGGAACCAGATTGGTGTCTAGAAAAGCTTAACAGCGATAAGAGGAGTTTTAACTCAAATGCCTCCCAAGGTCGTCCAGTCCTTTGTGCTCCAGGTTTTACAGTATGTTCAGAAAGCTTTAGAACATTGATAAGCTTTTTAATACTCACCCTCCAGAGGTAGTCCAGTCCTATGAGCTCCAGGTTTTACAGTATGTTCAGAAAGCTTTAGAACAAGCTTTTTAACACTCACCCTCCTATGAGCTCCAGGGTAGTCTTTAGAACAGTCCTCCAGAGGTAGTCCAGTCCTGAGCCAGGTTTTACAGTATGTTCAGAAAGCTTTAGAACAAGCTTTTTAACACTCACCCTCCAGAGGTAGTCCAGTCCTATGAGCTCCAGGTTTTACAGTATGTTCAGAAAGCTTTAGAACAAGCTTTTTAACACTCACCCTCCAGAGGTAGTCCAGTCCTATGAGCTCCAGGTTTTACAGTATGTTCAGAAAGCTTTAGAACAAGCTTTTTAACACTCACCCTCCAGAGGTAGTCCAGTCCTATGAGTTCCAGGTCATCCATCATGTAGGCCCTGCGTTTGGCCACCAGTTTTCCCTCGCGGCAGTTGACAGCCTTGAAGAACCTCTCGAAGCACTTCATGCCGTTCTCCGTGAGCAGGGACGGGTCCAGCTGCAGAACATTGTTCTCAAAGAAGTCCTTGTTGATGTCCGGGTCCAGGTCTGGCTCATCTCCCATTAGCTTAGAGTACCTAGAGTTGGAAAAGACAGTATAAAGACATTATAAAGGCTCATACTTGCATATAACAAATGATAAAGTATGATCCCAGCAGGCTTTAAGTGAAGTGCTACCAATAACATTTGAGTTGAACTAACCTGGAATAATTAAAAAAAGGGAAATCATATTTAATATACATCAAAGGCTGGTCTAAACAAATGTGTACGTACCATTTGAAGCACGCCTCCCGGTCACACAAGAAGACGGCGCTCTCAGCCAGACACCTCCAGATCTGCTTGGCCTGAGGAGCACATAGCCACAACTGTCCGTCCTTCAACAGGAACCTGGAGAACAAGATGGTTCAAAGCAGTTAGACACTAACAGAGGACTCAGAATGGCCACTTTCATTCCCACAGACTAAGAAATGCCTCGCCGCCCAGAAAAGCAGTCAAGGGTCAATGTTTTCATCCTGAGATACCTGTAGACAGCCGCCTGCCTTACCTCAGGAAGTTGAGCCTCTCCTGGACCTCCTGAACATGACTGTAGCGACTTCCCACCCTGACCGTCTGAGGGTCAAAGTCTGCATGTTCAGCTTTGGAGAACGGTCTCATGGTTTCCATGTAGGCAGACAGGTTCTCAGCCACCAGAGTGACTAGGGCATGGTTGTGCTGTAGCTGGTTGATCAGGTCATGACGATAGAACACATGAGGACTCCTCTGGGTCTGACTGTATGGGGAAGAGGAAAGGGAAGGAGAGAAATGTAATATTTCATCACAAGCTTTGACTCAATGGGAAAAATGAGATGAGACGAGAGCGAAAGGGAGAGAGACAGGGAGATGGAGAGAGTCTTTCGTTACCTGAGGTTCTGAGGAGCTTCCCCAAACAGGCTGCAGATCTCTCTGATCTGCTTCAGGGCTGGTATGACCCACTTATCGTTGGTGCGCAGCTCCTCGATGAAGCGGTCTATCCACTGGATCTTCTGGGTGTCTCTGTCCTGTTGGAACACACAGAAACACAGAGCAGGGTCCTAGTCATTAGGGACCATCGTAGCAAAACATTTTGCAACAGAAAACAAAAAACAAGAGATTCTCATTTGACAAGTTCAGGAAGAAAGTCCCAGTTTCTGTCTGTTTTCTTTCATTTGGTGCCTAATGAATACAACCCATTAGAAGTAACAGTAGTTTTACCTGAGAGCAGCTGTAGTCCAGTATCTTGATGTGTGCGCTGAGGGCCTGGTCCATGATGTCCACGGGGACGTCGTCACTGTGAGCCAGGTTCCACAGCAGGTTGAGCACCTTGTGGGCCATCACTCCATCCTTATCGTCCTCCGCCAGACGACGGATCAGCTCCAGCAGCTTCTCACGCTGCTTCTTACTCGCATTCGTCCAACTCTCCTTGAAGCAATCAAAGAGATGGTCGAGCTGCTCTGGAGAGAAGTCCCAGGCCAGTTTGGCCAGAAGGTCATGGACGTTCTTCACTATGGCTTCATGCTTACCAGCCTGACATACAAACAGACACAGAAGACACTTAGGCATGGTTCTAAAAACAACCCCTTCTCCTACCCATAAAGGAAAAAGTCTCTCTTGCAAAATATATATTTTTCACAAATGAGAATAACCTGTATAGGTTCAATGAATAGGAAGTACATTAAAATTCAAGATGGAGCCATCCCCATATTGCTGAGACCCATTTTCCCATGACACGTTTAACTCAGTACCTGCGCTGCCCAGATGTTGTCCAGGTCCTGCATGGTGAGGGCTTTCTCCTTGATGACGAAGCGGAGTATCTTCTCTAGCTTCTCTACGTACTGAGGCTGGTGGAGGCTGTCCCTCAGCACGATGGACAGGATGTGGTTCTGCTGGATCCACTCCTGAGAGAAAGGGAGAGGAAGACAAACATCAGGCATAGCAGTTGTAAATGAGAACTTCTCAACTTGCCTACCTGGCTAAATAAATAAATAATAAATTAGCATTCCTGTGGAGAAATTCCATGTCCAATTCCACTGACAGGAATTGAACTGGAATTGACTATTAAACTCTGATGAGCAATTTAAAAGCTCTATACAAATCCAGTCCATTATCATTCATAAGGAGTAACTGTGGTGACTCACCGCCATGCGTTCTGCCGTCAGCCACTCCTCCTCCTCAGGGTTGCCATGCCGATGTGTATAGTAGGACACGCTGGAGATGACCTTGTTGACCTCATTCAGAGCGTTCATCTTGCCGTTGAACGAGGAAATCTGCAATAACCTGGGGACAAATCAACAACTTAAAGGAATAACCATCTTATCGAAAAGGAAAATTCCACCCAAAAGCTATCTTTTGGTATTTATTTCATTAGTCCATTGTTGACAGAGTCCCAAAATGTTTTACATGTCAGAAAAATACCAGCTGTATTTTGAAAGTTACACATCTTGAAAAATGTTTTGCACGTCAACAATTGACTAATGAAAGAAATATCAAAACAGTTTTTGGGTGGAGTTTTCCCATAATAATAAAACAGCAGTTGACTGACCAAAACACTCATCACACGAGGTGCTCAAACCCAAATGTAAATTTTAATTCTATACAATAACAACCTAAAAAGAAAACAACTGAAGGAATCTCACCTAAGGATCATTTTCAACCTAAATATCTCCAAGTTCTTGACGGTCTCCTCCTGACCGGGCACCCTGGAGGCCAGGTTCTTCAGGGACTTGATGATCATGGACAGGGCATCGTTCTTGGCCTCGTTCTTGGCCTCCTTCTTCAGCTCCTCGTCCGTCAGGTTCTCCAGGAACTGAGGAACCATCTCGATCACTGGCAGGAAGTACTTTTTCACTGTGTGCAAGGTCAGGAACTCATAGCACTGGCCGAACGGCCTGGAGGGAAGACATGCACGGGTTAGGACACGCACACGTCCCTTACAAGTCCCTTACATTGGTCCATCTGTGCTAACATACTTGATGAGGGCAGCGATGATCTGTACGTTGAGTGCCTGTCCGCTCATGAAGCGGTCGTGTAGAGTCTGAAACCCGTTCAGTGTGCCAAACTTATTAATCAGGTCCACCAACCAGCCCTGAGAGAGAGGGAGAGATGGAGAGAAAACAATGAACGGCTAATCACTGACGACAGCTTTATTCATGTTGAAAACTTGGGTATACTATATCAAGCGAGGAATCCTGAGTAAGCGAGGGTGAGTTGGGGCCTACCTTGGGTGAGCGAGGGTCGGGTGGGCGGGCGAAGAGCTCGTCGTCGGCCAGCGTGGCCCCGGCGGGGATGGTCTCAGAGGGCCGCGTGCCGTTGTAGATGTGGAACTTGCAGTGGGGGTTGGTGGCTGTGGCCAGTAGCTCCAGTAAGGGGAACCAGTCCTGAGGAAGCTTGGTCACACACAGCTCCACCAGCCGGTGTGTGTTGGTGATGATACACCTCTGTGGAAGGAAGGACAATCAGCTGTAGTTCAAACAGGAAGTGCTAGTGTGCGCGCACACACACACACACACACGAGGCCCTTACATGGATCTCAAACTTCCACCCGCTGACAGCCTCGTCTGTGAGGATCTTAGTGAAGGAGATGGTCAGGCCGTCCCTGAAAAACCTCTGGCACGCCTCACACTTCACATCAAGCCCTGCAGAAAGAGGCAACGATTAAAGGCAGAAAACAAAGAGAGATCAATAGAAGACAAATGAAAAAGATGTTGTCCTATATGGATGTATATTGTATACGATGATGGTCACACCTTTTTTACATAAGTCTATAGCAGCTTCAAGTAGAACTTCTAATTCCCCCTTTGGCAGGACTGGGACTACCCATCGGGGCCTGTTGATCATGTCGTCCAGCTTGGCCAGGTCAGTGTGAGGGAAGGCAGGCTCCTCCTCCTCCAGAGCAGGGGCAGAGTCTCCTTGGCCCTGCTCCTCCTCCGCCGCCGGTGGGCTCACAGGAGACGGCTCCGTGGTCGACGGGTTTGGGGACACAGTCTGCAACGCGCACACACATTAATATTAAAAGTAAGTAAGTACTAAAGCATATGGCATTGCAGATCGCTCCATATTAGTCAGTCAACTTCACGCAGACATTCAGGTGATATGCGGGTAACCTTGTTCACTGATAATTGGGGAACTATCCATAGACAGACACACATCACCCCGACACTCACCTGGGCCTGTGTGGGTGGGGGCTGGCTCTGAGAATCAGCGGGTGCCTGGCCCTGGCTATCATTGCCCCCCACGGGGGAGCCACGGGTGGTGACCGTCATGATTGACACGGGGCAGATCTTAGCAGTCTTGTCCGCTTTAGGAGGCCCTGGCCTGGGGGGGAATCACTGCCTGGGTAGGGAAGGAGTACCAGAGGCCGGCTGAGAGGGAACGCTCCGGCTGCTGAGGCTCAGGGAGGGTTGCAGAAACCATCGCAGAACCTGTGGGACAGAGACAGGGGGACAGAGATTTAGAATGGTTGATGCCCCATTTTTCACATGCATTTGGGACTGAGGCATGTGCATTTCAGCTAATCTGTGTACAATCTAGTGAACATCACATGGTCAACTTCAGACCACTGTTGAGGTGTAAAAATAGCTGAGAAACAACACAGGTGCATCCAAAGGCCAAGATTCCACAGTATTTTTGCAAGACAGGAGTCTTCAACTAAGCGAGACCAATTCAAATGACTCTCACTCTGCCACTATCTGGGTCTAGACATTAAAATGCTGATACGCATGCTTGACAACGGGGTGGAATTATGACATACAGACACACACACCGTAGCCCTAATACCGACAGACAGAACCCCCCACACTGCCATCACCTCTCCTATTTCCAGTTTAGCTGTGCTGCAGACAGCACAGGACTATCAACCATACGCCACACTGGCCTATTAATAGTCTCTGCCGAACTGGTTCAGAGATATCTAGACTGTGCAAGACACTATTCAGCTACTGACAAACTGTTGATTGGTCACACAGAGCATGACCCTACCCTAATCCTACCCCAACAAACTGTAGCTCCTAGGTTACTCACATCTCACTACAGCAAGACATGCATGGGATATTGAGGTTTCAAGATATCACCTGGCTATATTAGCCAAGCCTAATACAATAACAATTGAACAAGGAGAACAAGCCATTGTGCGTTTACGGACAAACAATGTATTCTTAATAATTGCCAAAAATGATTAATAATAGCATATTGGATTGAAATCAGGCCATCTATGCTTGGCTGTCAGTGCCACTGACATAAAGTTGTGTTAGTCCAACAATGTGTCCCAGTACTGTAACAGTGTTTCACAACTACAGTCCTCCAGTAGCTCCAACAGCACACATTTTTGTTGTAGCCCCAGACAAGCACACCTGATTCAACTTGTCAACTAATCATCAAGCCCTCAATGAGTGGAATCAGGGGATTTTGTCCAGGCCTATAAGAAAAATGTGTGATGTTGGGGGGGACTGGAGTTGGGAAACACTGCACTATAACATAAGTGAGTCTGTATAGAATATTGACCTTACACAACAGCAGAGTGACAAAGCAAAACATCTTAAATCACTATGAGTCAGGATGGAAAAGATAGGCCCTAAACCTGTTGTTAGGCTGAGGCTCCTTCAATCTACTCAAGTGCCTATGAGGTAACATTAAGATTAGGGGCTAGGGTTTCAGGGTAGGAAAGGTCTGTGTGTCTAGTTGTGAGACACTGGAAGACACATTAAGACAGTCTCCAGCTGAGTTGCGATCCTCTGGGCTCAGTTTACAGGTTTATTATTGGCTGTCTTCAGTTTCCCCGTCTTCAGATGTATCTGCTTCCATCTAATGGAAGAGGTTAGTATTAGGGAAGGGGAATCTGATCCTAGATCTGTGGTTTGGGCCGACTTCTACCTCAAGCATCATCAGGCAAGCCGGCAGGAGTAGGCTACAGCTGACAGCTACAATGTGAATGGAAGTTAACAAGCCAATCGGAATCAATGACCCAAGGAGCAAGAACGGTTGAGGAACCAATCAGATGAAAAGAAACCTTGAGTCTTGAGAAAGCACCTGTCCGGGCCATAAACCATGGTTTCCCCAACCCTCTCCTCAGCACCCCCAGACGTTCCACATTTGTGTTCTAACCATAAACCGGCACACCTGATTTAATTAGTCAAAGGCTTGATGATTAGTTGAATAACTGAATCAGTGGTGCACGTTTAGGGTTAAAACTAAAATTGAGAAACACTGGTTTTCAGCTTACTGAAAATCTAGTAATTACACCTGGTACAGCTGCCATGGCAGTGTGTTTGCGGCAAGTATTCAGGTCATCTTGGTCAAGGCTTAGTTTTGCTGACTTGAGTAAAACTTGAAGTGAGCATAGTTATGTCAGGACTGAGGAAACGCAAACCTTTTAGTTGGAATTAAGTAATTTGTATCCGGAAATGCACAAAGTAAGCATATTACCAGGCCTAAAAATCGTCAACGATGACATATTGACAATGCCTTGCTTGCAAATAACTAAAATCGATTCTTTGTCAATAGATCTAATGCCAGCCCCTACCTTGGCTAGTCTCAAAAACCGACACTAGGCAGAGTCAACTACAGTCGGGTTTTCAAGACTACCCTTGGCTACACCTTCAGTTTTCGTTTTGGAGACATGTCTGTCTGCAAACTGTCAAGACATTTGGACATTTCTTGTGACAGCCGTTGGTTGACAAGGAGCTTGGCACAAAGGAAAACATTGTCACGACAAATGACAAGGTTGCTTGCTTGATGTGTGTGAATAAAAATGTACTTGGTCCGAGGCTTGCTAATCATTCTTATCACGATCCGCTATCCTCACCAGAACCTCTTTCTGTGAGGATACGTCATTGAGTAACATTGTGCAGCTAACTAATTAAATCAAGTAATTTGGGGACTGGAGTATAAGGAAAACTTGATTTAATTACAGCAAACTCAATCTCAAAATAAGTGTTACTGTCACATTGTATGATGCATTTTAGATATGAGACCGCTAACTAGCCAGCATCAGCCAACAACTAACGTAGCTAACTACACTTGCTAGATTAAAAAGCATTAGCCAAATATTTCAAACAATGCGAAAATAACCAGCTTGCAAACACTGCCTGGAACACGGTTAATTGATGTGAAAAATAACTTCATGCAACAGGAGTCTGGACGATAACTAATGCATAACGTTAGACAAGGCCCGTAATGTTAGTTAGCTAGCTACTGACAAGCATTGCAAGGGCCTTCTCCTTACTCAACATCGGTAGTAGTGCTAACATGCTAGTTAACGTTAGCTAATGGCGCTGCCGTCGCCACAACAATCAACAGTCTGTGTGCATTGGTAGGTTGTTGATCAAACACCAGCCCATATGTCAACACCACTAGTCCAAGACGTTAACCAGACAAGATGTTGGCTGAGACTGACCTTGAACTAGCTATGTGGAGACCGTTATATTTCAAAATCCAAACAATTAACAGGTTGGTATGGGAAACGTCAGCCATTTTACCACAGCCAAAAATAACAGCTAACTTAACTAGCCAACGTTACATACAGAAACAAACCGGCATTTCAGCATTCATTCTGCCGATGTCAGGCACCTTGCTTGCTATTACTCTCACCTCTTTATCCAATGAAAAGCATATGTGTAACATTACACCTTGTAACTAGACCGCTATAACGTTTCATTGTTAATGATTACTCAGATATGTCGTTATCTAGTTATACCAGCCAGTTAGCACCATTGTTGCTAGCTACCCAATGTTACTTACCCCAAAATTTGATGCAACTTCCTTGAGTTGACTTGTCCTGTCTATGAATCTTTCTATTCTGGGTTCCGCTAAGTGTCAACGTGTGTTACATACTATTTTCATACATGCATCCAGATCTGCTAATATGATCTCTCTTCCTTGCTTATTTTTTTTGTCTGCACTTGGGTGTTTTTCCTGCGTCACCATCAACCCCCCCCCTCTACTGTAGTCTAGCACAGTTTTCCCAGCCAGTCCGTGGTAAACGTAGCTGACGGAGGCCGTGTTCGAGAGGATCAAAACCGTCATGTATCATTGGTAAATTGTGACTTGCTGACTGATCTACAAATAATAATGAGCAGCTATTTACGATGTGAAGTTCCGTGTAGATCAGTCAGTATGTAGTCGCCTGCACTGTCAGCGCCAATGTCGAACAAGCCCATTAAGGTAACGTTTAACAATTAAAGTGATCGTTCACTTTACATTTAGTTTGTCAAAAAGGTGCCTTCAGAAAGTATTCACACCCCTTGAGTTTTCCCACATTTTGTTGTGTTACAGCCTGAATTTAAAATGTATTATATTGAGATTTTGTGTCACTGGCATACATACAATACCCAATAATGTCCACGTGGAATTATGTTATTAGAATTTTTTTAAACAAATTAATACAATTTAAAAGCTGAAATGTCTTGAGTCAATACATATTCATCATCTTTGTTATGGCAAGCCTAAATAATTTCAGGAGTAAAAATGTGCTTAATAAGTCACATAATAACTTGGATGGGCTTACTCAGTGTGTAATAATATTGTTTAACATGATTTTTAAGACACTGCATCTCAGTGATAGAGGCGTCACTACTACATACACCCTGGTTCGAATGCAAGCTGTATCACAACCGGCCGTGATTGGGAGTCCCATAGGGCGGTGCACAATTGGCCCCGCGTCGCCTGGGTTTGGCCGGTGTAGGCCATCATTGTAAATAATAATTAGTTCTTAACTGACTTGCCTAATTAAATAAAACATACAATTATCTGTTTGGTCCCTCAGTCAAGCATTGAATTTTAAACACAGATTCAACCACAAAGACCAGGGAAGTTTTCCAATGCCTCGCAAAGAAGGGCACCTGGCCACTCTTCATCTATCAGCGAATATCTGTGGACTGACCAAGGTCCACTGTCACCCAGGAGCCTGTGTCCATGACATCGACTCCCTCCTGCCCACGGTTCTGGCCAACTACTCCAATATTGACACCATCGTCACTCACGTAGGTTTTAACGACCTGGTAGTGCTCCAGTTCTCCTTGTCAGAATAAGCAACAGAGGACTTGGAAACCATATCAACTCCTGCAGAAAAGGCACTATGCTTATTGTGAGTAACCTCATTGATGTTCCTTTAACTCCGCCTTCTTGTGAGTTGATACAAACTGTTATCTCATACCATTCTGATAAAATGTGGTTGTAATGTTAATCAATCGTTTTTTATTCCATTGGTCACCTCGAGGCAGATGGCATTGAATATGGAGCTTTTAAATGTTAGAGCAATCACAAGTAAAAACTTTCTTTTGAATGACCTAATTACCGAGCACAAAGTTTTTTGCATGTTACTCACAGAAACATGGCCGTCATCAGACTGTAGTGCTGCTCTTATTGAAGCCCCCCCCCCCGGACTACAGCTTTTCATGCTCTATCAGAAAAGGAACAAGTGGAGGGGGACAGCCTCTATTTTCAGTAATGCTCTCAGCTGTAAGGACTTTTCGTCTGGCGACTTTGGGTTTTTTGAGCATCATGCTATACTGTTTAAATGTCAGCCACCATTGCTGGCCATAAGACTCAATAGGCCACCAAAGCACTGCCCCACTTTCTTTACTGATTTATCTAAACTATTGTCTATTGGTCTTGAGAACTATGATAAAAATCATAGTGTTGGGCAATTTTAATATTCATGTTGACAAAGAGACTTACTCCAAGGCCATTCAATGTATTAATCTTTTAAGCTCTATGGACTTTATCCAACATGTTACTGGGCCCACCCATAACCGTGGCCATTCTCTGGACCTAGTTATTCCCAAGGGGCTTTGAATTGACATATCCTCCATTGTCTATCTGATCACCACTTTCTATTTCTTGCTACCTTGTTGCCCATAGCACAGGGTAATACTGAACGCATTATTAAGAAATGCTATTTTACCTTGCTGTAGATTTTTTTGAGTTGTATGAACAATTCTCCACCACCTCTTGTGATTATTTTGTTTATAACTTTAATAGCAAATTAAGGGCAACCATTGACGCCATAGCTCCAGTGGCATCAATGAAAGAAGAAACTAATCATTTAAAGAGAAATTACAGAAAGGCAGAGCAGAAGTGGAGAATCTCGAAGTTTCAGGTCCATTATGATATTCTGAGAGAGCAACTTGGCATATATAACAAGGCAATTAGAAATGCCAACCGGGGTCATTTTTGGAACTTCACTATTAATCAGAATAATTAGGCTTGGTGTCAGTCAAGCAAGATCTGATTAGAAGTTTGATGACATGTGCCCTAGCCTACCAAGGAAAGGCACTATGGATTTATTTTCCCTGGTTGACACAGACATGCTCAGGAAAGTGATATCACAACTTAAGCCTTCTACCTGCCTTCTCGATCCTATCCCCACCACCTTCTTCACAACCGTTTTCAATTGCATATCTGAAGAAGTGCAAGCTATAGTTAATCACTCCCTGTTCACAGGCACTTTCCCCACTGCACTAAAAACTGTTAGGGTGAAACCCCTTCTGAAGAAAAGTTATCTATTATTCAGCTCTTAGCAATTTTTGGGCAAATCTCCAACTTTCCATTCTTAAGCAAAATGCTGGTGAAATTAGTGTTCGAACAGCTAAATGCTTTTTTAAGTGCCAACTGTATTTAAAAAAAAATCGAATCTGTTTTTTTTTATGCCCACCACAGCACAGACAGTCTTAGTTAAAGTGATAAATGATCTTAGAGCCAACACAGTTTCCAAACAAGTTTCTGTCCTTGTACTCTTAGAATAAGGTGCTGCATTTGACACTGTTGACCATGATGTCCTTCTGGAAAGACTAGAGAGGTGGGTTGGCTTCTCCGGTCCAGTTCTAAATTGTTTTAGGACCTATTTAACCTGTTACGTTCCCCAGTTTGTGTTGTAGTTTGTGTATTTGCATGTGTTTATTTCAGGAAATGGCTTCCTGAAATCCCTCAAGCAGCTGATTGGTCGACTCCATGGCTAATTGGAGAGCTGACCCCGCCCCTCGTCAAGAAGCAGCTGTCTCCAGTTACACATTCATTCTGAAGCTATATAAAAGCCAGTGTTCTGTTCAGGAGGTTAATTGCTGGGAGGTCATTGCAGAGTTATTGAATGTAATAGAGAATCATTGCTGAAAGAGGAAGCTGATGGCTAATTTACTATGTTAGTTGTTGTTATGTTCAGTGAGTTTGTTGCTCAGATAGAGCTTATTTGATGTCCTTTGGTTCTTAGTTTGTTTGAGAAATTATTGTTCTCCTGTTTTCATTTGTTCCCAGGGGGGAAGGGGAAGGCACCTAGGGAGTGTTTAGGCAAGAGGCCCGCGGGCATACATATACCCGTAGCATATTCACTGTCTAGGCACAATAGGGCGTAACAAACCAGTCAAGTGTTTTTTTTGTAACATAAAAATTCATATCACGTGTGCATTCCACATGGTTCGATTTTGGGTCCGGTACTGTTCAGTTTATATGTTACCCCTTGGCAGCATTATCAGAAAGCACAGCATTGATTGCCACTGCTACGCAGATGATATGCAACTTTATTTTGTGTGTCACGAAAGGATTTCAGCTCCAAGGATAAGTGATTAGACTGTATTAGTGATTTAAATACCTGGATAGCTCACAACGTCCTCCAGCTAAATCATCATAGGATCAAGGTACTTATTGTTGGAGCCAAAGCACATTTTAATTCATGCTCTTCTGTCTGGTCTACCCAAAAAAGCCATTGGCCAACTGCAAAACATACAGAATGCAACAGCATGGGTACTGACAAAGACCAGACAGAGAGAACACATTACACCGGTGTTAAGGTCTCTGCACTTGCTGCCTGTGAGTTTCAGGAGTACGTTTTAAGATTCTTCCATTGGTTTTTAAATCAATCCACGGTTGTGCACCCCAATACATGTCAGACAAGCTTTTAAGTTATTTACCCAGCTGGTCCCTCAGGTCCTCTGGCACTGGCCTTTTAACTATCCCAAATCCTTGGACTAAGATGCATGGAGAAACAGCCTTTAGTTATTATGCCCCAAGCCACTGGAATAGCCTGCCAGAGTACCTGGGAGGGGGGGGGGGAAGAGAACTGTGGACGTATTTAAAATATATATTTTTAGCTTTGCTTTTCCTTAGGGTTCTTTTTGGTTGTTCATTTGGGTGTCATTATTTTTTTACCTGTAAAGCACATTGCATTGCATTCCATGTCTGAAATGTGCTGTATAAATAAAGCTTGATTTGATTTGACCTATGGTAGATTGGTAAACATTTTAAAAAGCAGACATTGAATATCCCTTTGAGCATGGTAAAGTTATTAATTCCACTTTGGATGCTGTATCAATACATCCAGTCACTGCAAATATACAGGCCTCCTTTCTAACTCAGTTGCCAGTGAGGAAAGAAATCTCTCAGTGATCTGACCATGAGGCTAATGGTGACATTAAAATAGTTACAGAGTTCAATGGCTGTGATAGGAGAAATCTGAGAATGGATCAACAACATTGTAGTTACTCTACACTACTAACCCAAATGACAGAATGAAAAGATGGAAGCCATTACAGAATAAAAATATTCCAAAACATGCATCCTGTTTGTAATAAGGCAAACAAGTACAACTGCAAAAAATGTGGCAAATACATTAACTTTATGTCTTGAATACAAAGCGTTATGTTTGGGCAAATCCAACACAACACACCACTTAGTATTATCTTCATATTATTATGCATGGTTTTATGGGTAACCTAAAACACAAGGCCAAATATACGCTGGAGTTGCTTACCAAGATGACATTGAATGATCCTAAGTGGCCTAATTACAGTTTTGACTTAAAATCGTCTTGAAAATCTATGGCAAGACTTGAAAATGGCTGTCTAACAATGATCAACAACCAACTTGACAGAGCTTGAAGCATTTAAAAAATAATAATGGGCAAATACTGTACAATCCAGGTGTGCAAAGCTATTAAACACTTTCCCAGAAAGACTCACAGTTGTAATCACTGCCAAAGGTGACTCAAGGATGTGAATACTTACGTGAATTAGATATTTCTGTACTTAATTTTCAAGAATTTCTAAAAACATGTTTTCACTTTGTCATTACGGGGTATTGTGTGTAGATGGGTGAAGATACATTTTTTTTTTTTATGTGAATTCAGGCAACAGACTTTGACAACAGACTTTCAGCACACTTATAGGGAAGGACACTCAACAAGCACAGCGCTTACACAAATGACTGATTATTGACTGAGAGAAATTGATGATAAAATGATCGTGGGGGCTGTCTTGTTAGACTTCAGTGCAGCTTTTGAGTCTACTGCTGGAAAAGCGTATGTATTATGGCTTTACACCCTCTGCTATAACGTGGATAAAGAGTTACTTGTCTAACAGAACACAGAGGGTGTTCTTTAATGGAAGCCTCTCAAGCACAATCAAGGTAGAATCATGAATTCCACGGGGTAGCTGTTCAGGCCCCTTGCTTTTTTCAATCTTTACTAACGACATGCCACTGGCTTTGAGTAAGGCCAGTGTGTCTATGTATGCGGATGACTCAACACTATACACGTCAGCTACTACAGCAACTGAAATGACTGCAACACTTAACAAAGAGCTGCAGTTAGTTTTAAAATTTGTAGCAAGGAATAAGCTAGTCCTAAATATTTCTAAAACTAAAAGCATTGTATTTGGAACAAATCATTCACTAAACCCTAAACCTGAACTACGTCTTGTAATGAGTAATGTAGAAATTGAGCAAGTTGAGGTGACTAAACTGCTTGGAGTAACCCTGGATTGTGAACTGTCATGGTCAAAACAGTTTACAACAGTAGCTAAAATGGGGAGAAGTCTGTCCAGAATAAAGCACTGCTCTGCCTTCTTATCAACACTATCACCAAGGCAGGTCCTACAGGCTCTAGTTTTGTCGCACCCAGACTACTGTTTAGTAGTGTGGTCAGGTGAAAATGACAGTTGGCTCAGAACAGGGCAGCAGGGCAGGCCCTTTAAAGTACAGCAGCTAATGGGGATCCATAATAAATACAAATACAACAAAATGTGAAATAGGCCAAGGGCTATGAATAGTTTCTGAAGGCACTGTATGTTGTGCCCATATGAATGGTAGTAATCATTGAATAGTCGAGACTTGTTTTCTGGTGGAGTGACAACAGCTACTTTCAAATGAAATAAAACAGAGAAAATTTTAGCAAAATATGGTGTTCTGTTTCTAAGTAAAATGACTGAACATAAATGTACAATTACATTTGACTCTCGTAAGTGCTTCCTTATGAACCTGGATCTGAGGGCAGTTATGGTAACTAACATCTACAGCAGGCCTATTCTATCCCTATTTGTTAATAACATCAACACAGAATAGAGTACAGGATTCATTCCATGCCATCCTGTTACAGTGTTCCAGTGATGGTGAATGTTAAGGCTGGCTTCGTCTCCATCAATAATAAATAGTTGAAAGAACAATGTATAAACATTGCACATTTAGTCAATAAATTAACATCCTTCAATCAAACAAATGCAATAAGCAATAGGCCTATAGGGCTATTTAATTCACAGGAAGGGTTGAACAGGATATCAAGCACAGGTTATTATAATTTTTGTTTGTACTTTTTACCACTTTTTCTCCACATGTTCGTGATATCCAATTGGTAGTTACAGTCTTGTCGCATTGCTACAACTCCCGTACCGATTCCAGAGAGGCGAAGGTCGAAAGTCATGCGTCCTCCGAAACACGACCCTGACAAGCCACACTGCTACTTGACACACTGCTCGCCGGAAGCCAGCCCCACCATTGTGTCGGAGGAAACACCGTACAACTGGCGATCGTGTCAGCAAAAAAAGCATAGGTTATGAAGGATAGTGTAATGACATACAAAATACATAACATTGTTCCATAAGCCACTGTTGAATATGTCCATGAAGAATGAAGAGACAAGCTTTACACAACATAGTTTTTAGTGCGACTCTGCGAGAGGCTTGGAGATGAAGTCTGACAGGGTACCAGTGTCCGTCCGGCTCCTGATGACTTCCCTCTCCCTGTTGGTCCAAACAGCTCTGTAGAATGGAGTGATGCCATATTCCTCACTAGTTGGTCTCCTGGGACCAGTCCCTTTTCTCGATGAGCCGATCTCGGTTTCACCGCCTCTTTCATTATATGGTTTTCCATATTTTCCCTGCCATCAACCTCGATGTTGGCGCATTCGGAGCGATGAGGGTAGAAACTACCCCGGTCTGATGTTGGCTCTGATAGGGACGCGTGAGCAGGAGTGAGTTCTCTCTCCAAGTCTTCATGGTGATCCATGTCCCAGAGTGCGCTTTCACACAACATCCATGTGTAGAACAAGACAGTAAATATAGTATAAGTTTATACTGTATGTTCTGCTGTAGTTGAAGTGTTACTCGAATTACAACTGAAAAGCCTCCATGCTCTAAGCTGTATTTTCACCGTGTTTTAGTATCTCTACCTTATCAGTTACACCATTGTCATTGCGTTGCCCTCCATGTCAAATCAAATCAAATTGTATTTGTCACATACACATGTTTAGCAGATGTTAATGTGAGTGTAGCGAAATGCTTGTGCTTCTAGTTCCGAGTCAAATGACTCACGCTGATTACAAAACCCATATTACACAACAAGCGATGAGAATGGCTGTGATTTGTTGTCGATCGTACAAACTCAGTATTTAAAGAAATACACGTTCAAGGTCTTACCTGCTTCACCTTTGGCAATGCTGCACTTGATTCAGCTGTAGGCTATTGGTTCTTCTTTTCCTGGAGTTACACCAGAGATGGTCTGAGAATGATTTCTCTACTGTCTCTGGTTACACACCGCGCATAAGCGCTTTACTGAAGGAGGGGATTTCTTTTGGAAAAGTACATTGAATTAAAGACGAACAGGAAATACTGCCAATTGTTATGATCATTGTAAAATGAAATTTGCTGTGACGTAATGTCAGAGCAATTTTATGTTAGTTTAAAAAAAGTAGTTGGTTCACTAAAAATCAATGTTTGTTTGATTCCAAATCACCTTGACATTTGACCCTCCTTGAGGGGTCTGGAAATTTCCCGACAAAACTGAACATGAACGTTACTTTGATCCTGAGCAGTAATCCACCTTTTACAGCAATGATCAAAGTAACTTTGCGTCAGTTCACACTTTATTTTAGGGAGCCATATGTTTTTTTGGAAAGCATACCAGGAAGTAGGAAGTTTTTACAATTTAGTGTCTTGTCTTGTTTTGTCTTGTCTTGTGTTACACGTGATGTGTTGTGACGCTTGTAAAAATGTATTGGGGGAACAACAGCATTTATAGCTCGTGGGAAAGCATAGGCAGCGCAATCATAATTGTTTCTTTGAAAGCGTTGGGATTCAAAACACAACAGTGTAGTTTATATTGCCACTACAAAATGCAGGGCCTAATCTATGTGTTCAGTCATGAAAACGCTCGGAAAAGACAGATATCTAAACTTTCCAACTGTTTATGGTTTTTGCAGATTATTTCAAGTCATAATATATTAGAAAAATAAAATAGCTTCCTTTTGCATCCAAAGACTGAAATGCGTTATTTACTTCAAATACACCATATTCCTGTTCATCTCACATGCAGCCTGCAACATTGATCTGGACACTATTTCAGGACCATGGACAAGGACTTCCAACCAATTAAAGTTCAGGCAGCTGTGTGTGTTCTATACTACTGATATACAGACCTACAAAACATTAGGAACACATTCCTACTATTGAGTTGCACCCCCTTTTGCCTTCAGAACAGCCTCAATTTGTCGGGGTATGGACTCTACAAGGTGTCGAAAGCGTTCTACTTGGATGCTGGCCCATGTTGACTCCATACTTCCCACAGTTGGGTTAAGTTGGCTGGATGTCCTTCTGGTAGTGGACCATTCCTGATACAAATGGTAAACTTTTGAGCGTGAAAAACCCTGCATCGTTGCAGATCTTGACACAAACCCAGTGTGCCTGGCACCTACTACCATCTCCCGTTCAAAGGCACTTAAATCTTTTGTCTTGCCCATTCACCCTCTGAATGGCACACATGCACAATCCCTGTCTCAATTATCTCAAGGCTTAAAAATCCTTCTTTAACCTGTCTCCTCCCCTTCATCGACACTGATTGAAGTGGATTTAACAGATGACGTCAATAAAAGAACATGGCTTTCGCCTGGATTCACTTGATAATTTTACGTAATGTTTTGTACACTCAGTGTATATTGTATCCACAGGAGGTTGGTGGCACCTTAACTGGGGAAGACAGGCTTGTGGTAATTCCTGGAGCAGAATAGGCAGAATGGTATCAAATACATCAAACGTGTGGTTTCCATGTGTTTGATGTCATTCCATTCACTCCGTTCCAAACATTATTATGAGCTGTCCTCCCCTCAGCAGCCTCTACTGATTTGATCAACTACCAAGAGAAAGAATACACATAGAGAATAATAAAATAATTGGAAGAATTGAAGATAGGATTCATGCAACAAGAAGATGGGACTGGATGCCATGCAATGTCTAATTCTCACCATATGGTGGCAGTGTAATTCCATCGTGTGTGTGTGTGTGCGTATGTGTGTGTGTGTGTGCGTGTGTGTGGGAGTGAGAGAGAGAGAGAGAGAGAGAGAGAGAGAGAGAGAGAGAGAGAGAGAGAGAGAGAGAGAGAGAGAGAGAGAGAGGAGTTAGGGGTTCTGTACATAGAGAGTACAAACCAGGAGGACGAGGACAGAGAGATACCAGAGAGATGGTGAGTATGTCTGTTTGCTGATTTTAACATCAAGTCATTCTAGTTTTGCTTTAGACAACTATGATATCTCATATCGCTCTCTTCTTCTTCGCTGTTTGTGTTCGCAGTACGGATTCATAAACACCTGTCTGAAATCTCTGGTAATTGAGAAATTTGGTGAAGAAACATGGGAGAAACTGAGGTCTGGTATTTTGTGTACTAAGTAACTGTTGATGTAAATTTGAAATGATTCAGGACATGAGTATGCCAACTCTCTCTATCTCTTCAGGACCCTGGCAGAGGTCCAGGACACGTTCATGACTTATGAGATATACGATGATGTCATAACTCTGCGTCTGGTGCAGGAGGCATGTACTATGCTGGGTAAGTACCAATCGCTACGTTCTTTACAATTCTATAACAGTGTTTAATCTTGAACCAGAAACACAGGTCAGTGTTTTTGATACCCTTATATCAGTGGTTAGGAGTGTCTACCTCCTCGGGGAAGGGGGTGTGTTTGGCCAGGTGTTAACAACGTCCCTGCTGAGGCCCTCCAGGTGAGGTCAGGTGTTAACAACGTCCCTGCTGAGGCCCTCCAGGTGTGGCACAGGTGACCCAAGTGTGGCTCAGGTGTCCTGTACCCGAGGGGTCACCCCAGAGCCTGTGGACATGACACGGTGTCAGGGTTAGAATTACGGGACAGTCTACAGTCCCAAACTAAGGGGAGAGATAGGCACCATTTAGTTTGACAGTTGGTGATGATATAGTGATGACAATGATGATGATGTGGTGGTGTTGTGGCCACAGACATGCCTTCTGAGGTGGTGCTGAAGCTTTTCGGGGAGTACTTCTTCAGCTTCTGTAAGATGGCGGGGTACGACACCATGCTGCGTACGCTAGGAGGGAACCTGGTGGAATTCATTGAGAACCTGGATGCCCTTCACAGCTACCTGGCTCTCTCCTACCAGGTGACCTTCTCTTTGCGGCCTCTACAATGGATCAACTACTACCTATTTCAATCCATTAGAGCCCAGATATTTAAAAAAGATTATGTATGCAATAAATATCCTTCTTCCAGGAGATGAACGCTCCCTCGTTCCGTGTGGAGAAGAACGATGATGGGAGGATGTTGCTTCATTACTACTCGGACAGGAAAGGCCTATATCACATTGTGCCAGGTACGGTAATCATCCATACCTAAAGTGTACCTTTAATCTAAGGAGGTTATCTCTTTTCTCTCTGTGCAGGCATCATTGAGGCGGTGGCCAAAGACTTCTTTGACAGCGAAGTGAGCATGACCATCCTTAACCAATCAGAGGAGAACGAGCGCACAGGGAAGAAAGAGCATGTGGTCTTCCTGGTCTCTCAGAGGAGCCGAGGGTCAAAGAGGGATTTCCGGCCCCAAAGAGAGAAGAAGGAGGTAACCAAGGAGGATGAGGAGATTGATAGGAGGGTGAGAAGTTTATTTTTTACTTAAATTTGTCATGATTCAAAACAAGAGTCAAGTAGCAGTGTTTAAGTATAATATGTTTATAATGGAATGAAAGTAGAATGAGGTCGAGAGGGTTAAAAAATAAGAGCTAAGTAGTCTACACCCAGCAGACACTGTGGCCTCCAGGGGTTCAGTGTGAGATCTCTGGTGTATTCCTCTGGTCTGGTAACAGCATCAGGCAGAGGCATTGGAGAGGATGAGAGCCAGGTGTGCCAGTCTGCCCCACTGCCCTGCTGGGAAAAGATCACACTGGGACATGGTTAGGAGCGTTGTCATGTTTGGAAAAGGTTGGGCTCTTTCTTTACTTGAAGTGTTCACTCCAAAAGCAAAGTTTGTTGGACGCTTTCATGTTAATATGAGAACATCTAATGAGAACGGATTCTTCTGTGCCCCCCCACAGAGAACCTTCTGAAGTCATTCACACCCTGCTACCCAGATAAGCTGTGGATGGAGGAACAAGCATTCTGCAATGCTTTCCCTTTCCACATTGTCTTTGATAAACAGGTAAGGCAACTTGTGTCTTTCTAACTTTATGCAAAACAATAATTAAGCAGCTATTAGTCCTATTGGTACATTGTTACCAGTACTCTTCTCTATGTGTGCCCAGCTCAAGGTGAAGCAGACTGGGATTAACATCCAGAAGTTTGTCCCTGGGCTGCAGACGATGGATAGCCGTCTGGATGAGTACTTCAGCATTGTCCATCCACAGGTGACCTTCAACATCGAGAGCATCAGGAAGTTCATCAACAGCCAGTTTGTCCTGAAGACCAGACGGGAGATGGTGCCGCTGGCCTCTCAGCATCAGTCCATGCTCAAACTCAGAGGTTCAGTCAAACTCCCCTTCTCTGATCCGATGTCTGATTGTGCAGGTAGGCTCTGCATTGTGTCCATGGTATCACTGAATAACTCCCCTGTACCCAGGTCAGATGATGTGGATGGAGTCTCTGGGCTGTATGGTGTACCTGTGCTCCCCGAAGCTGCGCAGCCTGCAGGAGTTGGAGGAGAGGGGTCTGCACATCTCCGACATCGCCCAGCACGACACCACCCGGGACCTCATTCTGCTTAACCAACAGCGTCTGGCCGAGATGGAGCTGTCCAATCAGCTGGAGCGCAAAAAGGCACATACATCTCTCCTTCTTTGTCCGTTTCTCATCTCACTGTTTTCTCATCCTCTTTGTCTATCATGTTTTAATTTCATAGGAGGAGCTGAGGATCCTCTCACGCCACCTCGAGGCGGAGAAGAAGAAGACAGAGACTCTGCTCTACGCCATGTTGCCTCGCCACGTAGCCAACCAGCTGAAGGAGGGCAAGAGGGTGGAAGCAGGTACGATGGAAATGTCTGCCTAATTCCATATCTACCTGGTCCTCCAGACAGGGCCAGCATATCTGCTGCCTTTCATTTTGTTCTACTGTTCAAATGAGCTAGAAGACCTGTGTAATGAAAAGTATGGCCGTTACAAATATCTCTGCTTCCCCTTTCTCCCTCTATTTCAGGTGAGTTCCAGGTGTGCACCATCCTGTTCAGTGATGTGGTCACCTTCACCAATATCTGTGCTGCCTGCGAGCCCATCCAGATCGTCAACATGCTCAACTCCATGTACTCCAAGTTCGACCGCCTTACCAGCGTCCATGACGTGTACAAGGTATACAGAGAGAAAGAGAGAGGTACATGAAGGGGTAAATGAAAGGTTGACTGAAGGAGAGGAGATAAGGGAAGGAAAATTATTGAGATGCAGCCAACCTTTCAATGAGTGCTATGAACGCCTCGGCTCTTCCAGGTGGAGACTATTGGAGACGCCTACATGGTGGTGGGTGGGGTTCCCATTCCAGCTGACAGCCATGCAGAGCGGGTGGCCAACTTTGCCCTGGGTATGCGTATCGCTGCCCGGGAGGTGACCAACCCTATCACTGGGCAACCCATCCAGGTGACTTTATAGTGCAAAATGAGCTGTTCTTTAATGAAGCTATGGAATTGTGATTTAAAGTGACTGTGTGTGTGTGTGTGTGTGTGTGTGTGTGTGCGTGCGTGTGTGTGTGTGTGTGTGTGTGTGTGTGTGTGTGTGTGTGTGTGTGTGTGTGTGTGTGTGTGTGTGTGTGTGTGTGTGTGTGTGTGTGGTGTGCGTGTGTGTGTGTGTGTGTGTGTGCGTGTGTGTGTGTGTGTGGTGTGCGTGTGCTAGATTCGGGTGGGTCTGCATACAGGTCCAGTGCTGGCTGGTGTGGTAGGGGACAAGATGCCTCGATACTGCCTGTTTGGAGATACGGTCAACACTGCCTCCCGCATGGAGAGTCACGGAGTGCCTGACCACATACACCTCAGCCCCTTCACATACAGGTAGTGCCAACATGGCTCCCATTCAGATTTGCCAATATAGTTGGCCGAAGAACTTAGTTCTTATCGTTCTGATTCTCTCTAACTATACCTATCTGCAGTGCGCTGGAAGATAAGGGCTTTGACATCCTGGAAAGAGGAGAGATCCAGGTGAAGGGGAAAGGCCTGATGACCACCTACTTCCTGCTGCAGAACCTGTGTGTGTCTGAGGACACCATCATGGCCAGAGGGACAGGAGAGCCCTGCGTGTACAGAGACAACCAGCAGGGGGCGGGAGAGAGCGAGAGAGGTTAGGCAATTTGGGTTTGTTCGAATTGCTAGCTAGTATGGGGAAAAAAAGGTTATTAAACAACAAAATGTGTTTATTATTGGACAAGTTATACAGCCTTCATTACATATCAGAAGATATGAAAGATTAATTTTCATATGATACAGCCAGATAAAGGAGTCTTTTTTGTCCCATTTAGACACAGAAGAACCAGACAGTGTGAGAAAGGAAGAAACGAATGGCCAAACCATGGCATCTGCTTCTTCTTCGGGTGACTTCACCAACAAAGACACACCTTTTCTGGGAGACACTACACCTTTTCAAAAGGGCCACCTCAACGACGTGAACTCACGATTCTGCCGACTGCTCTAAGTATGTGGAGTTGGACCCCATTTGTAAGCACATCATTTAAAAATCTGAGACTATTTAGGAAATGAAATGTTGAACTCCACAAAGGCATGCTAGTTCTGACAGTTTCCAAAGAATCAACAATGTTTCTACACATGCTTGCTAACCCACTGGGCAGTCAAAACTCCCCTTCGGCGATCAGTAGGCCCAGTAAACTTGGACCAGTCAATTCAATGTCTATTCAATGCTGGTTCAATGTAATTTCATTGAAATGACGTGGAAACAACGTTGATTCAACCACTGTGTGCCCAGTAGAAAGTTTTATGAATACTGTAGACAGAAAGTGATAAATCGGTATCTCAAATTTTTGTTGATGATCCAATGGTCTCCATGTTGATGCAACATTATAACCACATAAACATGATGATCTTTAGATATTCTAAACAGGTTGATTCAATCCGTGGGAGACTCCTGGGTGAGCTCTGTGTTGTTGTGGTGACTGCCGCCTGCTGGGGGACACCTGGGGTTGCCATGGGGTGGGGACACCTGGGGTTGCCATGGGGTGGGGACACCTGGGGTTGCCATGGGGTGTGGACACCTTGTCGGTGCATCATTGCCTTTCCCTCATTAGCACTTTCCTGGGCCTTCAAATGAGTGTAAATTAAATAAGAGACGAGGAAAGGTAGCAGCCATTATAGAAAAGACTAGCTTCATGTGCAGCTGCTGTCAACACCAGAACTCTGCCATAGCTAATACATGCCCCCCAGGCTTGTATTCGATAGCAGAAAGATAGCAGAGAGACGGATCTATTGAATAGAGATGCTGTTGTTTTGGGATCCTGAGTGGCGCAGCGGTCTAAAGCACTGCATCTCAGTGCAAGTGGCGTCACTACAGTCCCTGGTTCAATTCCAAGCTGTATCACATCCGGCCGTGATTGGGAGTCCCATAGGGCGGTGCACATTTGGCCTAGCGTCATCTGGGGTAGGCCGTCATTGTAAATAAGAATTTGTTCTTAATTAACTGGCTTGCCTAGTTAAATGAAGGTTACATTTCATTTTTTATAGTTTGGGGTCTGCTAGACAACAAGGAACGTCTCCTGTCACTCCTTGGCCTTTCCAGATGCTAATCATGAGTACACAGTAACTGTAATTTGCATAAGGAGGTGTTGATGTGGGATCTTATATAGCCTAAACCTTGTACAGTTGGGATGTTCTTAGACGTGTTTAGTTTAGGTCTGGTTCCTCATTTTCCAACTCCCTGTGGCCCTTTTCGCTGACTAAAGTAAACAGATAACAGTTGAGAAAAAGGCCCGAATGGAGACAGCAACGTTGCAGTACAGTCCCATGGAGCACCAAACAGAAGCACTGAAGTTGCTACAGAATGTGCGCCCTCACCAAACAGCGATCAGTAGGCCCAGTAAACTTGGACCAGAAAAACAAGTGACAACCATCCACGACTCGTCAGCAGCGGCCCGCACAATAGCAGAAAAGGCGCGTGAAAGTGTCATTACGCAGCTAATCGATATTCTAACCCAAATACTCACAGTCGAGAAAGAAATCAGTCATAGTTTGTTTCAGGATCTGAGGACATTTCTGCACCCTAAAGTGAGTGTTTTATCCCTTATATGAAATTCTAATTTCTTGGTGAGTGATGGTTTGCATAATTTGACAAAAAGTTTGATATCTTTCTATTTGGTTGATAGGCTAGAGATTAGAATAAAATTATTATGAATGAGAAAACAATATTGTATGAATATCAAAATATTTTGTATATGTTAAAAAGAAACTCCATTTGTTATGCCTGACTCATGTTGGCGAGACGTAAAAGCTTCCCAGTCGAAACAGTTCACGGATATATTATGACGACGTTTTTGTGACGTTTTGGTATTTTTTTCGTGAAGGGTATAATTGCAGACCGCAATTAGGGGCGTTTTCTGATATAGGTGTTTCTTGATATCAAGTTACACCAATTGATGCTAGCCATTGGTCTGTGGCCGTTTATTTTATGTCGGGACAACAGTTGTTGACAACTGTAGCTAAACCTAACCCTTTTCTTAATTTGAACCGTTAATAATCCTAACCTGACACGTACGTTATCCGAACCTTTATGTTTTGTATTGTAAAGCAATTAAAAATGTCGAATATAGAAAGAACAAACAAAGAGTGTACAAACAACATTCCTTGTCTGCTCTTACCAGAGTTTCTAAACGGTCGTCACTAGTTACCACAGCCACAAAGTGATTGCTTCCGACAAGAGCACAAAACGTGTACAATCTTTAGACAAATTTAAAAGCAAATCTAGAGCCGATTCTGTTATAATAATGGTATGGTAATAATAATGCAGTTTATTTTATAAAGTGGTTTCTTGCATCAAACAACAAGAACATTTTCAGTCACCTCCTTGTCTAAAGGACAAGTGGATAAACAGATTAATGTCAAACCCAGATTTTTTTTCTCCAAAGGTCTCATGGAATATTGGCCTACATTGAACACAACACATTGGCTACTACTGTAGGCTGAATGATAGAACAGCCATTTCCAAGTTCAAATGTTATGGAATGCATTTTCTCAGTTGTTTTTGATGGTAGGCCACACTGGTAGGCCTATATTATGATCAAATTGCCACAGTAGTTTACTTGAACAATGTCTGAAACTGTAATTTAAAGCGGGTACAGCCTCAGTGTTCACAGTAAACTCGAGCTGGAAGTTGAAATTTGCTCAGTGAAATAAACATTTGGAGGAAACATTGCTTCTCTTACTTTATTAGTTAACAAATATTTATATGGATTAGTCCACATTCGTTATCCTAAACTGCGATGTAAACAAATCATCTGTGGCAAGAGCCCATCAATCTAGTCTGACTAGTTTTCATGCACATTACTTCACTAGAGAAATACTGCACCAAACATCTAGATGTAAATAGACATTAAAAAAATGGCAATTTGTTACAGATTTCTCGATTTACCCCAATTAATTGAAGCTATTTTGAGGAACTGTACTGGCTATGTTGTTGCTATGATGACACGAGCGACAAACAATAGTAATATTGCCGCTTTTTCTTTTTTTTTCAAACAAATGTCTTCGGGAGTATGCGAGCAGAGATGTTCGCCTAGCCGAGTTCTGCTCGGAGCAAACCGAACCTATGTATGCGGACGCCTCTACCAAATATGTTTTATAACTAACGCAAGACAGACCAGAGCCTGTCGTTTCCAATGGGGGCAAAACAAGCGAGGCGGTGAACAGAGCCAAGCACGACCTAGTGAGAACCTATTGGCTCAATCTAGCATTTATTTGCATATTTCCGTTAGGGAATGCCTACTCTGTGAAATGTGCGTGTGCAAGAATTCAAGTCTCCCTTGCACTCCTAATCAACACCATTTTAAAAACGTTGGCAAAGTGTAAAGTCTACAAAACTCAATCCATTCTGTTTGTTATAGATTTTAATTTTGGAAATTGTATGAGATTTGGTTTCATCAACCAAAATCCATCTCGCTCCATCTACTCCCACTGCCGGCCACTGGATTTCCTCTCATCACCAAAATTGGTAGTGAGTGGAAACGCCAACCTGATACTTCACATATATACATCCGGTGAAATATCTGTCTCATTGTTCTATCTGTGCTTCTACTCTCTCCACCTAGGAAAGCATAGAGCTAAGGAACATCTGTGTGCGCATGGCAATGAGGGACTCTGACTGTCATAAGGACCGGGACCTTAGAGATCTGCAGGACTGTTTAAAAGCCATGGTGGACAGTCTGGTGTCTTCTCTCATCAACATGAACCATCCCGTGGCCGTTCAGACATCACGCACCCTTGAAGAGATACATCTGAGCTTCCCTGAAATCTGAATAGCTAATATTTCACTTTACCTAATCTCAGGGTTGATAGCCTATTGTTTACTGGAATGTACTTTTTAAATCATTTATTTTATTTCAAATTATTGGAGGTGCAACTATTTAGGCCTCCTTTGTAAAAAGGAATGTCCGAAGAAATGATACTAGGACAAAAATGTGTGTTATGCAAAGTGTTTTATACAAATCCTCCTTAAAGGCCTGAAGTTTCTGTCAGTTTGAAAAACCTACCAGTAATTCCAATTCCCAACAGTTGTGTACTGTAGACCTGCCCATGGTGGGTTGGCCTTTCCAAAGTATAATTATGTTTCATTGGGTAATAAACATTGATTGAATCGTTGTATGATGTTGTTACTTCACATTTCTGTGGATATATGTTCAGATCTGACCTTTAATACAAGGTGTGACTAAAAGGGCTATGTGGATGAATGAGAAGCATGGGGCATGCCCGCACATTACAGCTGTTGTCACCGGATGGCGCTATTTATCAAGGAAGTAGTTAAAATCCATTATCTTGGTATTTTGTGCTAGCCCAGCACTGAAGCACCTGATTCAACTAATTTACTATACATCAAGCCCTACAGCCCTTGTTTAGACTTTGTGGATCCCAGGAACAGGATTGAAGAACATTGCTCTTAATAAATAGTGGTTCTTAAAAGGCTACAAGTTGTAAAATGTTTTTAAATGTTTTATAGTTAGACAGGTTTTTTATAGTACTACTGTAGATACAGTGGGGCAAAAAAGTATTTAGTCAGCCACCAATTGTGCAAGTTCTCCCACTTAAAAAGATGAGAGGGAGACAAAACTTATTTTCCACCATAATTTGCAAATAAATTCATTACAAATCCTACAATGTGATTTTATGGAATTTATTTTCTCATTTTGTCTGTCATAGTTGAAGTGTACCTATGATGAAAATTACAGGCCTCTCTCATCTTTTTAAGTGAGAGAACTTGCACAATTGGTGGCTGATTAAATACTTTTTTGCCCCACTGTAGATACTGCATTAAAGCAAGTTAGTTGACAGCCCTATCAAATATAGTTAATACCAGGTCGGCCATTCACAGGTGGACTACATTACACGGGCAAATACAGAACTCTAAGCTTGTGACACATCCTGTTCTCAGGGTCTGAGATGGTCCTAGACGGCTGAGTCAGGAGTCAGGGCTCGGGCCAGGGCCCACCATGTGGTGCGTGGGTGTCTGGAGCAGTCTGCAGTCTGGGTTTAGGGGTTGTCCCAGGATGTATGGACCCCCATCCCACTCGTTCCACTCTAGCATGTCTCCATTGTTTCCTAGGAGTGCAAGATGATTCATTCAATAATTAATTCATCCATTGAGTCATCGTCTGTAATCTGAATTTCATTTTTCACCAGTTGTGGCTAATTGAAGACAATGTAGTCTGGCAGGTAGCGTAGTGGTTAAGAGCATTGGGCCAGTAACCAAAAGATTGCTGGTTGGAATCCCCGAGCCATCAACAGGGTGAACAATGTGCCCTTGAGCAAGGCACTTAACCCTAATCGCTCTGGTTATTAAGAGTGTCTGCTAAATGACGTTAATGTTCTGTGTACGTGTGTGGTCTTTATGTACACTATGTATTTGACTAATAGGTAATGAAAGCCTTCTGAACAAAAAAGGATCCTTTCTTTTCAAATGATATTCTCTAAACCCTGCACCTGTATGGAGTGATGTGATGTGTGTATACCGTGTCTATGTCCATTTGAATGGTTCCAGACAGAACCTGTGTGATAGCGGGAGAGCCATGCAGTGACTCACGATTGTGGGAAAACTGTAGGCTCAAGAATTAGTCCCACAACAGCATAGGACTGTGGAGGTGCTAGACAGTGGGCGGTAGTTGGTGGTCAGAGGGAATTTCCCCCCTTGGTCTGATATGGGTCTAGGTAGGCCCTGACAGCTGATTGGACCTGTAACATGGCCTGTTTTGGTAGTTTAGTGTTAGCACTGTCAACCACATAGAGAGTTGTTTAAGCATCCTGACAGTTTTGGAACTGTTATCGAGTTTCTACATCTAGCTGAGTGAAATCAGACAAGTCACGAGTCACCTTCTCCTCTCCTGGGGTGGGAAGGGTGATGTCATGGCTTAGATGTTGGTTGCCATGGTTGCTGCACACAGACCTGTATGTGTGTGTGTGTGTGTGTGTGTGTGTGTGTGTGTGTGTGTGTGTGTGTGTGTGTGTGTGTGTGTGTGTGTGTGTGTGTGTGTGTGTGTGTGTGTGTAAATGTATGCGTGGGTGGGGGACTGAATTGACTGGTGGGTTTTCGTCCATGATGTCATTCTAGCAGGGTGACTTTGGCATGTGTGAATATGTGACTGATTGGGATCTGCTCTTTACCCCACAGAAGCAGTCAAAGAAATGACGTGCCTGCTTCTTGTGTACCCTCCAAAGAGACTTAATAAGGATTTGATTTATAACCCAGAGATGGTCATTTGATCAGCCGCACACCCCAACCCCCCAGACCTCTCTCCCCTTCTTCCATCACTCCTCTAAGGTGCCGTTCACAAAGGTACCCAATTCAATTCTCACTAATTGGTCTTTTGACTAATCAGATCAGCTCTGAAAAAGAGCTGATGTGAAAATATCTGGTTTGATTGGTCAAAAGACCAATTAGTGCAAAAAATACCGGAATTGGGTTGTCTCTCAATTAAATTCAAAGGGCTCCATCTCTTCATCTCTCTCTCTCTCTCCCTCCATCTCTTTCAATCTCTCTCTCTTCTCATCTCTCTTCCTCCATCTCTCTCTTTCCATCTTTCTCTCTCTCATCTAGCTCTCTTTTCATCTCTCTCTCATCTAGCTCCCTTTTCATCTCTCTCTCTCATCTCTCTCCCTATCTCTAGCTGGAGGGTAGTAAGGCTAGTACAGAGTCAGTGTACACTTTTTGGAAGGAATCACATTCATTCTCATTAGATCTGAATCATGTCAGATGGAAGGAATAATATTCATTCTCATTAGATCTGGATTATGTCAAATGGAAGGAGTCACATTCATTCTCATTAGATCTGGATTATGTCAAATGGAAGGAGTCACATTCATTCTCATTAGATCTGGATTATGTCAAATGGAAGGAGTCACATTCATTCTCATTAGATCTGGATTATGTCAAATGGAAGGAATCACATTCATTCTCATTAGATCTGGATTATGTCAAATGGAAGGAATCACATTCATTCTCATTATATCTGGATTATGTCAAATGGAAGGAATCACATTCATTCTCATTAGGTCTTGATCATGTAATATGGAAGGAATCACATTCATTCTCATTAGATCTTGATCATGTCATATGGAAGGAATCACATTCATTCTCATTAAGTCTTGATCATGTCAGATGGAAGTGGACGGAGCATGACAGGGCAGAAATCCATAAAACCCAAACCGCCTCCGGGCTTCATGATGACCTCATACAGATACAGAACACCCTGACGCCATCAGTCTGTCATTCTCACCTTCACTTATTGAGGGGCATGGCCGGCTCTAGCCTTTTGCGGGCCCTAAGCGAGATTTGGTAAGTTTTAGATTTAATTTCTTGCAATTCTACCCATTTTGCCATGGGTGTAGAGAAAATGTTGCAGTTTTATAACAGATGACATGCAATTCTAACCATTTGCCATGGGGCGGAGAGAAAACATTGCATTTTATGACAGATTTCATGCAATTCTACCCATTTGCCATGGGATGTAGAGACAACTTTGCATTTTTATAACACATTTCATGCAATTCTACCCATTTGCCATGGAGTGGAAAGAAATGGTTGCAGTTTTAAAGCAAATTTCCTGCAATTCCCACAATGAGTGGTTGCAGTTTTAAAGCAAATTTCCTGCCATTCCCACAATGAGTGGGAATGACTAACAAAATGAATGGGGCCTCCTGGAGGTCAGGGCCCATGGGGACGTGCCCTGTGTCCCCGGTCGGTATTCGGCCGTGACTTACTACAAGTTCAGATACCATTCAAAGCATTGTAAGCTATTTAGAATAGACTACAAGGGAATCAGTGAGTCAAGTTTCACTGAGGGGGGTTTTCCGTTTGTTGTAGTGTATTAACAGCAGTAGTTCCTTATGTTTAGTCGAATACACTACCATTGCCAGCCAAGCAAAGCTTTAGAACTCTTATAGCACTTTGTTTTCCCAAAGCAACTGCAAGATCAGATCCCTGCCTTGAATGAACTCCCAACCCAGGTCTCGAGGGACTCGCTGGTCTGTCTTTGTTTAGTCTACTACTGCACAACAGACAAAACACACCACTGGGGACGAGATGATGAGACGATCACTCGTCACTTCACTTCTGACCTCTCAGCTCTCTCAACACTATCCTTACCAACTGATACTGAGCCTAATAGCTGTGTTGTCATGACAACGGTATACGCTTACAAGAGATTTCCATGTCATCGGATGAATACGTGACAAGAAGCCTCAATGTGTATCTCTGTGTTTAAGAATCCAGCAACGGTCGCTTAAGGTCGCTGCAATCATGAACCTTTGCTGCAATCCTGATTTTTTTTTGTGACCTTACAACATAATTGGTTTCTATGCTGACCCCAAAGACATCTATGACACAGGAGACCAGACCCGGTCCACCAGTAGACCCCGGTCCACCTGTGGGATAACTCACTCTCTACACTACAAAACCTGTCACACGATCCAATTTTCCAATCAGAGTGATTGATAACCTTGTCTATACCAATCACCCTGAGGGGCTCATTGTCTCATTCAGCAGATTAAAAGTCAGTGAGATGATACATTTTCTTATCACTCAGTCAGTCTGTAAAGCGATGATATCATCCCATATAATGAGTGGAATAAATGCTATGACAATATAGGTCCAGTATTCATCACAATAGTTCTATAATATACACTCATGGCTCATTTTCTGTTTTGATAAGCATTGAATTGCTTCAAAACACCCATATCGATTTGAAAACCATGTTGAACTGTTGTAAAAGGAACCAATGAAATGTTTGACTGGGGAATAAAAGAGCAGCCATCCAGGGAGATAATCAATGTCAGTTCTCTCAGTCTGAGATGTGATGATGTCACCCTGTTCTGTAGAGTGCAGTGGGAAGGATAAACTGAGGCAGACTGATAGACGGTATTTATCTCATTAGCTGTTTTTAGACTCATGAATCATTTCAGACTCTGGGGATCAGGGTGAATTACAGGGGCATTCCCATTAAAACCTCAGACCTCAAAAGAACCTTCAAATGCACACACACACACACACACACACACACACACACACACACACACACACACGTTTTTTTAGGTCAACCTGAGTCAATGTGTATGAAGCCCGGCTTGGGACATCATACCAACACTACTACCCTATATTAGCAGATAAACATTTTCCCTTCTCTTTGTCTGCCACAGACTGAATGTAATTTCTCTCCCAGTGTGTTTGTCACAAAGGATGCTCATTCAGACATTCACAGTATATACACCAGGGAGGGGTGAGTTAAACTAATTTAGACAACAGTGCTAACTAACCACGCTTAATTGTAACATATACAGTGGGGCAAAAAAGTATTTAGCCAGCCACCAATTGTGCAAGTTCTCCCACTTAAAAAAATGAGAGAGGCCTGTAATTTTCATCATAGGTACACTTCAACTATGACAGACAAAATGAGAAGAAAAAAATCCAGAAAATAACATTGTAGGATTTTTAATGAATTTATTTGCAAATTATGGTGGAAAATAAGTATTTGGTCACCTACAAACAAGAAAGATCTCTGGCTCTCGCAGACCTGTAACTTCTTCTTTAAGAGGCTCCTCTGTCCTTCCACTCGTTACCTGTATTACAGTTTTTTTTGATTGCTAAACGACAGTGGACACAACTGGAGTCACATGTGCAAAACTCTAACTACAGTCTGCACAGCAGCAGTTCATGTGGACCAAACTCTAGTTCTGGACCAAACTCTAGTTTTTCATTGCTTGAACACAGTTTTCAAAACTCTACACACTTATCCCATGACTTTAACCACAACCTGCACAACACTGTGGATTTACAGCACTTTGTTCAAATGCTAACACACTGCTGTCAAAACTGTGAACCACACATTCAAAACGGAATAGATTTCAGCCTTGTAGCTTTCGAACACTGCTGATCGCAATTTCAGCTGAAAGGCTAAGCAGGTGTCTTGTTTTAGACTTGTTAGTGAACACACACACATATTACAGTATATATAGGTAGAGCTCAGAAAGACTAATTTTGGAAATGGAACAAGGAAGATGGGTTCGTGGAGGGAGAAGGGTGGCAGGGAGAGGGCGGATGCGTGGAGGAAGACAAAGAAGACAAAGAGCTGTTATTTCAGATGAAATAAGGGCTACACTTATAGACCATGTCGTGAACCATGGTCTCTCATTGAGAGAGGCAGGGTTGAGGGTGCAACCCAATCTGCAAAGATCCACAGTGGCATCTGTAATGCGAATTTTCCATCATACAAACAGGTGAGAGTTACATCCTTACAGTAAATGAAAACATTACAGGAATCTATTTTGTATTGCAATTATATAATATTTACACAGACCCACTGGCTCCAGGTCATCTACAAGTCCATGCTAGGTAAAGCTCCGCCTTATCTCAGTTCACTGGTCACGATGGCAACACCCATCCGTAGCACGCGCTCCAGCAGGTGTATCTCACTGATCATCCCTAAAGCCAACACCTCATTTGGCCGCCTTTCGTTCCAATACTCTGCTGCCTGTGACTGGAACGAATTGCAAAAATCCCTGAAGTTGGAGACTTTTATCTCCCTCACCAACTTCAAACATCTACTATCTGAGCAGCTAACCGATCGCTGCAGCTGTACATAGTCTATTGGTAAATAGCCCACCCATTTTCACCTACCTCATCCCCATACTGTTTTTATTTATTTACTTTTCTGCTCTTTTGCACACCAATATCTCTACCTGTACATGACCATCTGATCATTTATCACCCCAGTGTTAATCTGCAAAATTGTAATTATTCGCCTACCTCCTCATGCCTTTTGCGCACAGCTTGTATATAGACTCCCCTTTTTTTCTACTGTGTTATTGACTTGTTAATTGTTTACTCCATGTGTAACTCTGTGTTGTCTGTTCACACTGCTATGCTTTATCTTGGCCAGGTCGCAGTTGCAAATGAGAACTTGTTCTCAACTAGCCTACCTGGTTAAATAAAGGTGAAATAAAAAAATAAAATAAATATATTACAGTAAGTTTGACTGTAAAATATATTTTTTACAACAGGACCCAAAGGCTGCCCCCAACAGGGGGAAGAGGAAAAATATTTTCAGATGCGCAGGAAAATGCTATTGTTGACATGGTTGTTTTCAACAATGCAATAAAACTGCGGGAGATTCAAGATAGAGTGCTGGCTGATAATGATATATTTGAAAATGTTAATTCTGTCAGCACAACAACTATTGCTGCCCATTGCCCCCAACCTAACCTGACTCCTATGTATCTTTGCCATTGGGTAAACCAGAAGAAGAGGCGAAGCGAGAGGGTTTACTCTGCCCCAAATCTTTCCACGAAAATAAGACCACGAAGTGGTCAATGAAAGTGTTGATTTTGGTCAACAAAAATGTAATTGCTAATTTGTCAACAGGCGTATTTGATCGAATAGAAGTTTCGTAATGTTCGGGTTGTTCTGAATGCACTGATATAAGTGGACGCACGTGGCATTCCGGCAACTTTGGTCACACACGTATCTGCCCTCTCATTGGCTAGAACGGTCCCATCTGATCTCGCCTCCTCCCGCCTGGTTTCCATTTTTGTTATTTGTATTGTTAGAGCGGTCACTCGACTATTTTATCAATAGAATATATTATATTTGGGTAAACTGGTTTTGCACGGCATCGTATTTTTATTATTATTTTTGTTGTCAAATATAACAGACAGACATTATGGAGTTTAATAATTGAAAATAACATAAAAGCATACATCAAGTTACAATGAAACAGTTATACACTGTACCGTTCGAGAGAAACAGTGAACAGGTAAAAGAGCAAAGATACCAATATGTCCAGGTAAGACGTCTGAGGTTACGTACACAGCTATACAAAATATTTACAGTAAAAAAAACACTAGCATTTCTACAGTAAAACTGTGCACTTACTGTTTTTCAGAGAGTAATGGAGGTGGAAGCACTGGAAAGACCACATTCATTTGTATTTATCGATGAAGCTGGATTTAACCTTGCCAAAACACAGCGCAGAGGAAGGAATGTTATAGGTCAAAGGGCCAACTGTGGAGGTTCCAGGCCAAAGGGGGGAAAATCCCCATGTGTGCTGCAATGGCCAATGATGGTTTGCTTCTCAACACACCACTCATTGGCCCATACAACACAGAAAGGCTTATAGCTTTCCTAGAACAGCTCTATGCTCAGCTAGTGCCAGCAGAACAGGGGGAGCCAGTAAGAAACCCCCAAGTTTTTGTCATAGTTTCGATAACGTTGCTTTTCACCACTCTGCAGCTGTCACAGATTGGTTTGCAGCACATCACATATTTATGGTTTTGTACCTGCCTGCATATTCACCCTTCCTCAACCCAATAGAGGAGTTTTTCTCTGCCTGGAGGTGGAAAGTGTTTGGTCACCACCCACATGACCAAATGTCTCTTTTGGAAGCCATGCGTGCCGGATGTGAGGACACGAGTCCAGAGGACTGCCAGGGATGGATAAGGCACTCCAGAAGGTTCTTCCCCAGGTGCATGGCAAGAGAAAACATTAGATGTGATGTTGAAGAAAACCTGTGGCCTGATGCTAGAGAGAGGCAGGATTAGCCCCTCAATTATTTGTTCGAATTACAGTATGTACTTTTAGTTTCTACCTTTTTTTTCTCATTACTGTAATTCCGTAAATTACTACAGACTATTGAAGCAAACTGCTAATTTTAATTTACCTTAAAGAATTGTTATGTTCTAAAAAAATATATAAATCATGTGAAAGAATGTCACTCTTTTCTTTGAAGAAAATATTACTTTGTATGAAGTCACTGAAATTGTTCAAACTGTAAAGATGAAAAGTTTGTATTTTCTGTATTGGTGTTTGATGCTAGTGTTTTTACTCTCAGTGTGTTCTGAGAGACAGTGTGTGTTATCTCAGTGAGGGTTGTGCATAGTGTTTGGCTGCACTGAGCGTGTTTTGAGCCATGTGTTAAGAGTTGTGTTGCTTGGAATGAGTTTTGCAGGTGATGTGAACTGTTTAGCTCAGGTGACTGTTGGTAGTGCAGACTGTAGTTAGAGTATTGCACATGTGACTCCAGTTGTGCCCACTGTCGTTTAGCAATCGAAAAAAACTGTAATGGCACCTGTTTGAACTTGTTATCAGTATAAAATACACCTGTCCACAACTTCAAACAGTCACACTCCAAACTCCACTATGGCCAAGACCAAAGAGCTGTCAAAGGACACCAAAAACACCAGGCTGGAAAGACTGAATCTGCAATAGATAAGCAGCTTGGTTTGAAGAAATCAACTGCGGGAGCAATTATTAGGAAATGGAAGACATAGAAGACCATTGATAATCTCCCTTGATCTGGGGCTCCACGCAAGATCTCACCCCGTGGGGTCAAAATGATCACAAGAACGGTGAGCAAAAATCCCAGAACCACACAGGGGGACCTAGTAAATGACCTGCAGAGAGCTGGGACCAAAGTAACAAAGCCTACCATCAGTAACACACTACGCCGCCAGGGACTCAAATCCTGCAGTGCCCAGACGTGTCCCCCTGCTTAAGCCAGTACATGTCCTGGCCCGTCTGAAGTTTGCTAGAGAGCATTTGGATGATCCAGAAGAAGATTGGGAGAATGTCATATGGTCAGATGAAACCAAATTAGAACTTTTTGGTAAAAACTCAACTCGTCGTGTTTGGAGGACAAAGAATGCTGAGTTGCATCCAAAGAACACCATACCTACTGTGAAGCATGGGGGTGGAAACATTATGCTTTGGGTCTGTTTTTCTGCAAAGGGACCAGGACGACTGAGCCGTGTAAAGGAAAGAATGAATGGGACCATGTATCGTGAGATTTTGAGTAAAACCTCCTTCCATCAGCAAGGGCATTGAAGATGAAACATGGCAGGGTCTTTCAGCATGACAATGATCCCAAACACACTCCCCGGGCAACAAAGGAGTGGCTTCGTAAGAAGCATTTCAAGGTCCTGGAGTGGCCTAGCCAGTCTCCAGATATCAACCCCATAGAAAATCTTTGGAGGGAGTTGAAAGTCCGTGTTGCCCAGCAACAGCCCCAAAACATCACTGCTCTAGAGGAGACCTGCATGGAGGAATGGGGCAAAATACCAGCAACAGTGTGTGAAAACCTTGTGAAGACTTACAGAAAACGTTTGACCTCTGTCATTGCCAACAAAGGGTATATAACAAATTATTGAGATAAACTTTTGTTATTGACCAAATACTTATTTTCCACCATAATTTGCAAATAAATTCATTAAAAATCCTACAATGTGCCTCCCGGGTGGCGCAGTGGTTAAGGGCGCTGTACTGCAGCGCCAGCTGTGCCATCAGAGACTCTGGGTTCGCGCCCAGGCTCTGTCGTAACCGGCTACGACCGGGAGGTCCGTGGGACGACGCACAATTGGCCTAGCGTCGTCCGGGTTAGGGAGGGCTTGGCCGGTAGGGATGGCCTTGTCTCATCGTGCACCAGCGACTCCTGTGGCGGGCCGGGCGCAGTGTGTGCTAACCAAGGTTGCCAGGTGCACAGTGTTTCCTCTGACACATTGTGCGGCTGGCTTCCGGGTTGGATGCGCGCTGTGTTAAGAAGCAGTGCAGCTTGGTTGGGTTGTGTATCGGAGGACGCGTGACACTTTCAACCTTCGTCTCTCCCGAGCCCGTACGGGAGTTGTAGTGATGAGACAAGATAGTAGCTACTAAAACAATTGGATACCATGAAATTGGGGAGAAAAAGAGGTACAATTAATTTAAAAAATAATAAAATTTAAAAAATTCTACAATGTGATTTTCTGGATTTTTTTTCTCATTTTGTCTGTCATAGTTGAAGCGTACCTATGATGAAAATTATAGGCCTCTCTCATCTTTTTAAGTGGGAGAACTTGCCGAATTGGTGGCTGACTAAATACTTTTTTGCCCACTGTATACACTGAACAAAAATATAAACGCAGTATGTAAAGTGTTGGTCCCATGTTTCATAAGCTGAAATAAAAGATCCCAGATATGTTCCACATGCACAAAAAGCTTATTTCTCTCAAACTTTGCCAAGAGAATCCCATCCACCTGACAGGTGTGGCATATCAAGAAGCTGATCAAACAGCATGATCATTACACAGGTGCCTTTTGTGACCAGATCCTGAGGACCATTTATTTAAGGTATCTATGACCAACAGATCTGTATACCCAGTCAAGTGAAATCCATAGATTAGAGCCAAAACGTTTTTTTCTCAATTGACTGATTTCCTCATATGAACTGTAACTCAGTAAAATCTTTGAAATGGTTACATGTTGCGTTTACATTTTAGTTCAGTATATTTGGGCGAGGACATTCCTGGGATGCTTTGTGGCTCTGTGTCATCACACCGGGAGCTGTTACTTGTTGGGAATGACCTCATCATAATGCTGAGGTGATTGTGTTCCTGTTTGACTGTCCTACGTTCTTGCGGTCAGGAACGTAAGACAGTCAGTAATGAATTCCGAGGTTGAGGAACGAATGGAGAAATACAGGCTTAAAGCCCCAGACTGCGACGCAAACGGAGACAGTCGGAATGAACGGCAGGATGTGTGGGTCATGTTTCATTAGACATTGCAGGTTAATGTGACTCCCTGAGATCCCAATAACCACCCACACACACATGCGCACACACGCGCACACACCCACACACACGCGCACACACGCGCACACACACCCACACACACACACACACACACACACACACACACACACACACACACACACACACACACACACACACACACACACACACACACACACACACACACACAACTGATATACAGACAGGGTGTTGTGACCTGTTGCTCTTAGGTGACGTGAGACTTAACCGGTAACATGTCTTCCAAGAGGCCCAGACTACTTACTGATTTGATTTTATATGTGGCTGTTTGCTAACAGTGTCGTATTCTAGGTTTCTAATTTCTCCCTGCCGCTCTCCTCAGAGGCTTTTGGATATGTTTGCTGCAAGTTGTAATTGCGGTTGAGAACAGTTTATGTAAGAAGAGACATGGAAGAGTTTGTTGAAAACAATAATTACCGAGGCAGTTTGTAAAATGTAGCGTGAGATAGTTCATCTAACAAGGCCCATCTTTGATGATGTTCTCTCCTTAAAGTAACTGTTCAGTGTTTCCAGATTTCTATGCAATATGACCTAAAATGAACTACAATATGAGTGAAATTGTTTTCCTTTCAAACAATTGTTATGAAGTATGTTTAAAGATTTTATGTGTTTGAATGGTGTGGGCGTACCCCAACAACAGGATGGTGTGGGTGTATACCGGTCGTTAAATATTTATATAATATTTACGCGAGTAAACCACTGATTGGCCGGCTCAGCCAATGAGCCAACATGACATCATGTCATATGTTAAATATATGTTAAATAGCAAGCATTTTTTAAATGTTCTGTTTGAGATACAAGTTTGAGGTGGAGTTTTTTAAGGGATTTTTTCTCCAATTTATGCTTTTGCCACAAATATGAGTATAGGAAAAGTCAACAACATTATTTGGGTATGAGTTAACAGAATATTAACTTTTATAAGTTTGATTTCCCCTCCAAAGTTACTTTAAATGGTAAGGAAACATGGAAACCTTTATGTACTGTAACTCACCAAGCCTTTTGGAAACGTGCTGAGGGCTTATGTCAGCATTCATTTAGTTTTTTGGTTGTAAGTCACAAATTGATGCTGGCCTGCTTTTCCCAAGGAAATATCAAAGGAAATGTGTTCTGTTCTTTACTACAAGTCACAGGTCACATAACTTTGATCCATCATGAAATAAAATAAAAAAGAATGGAAATAGTTCCACAAACATCAGCCAGTTCTACAAAACAATTACTGTAAAGGTTGGGGGTCAGAAAGACATACCAGTCTTTAGGTATGAGAGAGAAGCTACCTCTGTGATGATTTAGGGAATACCAGACATTCCATTCACGCTTTCCATTCATTCCTTGGCAGAATGTTGAGGCGACATTAGCCACGGGCCCATCGTTATGACTGCACACACACACACTTTCCTAAAACTACAGTAGGCCATTCTTCCTGCCTATATTTGGTAGAGTGAAGAAGGGAATACCCTGTGATGACATCATGACTTTCTTCTGCCAAAGGGGAGCTTACAATCCGGAGGAGGACTTCGTAAAGTAAACTACATCTGTGTGTTTTTCCACCTGACATTCATTCGAATGGTCATCAATTCAAAGTTGCTTTTCCACTTAAATAAACCATGTTGATCTGTTAGTCAGAATGATGCATGAAACAGTGTATACTGCAGTATTGTAGATTCGCCATGCATCTCAAGAAGACAGGTCATCAACCGTGCAGGGATGTTTTGGTGGGTTATTCTTTTCGCTCTGTCTTGGTCTTGGCAGGCATTTTCCACACTTCAGAGCTCCTAATGTAAACCTTTGTGGGTTTGAAAACAAACAAACAGCAAAGCCAGAGATTATAATCAGGGTGAATGTGGAGTTTAACAGCGCTCAGATTCAACTGTTGTTTTTCCCTTCTCTGGACACGCCCAATCCCAGAGGAATATGGTGATGCTGGCTCTTTTGTTGTGGGGTGGGCAGTGGGGAGGGTTGTCTAGGGGAGTTTGTGACCTGTCTGACACTTTTTGGGGCACTGACCAATGGAGCCGCCCAAGGGCTGCATGCCTTTTATTGCCAAAGAGTTTCCCCCTCTACTCTGCTCTCTGCCCTTGTTCAATTCTTGTCACAGATCTGGCTAAACCAAATAGCTGAATTGCAATATAGCCTCAGCTAGGTGGACCTATCGCTAACTTACTTGAAGGGAAGTGACGGAGAATAGAGGGCATAGGAGGAAAGGGAGTGACTTTTGGGATTGAGACGAGGCCCTGGGCTCTGAGAGCAGTGAAGAGAGAGAGAGAGAGGCCTGTTATTTCCCTGGCGCCCACAGGACTGAGCGGTGTGAGGGATGGAGGGAGGGAATGACGCCTGTCCTTTAATTAACTTCTACTACAACTCCATCATCCACTAGAAACCAGCAGCAGCAGCAGGCTGGCTGGGTACACAGATCAACAGACTGCTGTACTGTGGAAATGGTTTGTTTTCTAGTTGAGCTGTAGGCTATATGGCTATAATAATATTGCTATGAATTTGGTTTATTTGCTATTTAAAAAGGTGCTTTAAACACTTAAATTAACAATCATATGGATTTTAGAACTGTGTACACTTCTATTAGTTCTATTTCTATATTTGGAGTTCCCAGCCTCTCTAACCGACTCTCAGGATAAAGACTCCCTTAGTTCTCTCGCAGACATAAAGAGAGAGAGAGAAGAAATACGCAATTTTTTTAGGAGAATATGAAAAGGAAGGCCTCCAGTAGTTCCTCTCAGACAGCTACTGTCACGGTGCGTTACTAGCTTTACCTGAAAATGAAGACATCGGGCCAGAGAGAGAGAGAGATGTGGAGAGAGAGCGTCCACCTACGCCTCCATGTACAGTGAATGATCCACTCATCCATGGTGTGAGTAGCTCTTCAGAGATATTGTAATAGAATTACTTCAAAGCTACCCTGATCACATGGTTGCCTTTCCCTGGCCTTGGTAAACAAGTTAATTAGCTCACACCAAGTTAATAGGCCATGCCATTGAAGCCATTAAGATTAGTGGTCTTTACACAAGGTGTTGGGCAATGGAGACATGTGGTAGTACAGTAATATCGGTGGTTAAGAGACAGACACTTTGGGCTGTGGTGCACCTAAAGTGGTGCACAAGGGGGGCGATGATGACACTGCATGGTGAGGTCATTAAACATGACATCATTGTCTGGACAGCAGCCAGGAGAGATGGTAGGCTTTCATCTCTCTCTTTCTCCTCTCTCTGCACCCATTTCTCTTAAGACAACACAGACTACCTCTGTCAATCAGTCTCTCTTTCTATCTCTTAATTTTCTCTCTCTTTCTTTCTTTTTAAGTGTCTATATTCGGTGTAGCCATTTCCTATCCAGGCTGCCTGACTGCTTCTACATTCAACAACGAGTTGGCCCAAACAGAAATGGAAAAGACTCTCAGGAAACCAGGCAAGCCACTATTCATACTTCTCCTCAATTCATACAAGTTGGGGTTCACCCCTGAGGGCAGATCGTGACTGTTGGGCCTCTCAGGACTGTGTTCAGAGTCACGCGATGGTGGCAATGGTCCCCTCCAGAGGCCAGTGGCTCCCCTCTATTTATACAGAGCCCTGTTCTGGTGTGATGGCCGATGTTGTCTGTGGCCTGGCTCTCTGAATAACCAGCTTTCTCCTCTGTAGGACCACCATGCTAATAGGGAGCATGGGTTATAGGGGGACAGAGGGGCACTGTGGACTGGGTGCAAATGGAACACGCTAACAGAACGTTAGACTGACTCTGTCTCTTTCTGTCTCTTACACTCTCAATAAAGCTTTTTCTCTCTCTTATTATTCTCAACCACACTCTCTCTCTGTCTTTCTTTAGCTTCCTGTCTCTTTTTCTCTCACTCTCTCTTTCTTTCTCTCTCTCACATACTCTCTCTTTCTCTGACATGTTATCCTTCTTGGATGTCTGTCGACATACAGTATGGTTGCATAGGTTTTGATGTACAAACACACACACACGACTAATGCCACTAACGCATGCCCAAACTTGCTCCATGTGTCAGATTACTTCGACAGGGTGGAGCGTTGGCTGTACGAGGGAATATTCCAGAAGTCAGAATTTCAGGCATTTGCTGTCGTTTGCTCCGGCACCTTGGTTATGCAGGCAGGGAGCAGCTGCTGTCATTACAGACACTGTACTGCCTGTGTGTGTGTGTGTGTGTGTGTGTGTGTGTGTGTGTGTGTGTGTGTGTGTGTGTGTGTGTGTGTGTGTGTGTGTGTGTGTGTGTGTGTGTGTGTGTGTGTGTGTGTGTGTGTGTGTGTGTCTTTGTCTTTCCCTACCAACGGCCTGGAAGAAACACTCTTGCTGCATCAACCAGCCACTCCCACACAGGGAGGAATTGTGAAAGGATGATGTTGACCCTAAGCCACTGATCTTTATGTTTTATAGAGTTATTATTTATGTACATTTCCACATGAAGTAACAGAAAACTAGTACTGAAAAAACTAACCTAATTGTCCCATAAAAATGTACTCATAACAGAATACCTGCAGAATAACTACAGGTTTATAACCATAATTAAAACTAAGGTTTGGTTTGGACTACATAGATATGAGACTACTTTTAAAACCTGACGATGTTCTCAGTATCAACACACAGACACACGTTATTCCCCATATCGCCTCTCACAGCCCCACACTGCACTTGCTGGCCATTCCCCAAACTTAAAGAGTTAAGACCTGGTGACAACTTGTTCTGGCTTTATTTCTGTACATCGCGTTTGTCGGCCATATTTGTTTATGCTGTGGTGTCTGGTGATCACAACCCTGGATCTGGATTCTGTGTCCTGTCTTGTGTTGCATTGATGGGTTGGGCTACTGCTACTGCACGGATACTGATAAGTCCAGTCCTAAAAGAATCTCTAGAACCTTCTCTCCCTACAGATGTAGGATCTTAAATGGATCAGCCTGTTGCAAGAGAACTTTCCTGCAATGCAGGGGGAATTTAAAACTTGTGGTGTATTTGAGGTTTAAAAAGTATTCTGAAGTTTGTAATTTACACTGTTAAATTTCGTCCTTGATTTTCCCTTCCAAAGAATGCATCAACCCCTACAAAAAAATGTCTATTAATTATAATCCACATAATAATTCAAATGTCCTGATGCTGCAAGATTATTTTCTGGCTCAAATTAAGATCCTACATCTGTAGTTCCACCGTATGGTGTTTGTAGATCTGAGGGAAGTGGATAGTTGTAAGCAACATGGTGGAAGTTACCCAAGTCCATTTGGAAGACTAATAAAATCCTTACCATATTGCTTAAACCTATCCAGCCCCTTCATATCTGAAATCACTAAGTGGGAAGGGACCTATGGCTAGAGGATAGGTCTCAGTATGGAAAGGGATGGGGACTAGTGTAATCAAAGAGGGTAGCAACTAGTCTTTTATAAATAGTCAGGAAGCAAGCACACTGATTGCTCAGAAATTCAGACAAACATTTAACCTGATGGGACATGAAGAAAGATAAAGATAGACAGAGAGAGGGGTTGAGAGGTGCACAGGGGATATAGGACACCTTTTGCTCCTGTGTTGTCTTGTCTCCATGGACTTTAGTCTGCCATTTTTACCTCATCAGTTGCTTATACAGAAATGAGCTTCATTATCTTCTTTAATTTTCATGAACTAATCTATACTGAACAAAAATATAAACAAAACATGTAAAGTGTTGGTCCCATTTTTCATGAGCTGAAATAAAAGATCTCCTTTACTAAAGATAATCCATTAACCTGACAGGTGTGGCATAGCAATAAAATGATTAAACAGCATGATCATTACACAGGTGTACCTTGTGCTGGGGATAATAAAAGGCAACTCTAAAATGTGTGGTTTTGTCACACAACACAATGCCACAGATGTCTCAAGATTTGAGGGAGCGTGCAATTGGCATGCTGACTGCAGGAATGTCCACCAGAGCTGTAGCTAGAGAATGTAATGTTCCTTTCTCTACCAACATTATTTTAGAGAATTTGACAGTACATCCAACCGGCCCCACAACCGTTGACCACGTGTAACCTCGCTAGCCCAGGACCTCCACATCCGGGTTCTTCACTTGCGGGATTGTCTGAGGAGGGGGATGGGGGTGCTGAGTAGTATTTCTGTCTGTTTCTGGGGAAAAACTCATTCTAATTGGCTGGGCCTGGCTCCCTAGTGGGTCGACCTGGCTCCCAAGTCGGTGGGCCTATGCCCTCCCAGGCTGGCTGCGCCCCTGCCCAGTCATGTGAAATCCATAGATTAGGGCCTCATGAATTTAATTAAATTGACTGATTTCCTTCTATGAACTGTAACTCAGTAAAATCTCTGAAATTGTTGCTTGTTACGTTTATATTTTTGTTTAGTATATACTTTATTCATACAGTGGATCCCCACTCTACCACTTCCAATGAAGCATGGGCTTTCAGTTGCCCTGGTAAACTGGGTAATTTTCAACACCATTGCATGTAGGCTATGTTTGTTGATAGGATCCACTGTCATGTTTTGTTTCACTTATGGGACATCAACTGTTTCTGCGGTTGGCCTTTTGCAGATACTGTGGGTCTTCTGTTGCAATAGCAGACACGGTCTGTCATCTCTGATGCCTTTTGTCGATACAGACACATCAGAGAAAGTGATGCAACAGTTTGTCTTTATGCCATGCTGTTACTGTACTTTGGTAAGAATGCAGCCCAATTACTCAGCTGTAGTTTCAAGTAAAGTACAAGACAGTGACTGAATTGTAAGAAAACTGGACGAATTTATGTTTCAAATTCGTTCCATAGAGTAAATAAAAGAAACATGAATACAATCTTCGGGTCGCACGCGGACGGCAGGTGTCACAGATTAAAGCGGGATTTAGTGATAGGCATGATATTTTACAGTATTTTATCCATAGGCCTATAATGAAGATTTTGATAAATTAAAAACACATTTGTAAGACCAATGTTCCATTACATAGGCCTCCGATACATTGCATACATTATTTCAAGGATTAAAAGGGTTCATAGACTATAACCTATATAATGCATTCCAAATATTAGCTCATTGCTATTTAAATGAAGACGACAAATTCAGAGTTTTGTTTTCCAACACATTTTTCTTTTCGATAATCAGACTGGGCTAACTTATTTCAGTGAGCACGCGGAAATACTCTTCCAAACAGAGTTGATGCTCGTTTGTTGAGTAGCCTTACGATGTCTTACTGCAAATATTTTCGAAAACGAATTGTTTCTATTTCGTGCATATTCCTTTCAGATAGACTTTCAACCTATAGCTATAGCGTGTACATTAATTGAACTGGAATGAAACAAATGATGTTTTAATTTAACAACTAGCTAGAAATGTACTACATTTCATGTAGCCTAAGTAGTGTGACATCAAAATGTAACATTAAAATACATTATTTCAAATAAATTAATGAACTTAGCGAGAAAATGTATATCATTTACGACTAAACACATGCACCTTCAAAATACTAAATTTTGCTCTTACAATTTTGCTCACAGAAAACGAGAAACAAAGTGATGATATTGAACATCTGTGCTACATGGAACGAGAAGGATGTGGACAACAATGTAAAAATTTAAAAGATTAAGGCAATTCCACCAACAACACATTCAACTGTTATTTCATTGTATGAAGCAACTTTAAAACGACATTACCAACGAATGGAATATTTTCATCATCATTGCAATGCAGTGCAGCCAGCGTCCGTTGGCGTTGACGCGCGAGATACAATTCCCCACTGTCGGACCTCCGTTTATCCAACCACGCAAAATTACGCCCCAAATAGTTCATAATACAGAGTTAAAGAAAAAGCCTAACAGCTCCTGACGACCAGCGGTGGAAAAAGTACTAAATTAGATACCTTAATAGAAAATGACTCAAGTAAAAGTGAATGTCACCCAGTAAAATACCACTTGAGGAAAGTCTAAAAGTATTTGGTGTTAAAAGTGTTAAAGTAAAATGGAATTGCTCAAATGTACTTAAGTATCAAAAGTAAAAGTACAAGTATAAATAATTTCGAATTCCTTACATTAAGCAAACCAGAAGGCACAATCTTCCTTTTTTATTGGATAGCCAGGGGCACACTCCAACACTCAGACATAATTTACAAGCAACGCATTTGTGTTTAGTGAGTCCGCCAGATCAGAGGCAGTAAGGATGACCAGGGATTTTCTCTTGGTAATTATGTGAATTTGACCATTCTTGTCAAAATGTAAGAATACTTTTGGGTGTCAAGGAAAATGTATGGAGTTAAAAGTACATTATTATCTTAAGTAATGTAGTGAAGTAAAAGTAAACGTTTCCATACATATAAATAGTAAAGTACAGATACCGGTAAAAACGACTAAAGTAGTACTTTCAAGTGTTTTTACTTAAGTACTTTAAACCACTGCTGAAGACTATAGTCATCACTTAACCGAACTTCGAAATGAGACTTCTTCTGTCCCCGAGGAGCACGTCTTTGGAAGAGGGATCACCGATTATGGTTTTATAGAGATGGGGGGGAAGTGGTCGCGCTCTGTCTATATATAAAGCCGATGGAGGATGCATTGATCTGTGTATTATCTCTTGTGTCGGCTGAGGTCAAGTGATCTTCCTTTTTTCTTAAAATGCCTTCGCCCCGCCTCCGTCGCAAAACTAGCGCTATGGGGTAGTTTATAAATAGGCTACTACAGCAGTAACAAAAGAATAGAACTTCCTTGAAGCGTGATGACCGGCTGGTTAAACTCACTGGAATATTATGTTGTTTCAATCCGCGGCTTCCTGTGCACATTGGGAAGAGTCTAAACGGGATCATTGGCTATAGGCTACCGTCTCCAGGTGTCATACGCGCAGGTAAGTAGCACAATGTCTACTCATGTATTCTCACTCAGTTGGTCTGTAACATTCTTTTCGTCAAGTCGGTGTGTGACAGTTGTTGTGACCGTTATTCTCACTCAGTCGGTCTGTAACATTTTTTTTCATCAAGTCGGTCGGTGGGTGCAGTTGTTGTTTTGATCGCAGTGTGTGTTCCTCACTAAATACATTGTTTGAAATAGCCTACCTTAAAATATTATTACATTTCATAAATGACAATTATACTATAGCCTGTACACTTCCTTATTTGTATTTGATTAACAGATAAATACTAGTATGTGATGTGGAGGGTCAACTGTTTACAATAACAATGACCTCGTGTAACAGACAGTAGACTCAGCCAAGGGAGAAAAACAACTTTTGAGGCATCAACAACTAGATCAATTTAAAAACGGGTAAAAAAAAACAACAAAAAAACGGGTTACATCATCAACTGTAACCAATAAGAGGCGGGACTTCCGTTTCAGTTGCGGTGGAGTTCTCCACTGTTTTATCACTGCCAGAGCCTAAGAAAATATGTAATAAGTGATAGAAATAAATATTAATTATTTAAAAAATATATACATTATATTATATAATGCAACAATGCATGGACTTGTCAATCTCAACTGTTCATTTCTGTATTATCAATAGTGGTGCTTAGGGTAGACCGAGGCTCAATTAACACATTTTGCCTTTTACTGATTTCTGAAAAGATTGTTTGAGTTAGATTAATAATATTTTTATACAAACAACACACATGTCTTAGCAACCATTACACACTGTAATTACGTTTCTAGGACATACAGACGTTTACAGTTCAACGAGAGTGGCAGATGTGAAATGTTACAATTAAGTGTAACAGGCTGCAGGGTTCAAACAGGCTGCTCTCTTCAATTGTAAAAATAAGTTTTAATTGAAAAATGTTATGATTTGAAACTGATATTTAGATGGAAATACACTAAGTTGACAAAAAAAAGTTATTATCCAAAATTAATATAAGCATTCAAAAGTATGAACTGTACTTAAAAAAAGGTAATATCTTAGTTGTACTGGGAAACTTGATGTAAAGAAGTTAAATGTTCTATCATTATGTGAATGTGTCTAAATACAATATAAAATAACAAATTATAAAATGTTTCATTTGATCCCCAATTACTAATTTTAATCTAATCTGAGTCTTTTGAAAAACAATACTACAATATTTATTGTCATCAACTAATCAAAAGATCTATTCTTACGGATAAATTATATATGATTAGATACATGGGGAATGTTCCACTGGTCATTAAAAAATGGAGACATTAAGACTATTCACGTTCGGCCTCAAAACACTTTTTGGTCAATAAAATAAAAAATGATTGACTGGTACTCCTAAAACGTCTCAGGTATGTAGAGACATTAACCAAGTATTAGCACATTGAATAACAGCTTTCTAAGTGGTTTCTAATTTGTAGGTGTTACAACTGACCCTGTGCATACTACCACTTGTGCCATAAAGGCCCACACCTCATGGCAGAGGATGCAGCATGCTGTTATTGTTCCATGACCATACTATCCCAACCTCATTGGCTTTTCTTGTCTTGTTTCAGATAGAGGAGAACTCTAGCCATCCTTCATACCCAGCTGATGGGTATGTGTGAATGTGTTAGTGTAGATGTGTCAGGCCTTGCAGTGCTGAAGCAGCACAGAATGGTTTGTGGGTAATACAGGGATACAGGCTGTACTGTGCTGTTGCAGTAACGCCTGGAGAAACATGGAAAAAAGGATTGGAAGAGTGAAAGCAATACACAAATAGTTCCACCTGCTACGCTAAGCCCTGGAGGGCCACGGTGTATGCAGGCTTTTGTTACAACCCAGCTCTAACACACCTGATTCAACTAATTGTGGTTTAAGACCACAATCAATTAAATCAAGTGTGCCAGAGCACAAGCCTGCATACACCGTGGCCCTCCAGGTCTAGCGTTGCCCAACCTGTGCTTACACCCACCCTATCCCCTCAGACCTATGATAAGTGTCTAAGGCAAGGGCTTGAGAGTTCAGCCTGGGTACAAGAGAGGATGGCTGTGGTGTTATGTGCATGTCTGTGACAACGTGAGCGAAGCCTGGACATCCGAGGCTTGTGACCGCCATTCTGTGACTGGCTGCCTTGCTGTAGCAGCACGTAAATATTGGAGTTCACCACTGCTGAAGCCTCCAGTATTGACAGTGCTGTTGAAGCAAAGCATTGCCGTTCGACATCAGTCTATGGGCTACCTGGTTGAATTAAACAAATAGTTAAAAAAAAAAATGTTTTATTTGTGTTCTTGATCAAATACATTCTCAATTCTATTTCATTTTAGAGAATTTTACTTTTGGAAATATACTTTAGGACACAGGAAATTGATGTCAAATAAAATATACTGTATAAATTGAGACTAATGGTGAGGTGAAGTATATTGATATTATGGCCCTCAACATTATTATCCTTTGTCGCCATCTGCTGGTCAATCCAGTCTGACTCTCAGAGAATGGATCCATCTCAATAGTCTGAAATCCACTGATTTCTCACTTCCCCCCTGCTGCTCCGTGGACAATGGACAATCCCTCAGGGACATTCTACCTGCCCCAATGGACATTTGCCCTGCCCCCACCCCCCAATGGACATGTATTAGTGTTACAGTTGTAAATAAGTGTATGTTTTAATTATTATTTGTATTGTTACATTCACTTCTCTTTTTGACCTGCACTGTCGGAGCTCGGAGCTTAAGAATTTCACTGTACCCTGCAATTACATTTACATTACATTTTACATTTAAGTCATTTAGCAGACGCTCTTATCCAGAGCGACTTACAAGTTAATTTTTACCTTTATTTAACCAGGCAAGTCAGTTAAGAACACATTCTTATTTTCAATGACGGCCTGGGAACAGTGGGTTAACTGCCTGTTCAGGGGCAGAACGACAGATTTGTACCTTGTCGGCTCGGGGGTTTGAACTCACAACCTTCCGGTTACTAGTCCAACGCTCTAACCACTAGGCTACCCTGCCGCCCCTGCAACTCTGTGCATGTGACTAATAAACTCATCATACAGTATGGAGCCCTTGAGGAATTGGCCAATGGGAGACACTGAGATGGGTATAATAGTGTAACTTCCCCACACCTGGTAGAGAAGTCATCCCTGGCTAGTTGGTCAGTCCCACATTGGAACACCATGTCGTGGTGAGAGGGTCTCTGGACCGGTACAGGATGAGGTGTGCTGGAGTTCTAAGGCAGGTGTGGGAAATTCCCATTCAGATTTGGATGTTCCACGAAAATGGATATCCTTGTCACCAAAGCCTCCAGAGATTTGTTGTTGGAGCAGAATATTTGGAAGAATCCGTGTTTCCTGGACAGAGAAGCGCAATTCTAGAACCTCAACTCTGGATCGATGGATGTTCCTCTCAACCGAAAGTGCCAATGGATACAAACCATAGAACTGTGCTTCTTGAGCCAAGCCATTGTAGTCAGAGAATTCTGCTGGCAAGGTAATTTGACCTGTCCTCATATAATCCAGGATGTATTTAAAGAAAGTCCAATCTCTATCTACAAGAACTTGTCCACTGATAACTTTAAAATCTGTATCTTTGCCATCCAGGATCCTAGCTATTCTTGAGTCTTGGTGTCTTCTGAGAGTTGACAGAGTAGTGGTGAATTTTTGATCTCCATTATTGAATGATATTAGGTCCTGGGCACTCATGTTTAGATGACTGACAGTTTAAATCATTGCAGACAAGAATGGGTCTAAGGAGAGGCGTGGAATTCAGTGAACATATCCTGGCAACGCCAACAAATCTCATGCTAGGTGAGTGCAGTCACATAACTTCAGTTGGAGAGGCTGGTGACAGTACAGAATGTTACCACTAGGGGCTAATATGAGCCACAAATTGAGATTGACCATTGAGCCCCAATGGAGTAAATTGAGTAATAAAACACAGGAGGTTGGAGGCACCTTAATTGGGGAGGACGGGCTCGTGGTTATGGCTGGAGCGGAAAAGTATCAAATACATCAAACACATGGTTACCATGTGTTTGATTCCATTCAATTCATTCCGTTACAACCATAATCCTCCCCTCAGCAACCTCAGGTGGTACTAAAGTTACTAAATGGAGTACAGTGAGGTTGGCCCCCCAGGTGGATGGTTTGGCTTCAGACAGTAGACATTGATCTGAAGTTACATCTACATTCATTCAACATGGGATTAGCATGATTAATTTTTTGTTGCATTGTTTTTTTATGTTTTAGCTTTGTGTCTGTTTTATTCAGACTACCCTCCTGTCTGTTTAGTTCAGTAAATGACAGTGAGTGGCATTTAATCTGCACTAATCTGAAAAAACAGGAGGGGTAATATGTGAGAATATGTTTCTGTAGTCTCCCCAAGTTCAATATGATAATGTTTATTTAGTTGTAGGTAATAAATTAAAGCAATGCTAAACAACAAAATGTAGTAGTGATTTGATTGTTTTTTGTTCACATATTAGTGTAGCTACATTTGTGTGGATTAACAGTAAAGCCAATTCATTTTTTGTTTAATTTGTGAAGCATTGATCTTCAGTGATTCTTCAAAATGAAGTCCTTCCTCCCTTTGGGCTCAAATCCAACCTATCTGTCAACAACAGCAAGCAATCAGTGTAAAGTAGCCAGCCATAGTTGATTAGCAAGTCGTTTGGTAATAATGTACAGTATCTTCATTGGAGACGAAAAAACAACTGGATATATTGCAGCAATTTAAAGGTATCAACTAGTTACATTGCGCAACTATGTTGCAAGGAAGTCGGTTACACCAGGGGATGCACACATACTCGCCATAGGTCCTCCCCCATTGACAGGATTCCGTAGCTCCTCCTTGACGAGATTATCCCATCGCGGTGTATCACGTCTGGCCAGCCACCCTTCGGCAAAACAGCAGTACGTTTTCTCTTTTCCCACCGGAGCTTCAAGTGCAGGACTAGCTAAACATCCCGAACACAGACAGCCATGGCAGAAAACGCCGACTTGGATAACCACCGAATTAAGAGCTTCAAAAACAAGGGGCGCGATGTCGAGGTGAGAATCTAGCTAGGCTAACGTTAGCTGGCTGGCTAACTAGCCGTTAGCAACGAGTGCTTGCGAACACTCGGGGTTACCTCGCTCTCAATTCGGTTTGGTTGCTGCAGTATTCATTGTCAGTCATTGTTGAAGTTTTCTTTTTCAATAATGTGTCGCAGATTATGATATCATCCACATTCACTAACTAGCTAAAGTTTATCATGCGGAGCGGGCGCGGCTTTCGCAAGGCCTGCTAGCTAGCCAGGAAAGTTGCTAACTCTGTGCTTGCTAGCAGCTAGCTAGGTTGTGATAAACATATTTTTTGAAATTTACTCTTGGCATCAACTAAACTAAATTTAAAGTAATAGTGATAATTGGTAAACGGCACCAGACAACTAACTATATTGATGTTGGGCATGACATTTGATATTTCGAGTTGGCAAGTCAGTCATTGTAACTTAACTGAGCTAGATACGTTTACCAGCTAACCAAACCAGCTAATTATAGCTAGTTGTATGTGTCAAAATGGGCGGATGATGCACATTAACTGGTACAAAACAACTAGCACAACTCAACTTTTACGGCTGCAACAGTTGAGATTCGGCGTTATTAATCAGTTTATAATAATATACCCAGCTAACTAACTCATACGTGAATGAACAGCTTGCAATTCAATATCCCAGTGAACGCAGGGTGGGTTTTCAACATACAGTGAGTTAGAGCAGTTGCACCATAAACACCATACCACATCTGGAACTAAAGCTAATGATGCTACTGTCACCATGCTGATTCAATAAACATCCCGAGTGGCGCAGCGGTCTAAGGCACTGCATCTCAGTGCTAGAGGCGTCACGACAGACCCTACTTCGAATCCAGGCTGTCTCAAAACTTGCCGTATTTGGAGTCCCATAGGGCGGTGCACGATTGGCCCAGCTTCGTCCGGGTTTGGCCCGGGTAGGAAGTCTCTGTAAATAAGAATTTGTTCTTAACCGACTTGCCTACTTAAATAAAGGTCAAATTAAAACCCAGTACTCGATGATTAGGGCCACACATTTAATTCAAAGGGACATGCCATTTCCCCTGTATCTGTATAGATCACACATCCTTAACATAAATATTCCACCTTTGGGACTACATAACATGCTGACTATCCCATATTCTTATGTATTAGAAACACAGTAATCTCGGATGGAGGGCATGATGGATTACTGTCCGTCTGGTATGTGCTATATTGAGCGTAGAGGAAACAGAAGTGCGGCATGGTTGTTTTGGGGCCAAGTGCCAGTGTGACTTGCACATGTCTGACAACCCACCAGCCCCGCTGACAAGCTTGCAGCAGCTAAGCCAAGAATACGAGATGGATCACTTGTTGTCAGAGACGAAAGGCCTTGTCCAGATACAGCCCCTATCCTTGAGGCACAGTAACCTATCAGATCTATAGAAGTGCCCCAGGGCAACACACTCACCCTGCTCCTATGGTGCTGAATTCTACTGCATCAGAGGACACACACGGCATCTTCAGTGAGATTTAGGCTGTGTTTAGACTTCAAGAAATGTTAAAAGCTGTAAGATACAGAAAATGGATCCCTTTCACAAGTTCTGACCTACACCACCACAGAGGGCCACAGTGACTGCTGTGTGTGAGACGTTGTTACAATACAATACTAATCCTGACATATAACAGGATACTCCACAATCAACATTGGCTATGCAGAATAAGTAGTATTCAAATGTAAAGAAAGGTTGAAAACCTTTGGTGTGTTGTCCAGGAGCTGAGGCAGTCTTCCCTCTCACAGGATGTCGCCCTCTTGTCCCAGCATGGAATGAGTGTCCTAGAGAAATGCCTGGAATTCCATAGATTTGATCGATCGTTGTTGAGTTTCAGAGGTCTCTGACTTCCTCCTCCCAGCTGGCCAGCTGAGCCACTCTCAGGCTTTCTCTCATGGCTGATTCACTATCCTCCCTAAACACAGTTCCCACAAAAGGCAGTGTTGGCAAAACATTGTGTTCCGTCTTCAATAGATGGAGTGTTTCAAACACATACGGAACCACGTTTACTGCGACCTTGAGTTAGGGTGTCAGATCAGGGTTTTGCCAGCAGCAGCGGGTCACACCTTGGAGTTGGTGGATAAATGTAAACAGAATCATTGCTTGCATGAGGGAGGTTACACAGCGTTAGTAATATGAACCAAGATGCCCCGACTGGCAATCAAGTTAACATGATCCTCTGCCGCCTGTTGCCAACATGCAGCAGTACACTTGTAATCTAAAGCCCAGTCTGTAAACAAAATGGAGCCAGTTCCAATTGACTAACATTGCATGTGGTTTGTTTGAGTGTATGGGCTGTCTTTTTAATGCTCCAGTAGTTAGACTGTTCTCCTCTCTCTCTTACAGACTATGCGACGACATCGCAATGAAGTGACAGTGGAGCTGAGAAAGGTGAGCCTCAGCATCTCTATTGACTGTTTATAGTTCAGTCGCATCCAATGAACTAACCCATTAGCCTACTTCTGCTCCTCCCCACACTGAAATTAGAAAGGCTAAATCTCCACACTATCCTCTTGAGTTTCACCCTTCACCTCTCCCACCCTATCACACCTCTCTGGTCTCTGTTTGTGACCTGGCCCACTCCACAGATGCCATTCCAGTGCTGCAGTGTCTGTCATGTACCTCTTATTTAGGTATGTGTGGCACAACAGACAAGCACTGCCATTTTAATTGATATATGCAGGCCCTTTTTCCAGCCTGTTAAGTCTCTCTGGGATGTGGATGTTAGGTGGAAGCAGTGTTATAGAATTAATTCATCTTTATTGTGATGGGAAATGTTGCAGTTTCTGTTTATCAAATTGGCCGAGACCGAGCAGCCTGGTCCACCCCTGCCCCTTATGGGCTGCTCTGTCTGCTGAGTCCTTTTGTTTCTAAGTAGGTGTGTGTGTGTGTGGAAACTACCCTCCCTTCTTATGCTCAGGTTGTTGTTGAAGAGTCAGGATGCCTTGGCTGTATTTAGGTCATCCCTCTCTTGCTCTCCCACCCTGTCAGAGAGGCCAGACTGGTCTTACCCCTCAGCCTTGGGGAGGGTTTCCCTCTCCTGGCCTGCAGAAGCGCAGAGCTCTGGCCAGGGGCCATTAAGTAGGTCCATCAGACACACAGGCTTGTCATGGACGTATGACTCTATAGCAGCTGCTCTGGGTAGAACCATGACTTTTAGAGGGGATGGTACCAAACTTAACGTAAATCATCATCTGGGGGGGACTTCATTCCACTGGAATATGACTGAGCTAGAGCTGAGATGATACAATTAAAATGATTGACACCGACCATACCGGTCACTTATTGAAGGCATTTAGCTGATATCGTTCATTGCGATAAGAAGCCTATATTAGAGGTAAGAGAAGTTTGAAATCAAATACATTTGCTAAAATGGGTGATTTGAGACAATGTACAAGCATCATACTAGTAGTTTAAAGGATCATTTTAAACTGTGGTGCACATCAATGTTCCAAACCAATCATTATTGCATCAATTCAGACAATTTAGCGCGGTATGGATTTTTGTCCATATCGCCCAGCTCTACTCTGAGCCCTTAGTGCAAAGATCAAGGCCCCAACATGTCCTCTGAATGCGGCTTGCAGAAGTATGTCAGGAAGTCTGAGCTGACCAGCAGTTTTGTAGAAACATAAACAGTAGGCCTGTATGATTTGACGACAAGTGAGAGAACTTCAGTTTTTTTTCTGCTAAAAAGCCAGGTCCTACCCTTACAGAAGAGCAAACCACTAATGTAGGATGAGTGACACAGCAGTTCTCTCACATAGCAGTATGTGTGCTGCAGAAGAGACCCGTCTGTGCAGAGATGGATGCATTCCTCCCTCGTGCTATCTGCCACTAACATCACTGGGAGGTTATGGGAGCAGTCTTAGCCTGTAGGAGTCAAGCAGGGAATCTATTCCCTCGCTGTGTGGGTGAATGTTTCCAATAGCATTGACTCTTATATTCCTTCTAGGATTCAACACTTAAAATGTGTATATATATATATCCCCCCCAGAACAAACGAGATGAGCACCTTCTGAAGAAGAGGAACGTTCCACAGGAGGAGAGCCTGGAAGACTCAGACATAGACTCTGACTTCAAAGGGGTGAGTCAGTCCTCATTTTCTCTCACACTATGGCTTCAAGTTCAGGAATGACAGGG